>NW_022196893.1:5775711-5779119 GCF_008632895.1 Mastomys coucha
AAGTCCTGTACTTTCCCTCAGCTCCTCCCAGCTGGCATCCTGAAAGGGGAGGGGTTTCAGGACTTACTACCCCCAGGACAATCTGTTTACTGTGTAAGACTTAGCCAGATTTGTATAACAGTTAAGGAGGGAGGACCTCTCTCTTGTAGGAACCATGGTGCAGGAGGACTAAAAGGGCAGAGAGGCAGGGACCACGGTTGACATGTGCTTGCCATTCTGGAAGCAAGGGAAGGAGGCAACTTGCTCAGTCCTTTCCTGGTTTTTCTTTTGTTTTGTTTCATGGTTTTTGTTTGTTTGTTTTTTTGTTTGGTTTTCAGACAGACTTTCTCTGTATATCTTTGGCTGTGCTAGGACTTGCTCTGTAGACCATGCAGGCTCCAACATATAGCCATCAAATGCCTGTGCTGCTGAACAGGCTCCTGTATCCGCAAAGTGAGAGTCCTGATTGAAGAACTGACAACTGGGATGGAAGTTAATAAGCAGTGTCGGATGTGTTTGGGTGATGTATGGGGCTGCGGGTGCTATTAGCATCTGGTAGCTAGAGCCAGGGATGCTTGTCATGGCACAGGCAGTCTTATGCAGAGGATGAATGATCCCAGTGTCCCTGCTGCCCAGAAGCCTCCAGGAAGAAGCCACATGCTCATTCTCCCTGCTCCAGTTTGTATGTCCCCTGTCCCTTCACCTATGAGGTCCTAGTTCCATGTGTCCCAAAAAGCACATGAGTTTTCCTGGCCTTTATGTCACTACCATGTGGAATAGTATTCTAATAACTTAAACCTTACTAATTACCCAAATATTGATGGCATCTGTGGCCTAGCCCTGGGACTAACAGCAGGGCTCCCACAGCAAGCCAGAGTCTGAGTGTCCTAACCTCATGGAGCTCAGAGCCCACTGAGTAGCCCCACTTAAGTGTCTGCAAGGCACTGATACAGGTTAGAGTAGGAAGGCTGGGCACAGAGAGAGACCCTGAGCTGGAAATCATCCTGAGACGACACCACAGCAAAAGACCAGGTATGCTCAGAGACAACTGAGTCCCAAAATGGACCACAGAGTGAGTGAAGCTGAGCTCATCCACTTAAGCAGGCAAGGCTGCAAAGTGAAGGAAGCCAGAGGCTCAGAGACTTTCAGGCAGATTCTCCTGATGGAAGCCTCAGGCTGAGGCAAGAGTCTCGGTCTTTGTCTCCTTCTGGATGCTTCCACGTGTACATCCAACTCCAGTGTCAGTGTTCTGGGATACGCAGGATGATTTATCGAAGAAAGAGAGACTCTGTAGGCTGAAGTAAGGATTCTCAAGGAGCAGTGGGGAGTCAGCCTTTCCAGGACTGAATACCAAACCTGAAGACTGCTTCAGATCCTCAGGGCCAATCCTCCAGAATTCATGCAACACACAATGTTTTTGTTTAAATCCTGTTACATTCCTGGGCCTCTACCCTTGCACCATTATAAAAATCCCTTCCTTGTTACCCTAGAATCTCTCATGGAAGCAAACCACGTTCACCCAGCATCACATACCCAGCACAGTGGTAGGAGGAAGAGAGCAAGCAAGGAAAGTTGTCTCTGTGATTCCTTCACATGCTGCGCTAGGCATTGGCTGATGCATGAACTAGCCTATGTGAAGCAAAGAACAGCAGACAGCAAAGCTCTGCAAACAATCTTAGGGCATCTATGAGAGATTCGAGTGACAATCCCTCCCAATTTTACTACCCATTGAGTTTATGTGGCTTTTTTTTTTTTTTTTTTTTTTTTTTTTTTTTTTTTTTACAGCGAATGGGTGAGGTCACTTACAGGAACATGCATAATTTCTGATCAACTAAGTCACCACCACGTCTCACCCCATCATGGAATCAGTGATCCACCTCTTTCAGTTAATCTTCTGGTTCCTCTATATTCTAGCATCTTCTGAGACCACTTGTGGTTGGAGAAGAGCAGGAGGGTTGATGGCTGGAGCCACAGGTCTCAGTCCTCCCTTCTGAGTGTAGAGTTCTGCCCAGTATCACAGACCTGTTGCAGTTTTGCTCTTCTCTCTCCATTGCCAGGGCTCCTGGGCCAGTTATCCCTACTCTGCCGCGGGCTGGCCGATCTGGGCCTCCCTCAACCCTCGGGAGAAACGGGGGTCCTAGTCAGGTCGACAAGGCGTAGGCGAATTAATGATGGCAGAGATGACACATGAAGTACAGGATCTGAATGTATTTCTTAGAAATGGCATCAGACCTTTACAGTCATTGTAAAAGAGAGATGATAAATCTGGCAGCTCAATAGTTGAGGTACATCTGAGGCTACCTGAAACACACTGGGTCTAAAGCAGGAGCTATCTCCTCTGGACTGGTACTGCATCCCCTGGGCTCAAGCGCTCTGGGCCCGGGGAAATGTGGATTGCATGAATCTGAGTCTTAGCCCATCTAAGTTCTAGTCTTAGTCTGAGCGCCAGTGCAAGTGCAGCAAGAGTCCCTCTGCGAGTCCTTCTGCGAGTCCCAGTCCTAGTATACAAAGTGAAAAGTAGGCTTAAGTAGCATACAGCAAGCAGGGCAAATTATAAGAGTCATGTAGGCAGGTGGGGGTGACAGCAAGGGGCAGCAAGACTGAGGTCACGTAGGCAAGTGACCGCACATCAAGGTCAGTGGGGTTTGGTCATCAGGTGTGAAGAGGAGTGGAGCCCTCCCTGTTGAGGCATTTTGGTATTCCTAGGTTAATTCTCTGATTCTGCTGGAGCTAATGATTAGGAGGGTCTGACCTGACACTCCTAGCTAATGTCCTTAAGTGAGGGAAGCCCTTCATTACTCTCTAGTATGTAAAACATTTCTAGCTATTGTAAACTATTATTGCCCTAAGGAATGTGCCTGAATCTTGTTAGCTCTAGCAAGGCAGTTTCCTTGAGAGAAATTACAAGTTATGGGAAGCTTGGTAATAAACCAGGATAGGTTAGAAACATTGTGTTGACCAGGAAACAATGTCCAATCTTAGCCATTTATGAATCATTTCTTGGGGTACCTTTATGCCTAAACATGAGGCCGTGTTGACGATTGGAAAGACTAATCTGGAACACATCTGAGTTAGAGGATACCAGCGACTAGTCTGAAATCCAGGAGGTACAGAACTCCTTTTGGATTCTTATTGCCTCTTATCCTTAATCAGGCTTTTACTCCCGATATTTTGGATGTGACTGGAGTAGACGAGTGTGCGTAGCACTACTCCAAGATGAAAATGGGGCAAACCCTTCTCTTTGAAGGAAAAGGCTATATAACCACAGGAGCACACTGGTTCTCTAAAATTCTTAAACTAGGGGTTCTCATGAGTCCTCCACTTTCCACCCAGCACTATTGTTGGGGATCTACCTTCCCTTAGTGGTGGACTCCTGCCAAAATTACTGACAGAGTACTTAAATTAACTCTTAATGGAGAGGGCAACATT
>NW_022196893.1:5779407-5788611 GCF_008632895.1 Mastomys coucha
TTCCAACTCAGCCAGAGGCCTGACTACAGTCACACTGAATTCATCCAACCTTAGCCAAGACCATTCTCCCCTCCTCAGAAATTTAATGACCTCTGTTAGGTAGCCAAGGTCACAGATGCCTCCCTCACCACTTAGAGTACAGCAAAGGTTTCATGGTAACTAAGGTACTTCCTCCAAATGCCACTTGCCCCTCCCCCATGGGCTGTGGTCTCAGGAAGCAGAGGAGCTGGGAGTAGGGTGTTGCAGGGATGGTGGGCATAATTGATTTGAAAGACTATGTAAAAGGACAGCTCCTTTATTGAAATAGAGGGGTTAGATTATATAGCTTGAGTCAGGGGCAGGGGAGGAATGGGATAGTTTAGGAAGTGCCACATTGATTCAGAGGGCTTCCAAGCGGAACAGATAGATATCAGACTGCCAATCACAATTTTTTTCTTTCTCTCTCTCTCTCTCTCTCTCTCTCTCTCTCTCTCTCTCTCTCTCTCTTTCTCTCTCTCCCCCTCTCTCTCTCTTTCTCTCTCTCCCCCTCTCTCTCTCTCTCTTTCTTTCTTTTTTGAAAGAGGGTTTCTCCGTATAGCCCTGGCTGTCCTGGAACTCAGTGTAGACCATGCTGGCCTTGAACTCAGAAATCCACCTGCCTCTACTTCCCAAGTGCTGGGATTAAAGGTGTATGCCACCGCTGCCCAGCTCAATCACATGATTTCTAAGAAGACAGTTCTCTGGTGGGAAACAGAAATCTAACTGGCCTTATGATGGCTTGGCTTTTTTCTCTCTGTGGAGTTGAGCAGGCCCACCTTGATTTGGGTAGGACCCAGCCCCACTCCTGCAGGGCTCTAGGAGAGCTGTTCATGGTATGGGCAGTGTTAGCATTTCTTCTAGGCTCTGCCCCACACTTACCTGGCAACAGTCAGGGATGCCTGACCCATTATAAAAGGGGTTGCTTGCCCCCTCCTCACACTCTCTCTTCCCCTCTTCCTGCTCTGTCACTTCCTTCCCCATCCCTCTCCCCCCTCTGTCTCCATGTGCTCATAGCTGGCCTATACTCCTCTCTTCTCTCTCTCTTTCTTTCTCTTTGCCCTTTCTCTGTCAATATTTCCCCAATTCCATGCCCTAAATAAACTTTATTTTGTACCATACAGAACTGTAGCTGGTACCTCAGGGGAAAGCATTCCTCACCATGGGTCCACAGAAGCATCCCCTTCCTCCACTCCACACTGAGCCTCCACCAAACATATCCCTGGTTTGCTCTTTCTTTTTATAAAACATAACAGTCAGTACCCAGTCCTCATTGGCACCCAATCAAAATCAAGCGTGTTTCAAGTTTAGCTCCACACTGTGATAGTGATCTTCTTCCCCCCACGTTAGCTGACATTGTGTGGCCAGTCTGGGGCTCCACAGTTATGGGGAGGCGTCTTTGTATGTAGGAGCTTTGTATGTGAATAACAGGTTGGTGCTTCGTGCTGGTTCATGGCCTGTCATAAGCACTAGATTCTTCACAGCCTCGTGCCTACTTTCATATACTCATCTTGTTATTTATGTGAGTTAGAGCTTTACAAAAGTCAGTCCATCTTGATTCTAAAAACACTTGCTCTGTATCTCCATCCATCTGTGTGATAAGGCAAGACAGTGCTGAGGTCCCTCCATCTTGTACCCTTGCTAAGGCCACTTCCAGGTTTAACTAGAATCTGATCTCCTTCATGGAGAATCCATTGAAAGCTACCTTGCTTTCTTTTAGGAACCAAAGGTCAGGATGTTCTAGCTAACTTATCTCAGCCTTTAGTAAAACTGCTGGGTTTGTGGGAAACAACCCCTCTCCCCTCAACACACCAGCCCCTCTCCCCCTCCCTAACTGATCTTGGTAGCTTTTGTTAAAATCCCTTGCTTCAAACTGCTTCCTTCTTCAAATCTCCTGTGCCTGAGATGCCAGGATGTGGTTTCAGCCTTCAACAATGCTATTTTCTAGCCCCTCAGGGTCACAGCTAGGTACCCAACACTTGGGTGTAGTCCCAGATGTCTGGAATAAAGATTTTCAATTGATTTTACACAAGGTGTGAATGTGTGAGTGGACATCTCTGGTCATCTCCCAGTATTATCTGTTACATATGCCTTGAAGACTATAGAAGTTTTATACCTATTGACAGAAAAATTCAGCTCTCACCTCAAAGAGGATAAAAGAGAATTCATTCTGAAGCCAAATATGAATGTGGATGGTCTGGGGAAAAGTCTTAAGTTACATCTGATAAGTTATTTGTCTGACAGTGAAATGAGCCAATTCAAGCCAGATTTTGAAATATATACATGCATGTTTATTTGAAAGGTACTCTTGGGCAGGTTCACTGGCCCCAAGGACTAAGGCAAGAGAGGTTGCTGAGGGGAGGGAGAGAAAGTGAGAGAGAGAGAGAAAGGGAGAGAGAGGGGGAGAGAGAAAGAGGGAGAGAGAGAGGGAGAGGAAGAGGAGGGAGAGCAGGAGGAGATAGAGAGACCAAAATGTAGGGATTATATAGGGAATAGGGAAGAACCTCTGGGCAGCCTCTTGGCTAGAAATTTAAGGGTTTGGGGGACAGGATATGCCATTGCCAGGTAAGGGCTGGGGGATGCTGGGAGAACATAGAGGCCAGGTCTGCTTTGGTATGTAAAGTATGCACCTCAGTCTGAGGTGCACAGAGGGCCAGCTTCTGCACTCTCCTGCAGAAGTCTCCCTTCCCCTAGGATCTCTCCCACAGCAAGCACCATTAGGCTTGACTCTGCATTGCCCCTCAGAAGCCCTGCTCTCCCTCCCTCCCTTGCAGCAAACTCAGGGGTTTTTTCCACCTCCCTATCTGCTCTGAGGGGACTCATGGAGGGGCAGGTGCCAGTCAGAGTAAGACAAATGACCAAAACTCCTCAGCTTCTGTGGCTCCAAGGCCAGCACTCTCCCAGATAACCAGGTGTAGCTGGTGCCTGTCCTTGAAGAAAGGAGATTAGGGTCCCACGCTTAAACCATAGAAAAGAGGTAATCAGAGGTCCCAGACAGTTCTGGCCAGCAATAAAACTAGTTCCTGATAGCCCCATAAAAGACAGTCTTTAATCCCTGTCCCAGAGTGGCACTTCTGCCCTACCAAATGATATTGTGTCTGAGTTATGGCTTACCTAACCTGCCTCCCATACCCTTCTCTCTAGGCATTCAAAGACTTTTTAACCACTCTGTATATAAGTGTTAAAGCACTGGAGCTGTGGGTCTCACACTGAACCTATGCTGTAGGGCTATCCCATCCCAAGTCAAGACTCCAAATAAAAGGACTCTTGAGCAACTTGCAGAGTACTTCACAATTCTTGAGCTCTTCTGGGTTTCCTGAGGAATCGGGGCATAACAAGTCCCTAGTACCCAGGGTCTGAAACCAAAGAACCTCAAGTTTGATATGTCAATATGATGAAGTTTTTATAGTAACATAAAGAAAGTCCTCAATCGAGGAGCTTTTCAAACACACTAGTGAAAACTTCAGGTAAAGGGGTTACAGTGAATTCAGGACACCTCTGCTATAGGCTCTAGGTGGAATCTGATGACTCATGGGTCTCTAGATGGAGGAAGCTAGGGTTTTATTAATGCGTTCCTAAAGATTCTGTTAGTCATGGGATGTTACAACAGAAGTAACTAAGGAATGGCCATTCAGCATGGTTATGAAATCCTGAGATAAATTACAATAACTCTGAACCTGCAGCGCTGTAACCTCTGCACAGTCTTGGACGCTCTGTTCTTTACCAGCTTTGGAGATGGTTCAGTGCAAGGTGCAGCTGCTTTCTGGAACTTTCCTTTGAAGTCCCCACCTCCATTTCCTGGTAAACATTCGGTTTGCCACTACTTAAGGCCTAGTAGAAAGAACATAATACCCCTGGCCTTGGGAAGAGACAGGACATTCTTGGTGCTCCAGAGATTAGAACATTTTGTATCAATTTTGAATCCCTTCTGCCTTGAAAAGAGTTCATTCAGTTGGGCCTGTCAATCAGCTGTACGAGAGACGGCCACCTTGGAAAGGCTGATTCACCTAAAGTCATGCCACAATGCAATATATTTCTGTTCTTAAGAGGAACAGAGTTTTGAATGGTCAGAACTTGGGATGCACCCTAGAATAAGTGAAAGAGGTCAGGTGCAAAAGGTGTGAACTGCTTGGCTCTGTTTACACAAAGTATCCAGAACAGATGAATTTGTAGAGATATAGGGAAGATTGTCAGGGGTTGGGGAAGGGGTGAAAAGTGTCTGCATAATAGGTGTGACATTTCCTGTGGAGGGATGGTGACATTTGCTGTGGAGGGATGGAAAGTGGGCTTACAGACAGCTCAGACAAGCTAAGTGTTTTACCTGGGCACAGGGATTATGATCATGTGTCCTGTTTGTACAGTAAGTGCTCTTCCTCATGAGCCACTTCTTCACCGTAGGCTGGGTTCACACTCATGTTCTTCCTGCTTGCCTGTCCCCAGTGCTGGGATTGTAGGTCAGTACAACCACAACTGGTGTAAGGTTCTTATTCTAAAGTCCAGAAACTCTGTTATTGCTTGTATTCTGGTGTAAGACACCATCACCAAATCTAGGTCCATGGAGTTCTCCTGTGTTGTAACAACTGTAGTTTTGTAACTGACCATAGTGGGTTTGCCCCAAAGAAATGGCTCAGGGATACTAGGAAAAGAGGAAATGAGAGTCCCAAAGCTCATCTTTCTAAACAAGGCAGGAAGATAAGGGAGAGACTTCCTGTGGAGACTTTGGAGCCTGAGCTCTATGTCAGGCTAGAAGGGGGCAAGCCTCAATCCCAAATTTAAGTGCACAGAGGGGCGCCCCTAGAGGCAGAATTTAGCATTATAGCCAGCTGTTTATGGTTGTGAACCAAGGGCAAGAATTAAACCAGGTTTCGAACCAGCTCTTGCCTTGAGCTCAATCTCTTAGAGCAGCACACAGATATTCTTCTTTAAGGAATAGCAGGTCTAATCCTTTCCTATTCTGAAGGACCACCTCTGAGAGGGAGGTCAGGGATTCTTGGAGGTCAGTCAAAGTCTTTTTCTATTTTCTCTCTATATAAATCACTGGCAGTTCTAAACTCCCCATAAGCCGTATGCTGCAAGGAAACAGCAGATGCTCCTGTAGCTGCCCCTGCAGTCCCTAAGCCCAACATAACTGCCAGGATAACCCCTAACTCTCTTTCATGTCTTACTAAGTCTCTAGCATCAGGATCCCAATAGTCCAGTACATCTTCATAAGGGTGATACAGCAATCTAAGTACTATCTGGACCAAAACACAAAAGTCATGGTTGTTATTCAGAATCTCTTAACTTATGCAGGTTGTAATCCTGTGGCATAGGCCCACTAGCTGTCTAAGGGTGGGAGGAAGTATCCAGTTGGATTCTCCATCAGAGGGTATGAAACATTACACAGATGTTGATGAGTTTGTGGGACCTGACCCACACAAAGGCATTTGGAGCAACCTCTTGCCCTTTCTCCTTAAAGTACACATGCTGGTCTTTAGCAAGGAATTCTCTTCTATTGCCAGGCTCTCAAGGCTTCCTAGCTTCTCTTCTTTCCTGTTGCTTATCCCTCTTTAGCTTTCTATCTTCCTATTCTTTCTCTTTTCTTCCTTTTGTCTCCAAACTGCTTGCCACTTGTTCCCACTTTGTTTTCTAGACTCCATCTTCAAAGACCTTCTTCTAAACATTCTATCCCTTCACTGTGCCCTTTTACAGTCCTTCTGCAACATTCCTTTTTCTTTCTCCATTTTTCTGTTATAAAACACTCTCAGCTACCTGCACCACTTCCCTTAAGGACTTGTCTTATATCTCTTCTAACTTTTGTAGTCTTTCAACTCCATCAGAAATCCAGGAATGACTGAATAATAAAGAATATATGGGAAGCCTAACACAGCTTCCAAAAATATTGACAATTGATAGGGACTGCTGGACACCTGGACAGTTCTTACTTCAAAATGTTGGAGCATCGATCTTCAGTCTTCTGGCCTGTTAATGTCTGAAAACAGGAATATTATGGACTTGCCTACTCTGTCTTGGCTGATATAAGCTGTCTTTGGTCTGTGTGTCCTTTTTGGACAGTATTGTCTGCAGATGAAGAGACAATTTTTGCCTAGTGTCTGTCCCGCCACAACTGGAGCAACTCCAATGATGCTAAACTTCTTCTTTGAGTCTGAGAAAGAGGTGCTGTCAGGCATAGACAAGTCTCTAGCCAGATGAATAAATAATATCAAATGTCACATTCTGTGGATTTCTGATGTTTTTGAAAACCAACTATCTATGTAAAGTGATCTGGACTATTGTCTGTGAATTACTCTGTTATTTTTAATTAAAATCTTGAAATCACCCATGAATTTGTTAATTTGGCCCTAAAGTCACAGGTCTAAACATCTCAGATCTGTCTATAATAGCAGTAAAAGAAGGATTGGGTCTAAGCCCTGTCTACTAGGGAAATAAAAGAACTACTTATAAGCCTACAGACAACTCTTACTGAAACCAGAAATCTCTTCAGTGAATATAGGACACTTCATCTTTTGGTCTTTTTTTTTTTTTTTTTAAGATTTATTTAGTTATTTAATATATGTGAGTACACTGTTGCTGTCCGCAGACACACCAGAAGAGGGCATCAGATCCCATTACAGATGGTTGTGAGCCACCATGTGGTTGCTGGGAATTGAACTCAGGACCTCTGGAAGAGCAGTCAATGCTCTTAACCACTGAGCCATCTTTCCAGCCCCCATCTTTTGGTCTTGAAGTATGTACAACAGTACTATATTAGCTACACCTCTCAGTCAATAAGAACACTATTATGCACCTAATCTTACCAACAAATTCTCAATTTAAAAGCTTTTACTCATTTCTTGCATACCAGTTTAAGATGTAAATAGTTTATAACACAAGCCTCAACTTTTACCAATTACTACTACAAACATAAGATATAAAACTCAAAACTAATGATATAAATTTTAAAGCAAACTTTCTGGGAATAAGCTGTGTATCTGAAGAAATACACAAACACCTGATCAAATTCTGGTCACACAATGCTTCTAGTTTAAATAATCCATGCACTAATCAAATCATTTTCAGTACAGGGAAAATATTATCAGGTCTTTATACCAAAGTTAATTTTGATTTTGTATCAAAATAAATTCTGTACCAAATAGGAACATGTGACTTTAACTCAATAACAAATTATAAGGCTTTCTATTAAATGAGATTATAGCTATACAATTAAATCTGGCTACCTTCTTCCCTATACCAAATATGACCATTTTACATTTCCCCAAAAGACAACCTATTAATAACCTTCTCCAGCCCCAAAGCCCAGGGAACTGGGTGGACGACTCTTCATAACTTCTTCAAGCTGAATGGGGGCGTTGAGATATTAAAAAGAGGGGAGGGAGAAAAACAGAATTTATTAGTCTTCTGATGTCTATGTCTTGACTGGATCAGGCTGAAGTTCAGGACATCAGGAGTTCAAGCAGGCCACTTTAGCATGTTCTGACAAGGAAATTCACCAAGGCTGTGTATTTCTGTAATATATAAATCTCAAAACAAAATTTTCAGTATTGTTAAGATATATTTTTGTTTGATTCTCTGGAGTCTAATTTTCTGGAAGGTGTAAATACTTCAGTCATCTTTTCCCAAAAACACAAAAACAAACTTTAATCATAAATACAAAGAAATCTATCTGGGTGGTATTTGGGTTCTCAGTGCCTCAAAGTCTCCATTTCTGATGTAAAGAACAAGATAAAATTCCTTATTTTGCTAATAACGCTAAGTATGCAACATTGGACCAGGTGCATTTGACCAGGAACCAGCAGGGAAGGCATCTCCCAGTGGCTCAGTAATGGACAACTACATATGCAAAACAGCCTCCTCCCAGCAACAGCTATAGCTGTTCCAGGTTTCCTTACTCTTAAAAGCAGGCAGACAGCTGCTCTTTGTTCTAACTTGGCAGCTTGCATCAATGTAACTCAACCTTGGAGCGATTGAGTCTCCTTACTTAGGTTTTACCTGAAGAAGGAAAAAAAAAAGTTAAAAGAAATAAAATATAGCTGAGTGGTGGTGCAAACCTTTAATCCCAGCACTTGGGAGGCAGAGGCAGGCAGATTTCTGAGTTCGAGGCCAGTCTGGTCTACAGAGTGAGTTCCAGGACAGCCAGGGCTACAGAAAGAAACCCTGTCTCGAAAAACCAAAAAAAGAAAAAAAGAAAAAAAGAAAAAGAAAAAAAAGAAATAAATATAAACTTTAACTCCCAGGGCAATTTTAAAGAATGAATCTACCTGTAAACTCAATTTCTCGCCAGTCCTTCTCATCTGTCTGGGAGCCGATCATAGCACACTGCTGCCACTGTGGGAAGTGTGTCTGGGCAGTGCCAGTTGCTGGTGGGAGGGGGGTGCGGTCCCCCACAGGGGCTGGGTGGTTTAGTACTCAGCTGCCACTGCAGGCCCCAGGCAGGTGTGTGGAGCAGCACATCCCTGAGGCCTCACCTCTGCCGCTGGTGGGTTGGGGGTTGGGGGAAGCCCGGTTAGGGCCGAGGGAGGCCCCAGTCTCAGGGCTTTCCAGGGGCCGAAGAGTGATGAGCCCTTGGCACATGGCTCCGCTGGCTGCGACATCTGTCACCCCATTAACCACCAGGGTTGATTCGGCTGATCTGACTGGCTAGGCGGGTGTCCCCTTCCACCCTCACCACTGCCCAAGCGGCAGCTGAGGTCCTCAGACTTCAGGAGCACGTGCCCCACCTGTTACCACCACCGCAGCTGCTGCCCTAGCTTTAACGTCTGTCCATCAGTCAAGGGGGTAGAGGTCATCAGTCTAAAGTCCAAATACATAGAACAAGATACAAAGAAACACAGAGAAAAACAGTTACCACACAAAAAGCTCGACCTTGCCAGGTCCATGACACAAAGAAAGACAATTGGCTCAGTTACAGACACCAGGTGCTTCTACACACACAGACAATCTAAGCCAGATCACAGTGTTGCTCGGCTGTGCCTGCCAGGCTGCTGAGATGAACCAATTACCACTGTACACAGCAGGGGCCATATACAGACAGACAGAGGAGCCCCTGCCACGAGTGCCCCAAAGCAGAAAACAAAAGAACTCGATAGTGTCCTCCTTGCTGTCGCTACCCCCAGATGGAGTAGTGTAGCCCGCGCAGTCGTCTCGCCGGGAAGAAGACACGCGGACACACTAGGTTCCTTCTGCAGCGAC
>NW_022196893.1:5792989-5798162 GCF_008632895.1 Mastomys coucha
CATGCGCAAACAGTTGTTTACTAGGAGTTAACAGCGGAAGTAGGCGCCATCTTGCCATGGCAAATGCCCCTCAAGCTTCACGGCTCCCCACAGAGTAGGACCCTCCCGGATCCGACTTCTGCCTGCAATGGCAAGGTACACCTACCAGCCAAGAAACTGCTGCAGCTGCACAGATCACAGATTCAGATGCAAGAAGTCAGACCCAGACAGAGAAACAACAGCGGTACCTGCTAGAGCCTGCATTCTCCTGACTGCACAATCCTCTAATCTCCAGTCACTGGTCCCAAAAGAGGGGGACCCTTCCCGGCCAATGCACTGAAAGACCCCCAGAACTGGGGAGATCCTTACTCAAGCCTCGGGATGACGCGACCACCCAATGACTCACGAGAGACCGAACTTGCTGCAATCACATGAGGTTTATTGGGGATGCCGGTACCGGGTCGATCTCATGACCATGCTGGCCAGAGTTCGACGCAGAACACAAGAACTTGTGGGGTATTTAACCCACAAGTTGGGGGCAGGGAGAGGGTTACCAACGAAACAACATAAACAGTGGAAACTTTCAGAGGGACCCAACCCAAGGTATTCAGTTAGGGAGGGGAACACATTCATTCTAGGAATGCAGTCTTCATCTACTGGTCAACAGGGTGGAGAGTCTCATAAACCAGTAGACCTTCATTCTTAGTTCCACCCTCATTGTGGATCAGCCAGGAGGGGCAGGTATCAGAAACCAGAGCCTCAGGGTATTTTATATTTCTGGCTGGCTACAGCAGCCCTCCATGTCCTTTTAGGTAAAGATTATACACCATACATTTGTATTAAATGCCCTCATTTTAAATTCTAAGATTCTCCAGCCTTTCAGCACCATGATGTTAAATTCAGCCTGGGTGCCCCACTCTAGAAGAAACAGGGATGGAGATCGCTGCAATTAGCATGAGGTTTTTATTGATCGAGTATACTGGGGTTGTCCTGCATTCAGAGCAAAGATAACCCCCAGGAACAAAAGCACACAGTTTTTATACCTTCCCAGTACATAGGTTTACAGCATGAATTGGTTGTCTCTCATTGGTGGAGCCCATTGTCTTTTGTTTCCATTGACCTCTGTGCCCAGGTGAGGAGGAGAAACTGATTGCACATAGGAGCGGGGGTGGGGGTGGGGGTGGGGGTGGGATCTACCCCTTAGTGGGGATGTTTCCTGGAGCCGGGCATTACTCCCAACAACTAGGGCATCTCCTGGGGACTGATGTTTGCTCAGTAAACCCTTCTGAAGCTCTGTCTTTAGGCATAATGAACATTTCTTGCTCTTTGGTATTTTTATGAGGTGTCCCAATTCTTATACCACCACAGAAAAAATAAACTGGGTTTTCAGAAAAAGAAGGAGGAGGAGCAGGAGGAGGGGAAAAAGTTATCAAAATCAAGAGTCAGAAATCCCAGTTTTAGCTAGGTGCAGTGACACAGGCCTTTGAACCCAGCACTCCAGAGGCAAAGGCAAGTGTTGGATCTCTGTACATTCAAAGGCAGCCAGGTCTATGGAGTGAGTTCCAGGACAGTGAGAACCTTGTCTCAAAGATCTCCCAAAACAAAAATAAAGAACAACAAGAAAAACACCTTGTCAAGCTTTATCTAAGCACCATATAAGAATTACATTTTAAACCATTTGGATGGATAGTTGACCCCACATGGTGGTAATTTTTGCAGAGTAAATGCTTTTTGCCTTTGCATACTAGTTGAGTCTGGGGTCTTCAGCGATTCTCAGACCCTAATTCTATGTGGTGCTTCTGGTTGCTTGAACTCACCTGCAATAAAACTGCTCTCTGAAACCCCTCCTTCTGCTCACTAAAGGAGACACTGAACATAAAAGTGAGAAAGCAAGCTGAGCCAACAAACCAACATGCCTGGGCTTATTTCTCTGTTTCTGTCCCTCCCACCCTGTGATGTTATATTGTTAACTCTTAGGGGAGAAGGCACTGGTGAGTTCATATAATCTTACTTTTGTTTCTACCCAGAGTCAGAGGTATAATTCAGATCTTCTTTTGGCCCCAAATCCTGAAACAGAGAAGATTAAAGAGAATTAATTAACTAAGTCTTCAGTTGTAGCACTTGGAGACATGGGCAGGGAGACCTCTGAATTTGAGGCTAGCCTGGTCTACAAAACAACCAGGGCTACACTGAGAAACCCTGTCTTTAAAAAAGAAGAGGGGGTGGGAGAAAGATTAAATTCAAATAATTCTATGAGAAGCTCTGATTCACCTGAAGAGACAGCTTTCCTTAAGTGGGTCTGAGCAAAGCCCTTACCTCTGCCCTCCTTCCTGTATTTGGTGTGTTAAATTTTAAGGAGGGGCAACTGTGTTTTTTCCTTCTGAAAAATTAGGGTATTGCCAGGGGAAGAGGAGGTGTGGTCCAGAGCTCATCATGAGAGTGGGGCTATCCTTAGGGCCTTCTTAGCCTGCAAATATCATTTCTAATGTTTAAAGAGGGAGCGGGGCTGAGATAGCCAGAGGAACTGAGTAGAATCCTCCTTCAGGCAAGAGATTCCTTAATGCCAGCAGGCAGCACAGCAGCAAGTTACAAGTTAGGTCTTCTCAAAGTGCCTTTGTACTCCTAAGTGTTTCTTTTTTGGGAGGTGGGGGGTCCTAAGCCACATTAGGGATGGGAGAGGGTTACCCGTACCCTAGGCATCTCTCACAGAGCAGCACCCCAATGCCTCTCCATGTTTCTTTTCTTTAGTGCCTCCTTTCTGCATCCCCTCTTGGCAGAGAATATTCTAACTCTACCTTGCATGGTTCCTCCTCAGACCTGGGTGTCTCCTTTAATCAACCCTTACAGGAGATTCCCACTTTTTGAGAGCCTCCCTACCTCTATGTTACTGTTATAATTATTCCCCAGGTACAACTCTCACCTGACATCTGTCAAATGGTGTGACTTTATGGCATCCATAGCTTAGATCAGAACACATTGGACCACCTCACTGAGGAACTGGGGGAGGGGGGATCTGATCTCCTGTCACCCTCAGGGAGGAATGTTGTTTTTATGTAGTGAATCAGGATTGGTTGTTTGAGGCCAAATCTTGTAAGTTCAGACTCCATTTTAGAGAACCTGACCTTAGTTTGAACTCAAACTTAGTTTGCCCCCCAACAAAACCCAAGCCTAGCTCCAGGCTCTAGGCTAATCCCCAATAAAACCTGCTTTTCCAGGTTACACCCTCAACAAGGCCAGTGTCTCCAGGTTATTCTCCCAACAGATCTATACCCCCCAGGTTAAAAGCCCACCCCCTGCCTAAGGACCACCAATGCAGGGGGGAGCAGAATTTGAATTTGATATCTCTCCCAGCATCAGCCAATTATGTTAAAGGCCACAGTAGCTTTCCAATTAGATGCTTGCATGTGTCCTCGCTGTTTGCTGCTTATTATAAAGCCTTGCTCTGTAGACATTCGGGGTTCCCCCACCACCAAAACCATCCTGCATTATGGTGGTGAGTTGGGGGTGGCTCTGGTTAGCTCAGATATAATAAAGACCCTGCTATGAGTTGTACCAGATCTGCTTCTGTCTGTTTTCTTGGGGATCACTAACATTTTCCTAGTAATACAGTTGAACAAAATATTAAGGCCCTTCACAAAATCTGCAACAATTTGAGGCCGCAATATTCCATCAATGATCCTGACTCCTGGTACTCCAATCCCCTTATTGCTTGGGTCTTGCCCTTAATGGGAATCCATTGGAATGCCCTCCTTCTCGCCCCATGTATTATACAGTTTCTTAAGAAACAAGGTACTAATATAATTAAAATCACTACCAAACAAGTTCTGGTACAATAAGAAGCTGTTCCCACAACCATGCTGACACATGTGACACGTCCCCATTCTGAGAAACAAAGGGGGAGATGTGAGTTCCCAAGACAGAAGAGGGACAGTAGAGCGCTGACCGTTGTGTTTAGGAAAGGAAAAAGAAGCCACAGAGGTATGATGATGGGAAAGGGGGTGCCTCCGAGGGCCCATGCTGAAGTATCCCTTTCCACTAAGGTACCAGCCATACCATGGGTATAGTGTAGGATAGTTTACTTAGGGCATGTGGAGGAGACTTCGGGTGGTTCAGAAAGACAAAGAAAGTGAGAGAGGCAGAGACAGAGACAGAGACAGAGACAGAGACAGAGAGAGACAGAGAGGAATAGAGGCCATGTGGAGAGAGAGAGGGAGGGAAATGGGGAGAGGAGGGACAGAGGGGAAAGAGAGGAAGAGAGCAAGAGGAGAGTAAGCGGGGTCAAGCAGCCCCTTCTATACTGAGTCAGACTTACATAGCAGTTGCCAGGTAACTGGGGGGTAGGGAGCCTAGAAGAAATGTTGGCACTGCCCACACTCCTGGACAGCTCTCCTAGAGCACTGCTGGAATGGAGCTGCTCCCTACTCTAATCAGGCTTAGGCCTACTCAACTCCGCAGAGACAAAAGCCAAGTCATGATAGAGCTAGTTAGGCCTCTGTTTCCCACCAGAGAACTGTCTTCTTAGAAATCATGTGATTGGCAGTCTGGTATCTACCTGATACAATTGGAAGCCCCTGACACCGGTGTGGCTCCTCCTAAACTATCCCATTCCTGCCCCTGACTCAAGCTATAAAATCTAGCCCCTCTATTTCAATAAAGGAGCTGTCCTTTTACACAGTCTTCCACATCATTCATACCTACCATACACACTATCCTGCAACACCCTGCTCCCAGCTCCTCTGCATCCTGAGACCACAGCCCATGGGGGAAGGGCAAGGGGCACTTGGAGGAAGTACACTGAATTAACAAGACACTTTTGCTCCATGACTAACAGGAATGAGTGAATCATACCTGGCCTTGGCTACTTCACAGATGTCATTCATTCTCTGAGGAGGGGAATGGGTTTGGCTAAGGTTGGATGTATTCAGCATGACAGTATTCAGGCCTGTGGCTGAACTGGAAGGCAGGAGAGAAGGCTGGGTGTGTATTTGTCTTGCATGCAGTTTCTGCAGAAGGCCTGGCTTCTCTAACGCAAGCCTGGACACAGCTGGCACGTCTAACTCTAAGAATATTCAAGTACACTGTTGCCCTCTCCATTAAGAGTTAATTTAAGTGGCTGTGGTGGCGTGTGCCTTTAATCCCAGCACTTGTGAGGCAGAGGCAGGTGGATTTCTGAGTTCGAGGCCAGCCTGGTCTA
>NW_022196893.1:5798594-5824101 GCF_008632895.1 Mastomys coucha
GGGAGGACTGAGACCTGCGGCTCCAGCCCTGACTCCCTCCTTTTTCTCCTCCAAGGACAAGTGGTTTCAGAAGAAGCTAGAATATAGAGAAGACAGGAGTACCTGAAAGAGGGACTCTGTGTAAGTGCCTTTATGATGGGGTGAGGCTTGGTGGTGACTTAACTGCTCACAAATTATGGATGTTCCTGTATGTGACCTCACCCATCCTCTATAAAAAAAAAAAAAAAAGCCATTTGATGGTGACATTGGGAGGGATTGTGACTTGGATTTGTCATTGATGCCCTATGTTTGTTTGCAGAGGTTTTCTGTCTACTGCTCGTTGCTTTACATACATATCTTCATGCATGAGCCGATGCCTAGCGCAGCATGTGAGAGAATTACAGAGTCAATTATTTCTTGCATGCTCTTTCCTATTCCACTATGAAATAAAACAAAAACTAAAAACTAGGAAGCTCCAAACAAGTTGCCTCCTTCCCTTGCTTTCTGAATTTCAAGTGCAAGCCAACCATGGCTCCTGCCCAGCTGCCATTTCAGTCCTCCTGCACCATGGTCCCTCCCCAACTGAGTGGTCCTCCCTTCCCAACTGCTATAACTCTAACTTGAACAGGTTAGCAATAAATCTTGCTAACTCTTAAACAATAAATGTGTTGTCCTGGAGACAGTAAGTCCTGAAACTCCTCCCCTTTCATGATGCCAGCTGGGAGGAGCTGAGGGAAAGTACAGTACTTACTGCAGTCCACATCTGAGAGACCTTGCCACTGTGCCTGCAGCCTGGTCAGAGAAGAAGTAAGGACTGGTGTCAGGAGGGAGCTGCTAGGGGGCAAAGGGAAGAGCCCTCAGGATGGGGCTGTGGGTGTGAGTGTGGGATGAGGAAGGAAAAGCTGGGTGGGGGTGGATAAGAGAAGTAGGCAGACATCTATTCCTTGAGGAAAGCTGTGTGGAGGGTTGGAGGGAGGGAAGATTGGATGCCTGAGTTGTGTGAGAGCCCAGGGATGTGACTGGGGGTCGATTAACTGACTCCCACTTCTAAGGTTTTATCTGTGCACTCCTCCAAGGATGAACAGTTCTCACACTATGAAGTCTTCTGTCCTCATCATTCTTGTGGCCCTAATATGTGCAGAAAGAGGTGAGATGGAAAATGAGAGAGGGGCAGGAAGGTAAAATGGAGATGGAAAAGGGGCTCAGGGTTGTGGGTACACCTGTGCTTCCGTTGTGTGCCTGGTACCCCTGGGTGTGCTGGGGTTAGAGGATTAGGGATTGGCTTTCTGGGGAACCCTCCTCTTCTGGGGTGCTTTACTGGGTCTGTAAACCTGCCAGTGCCTGCCTTGCAACCATCACCACAAACTAGAAGGACTCTTGGACATCACTACCTCTGCCACAAACCCTGGCCTCCAGAGCAGCCTGTCCTTGACTCTACCTTGCTGTCCTGGCTTCCCAGTCAGGACACTGGCCTGTGTGCACACAAACTGGTAGAGGGTTCTTTTCCTCCCCAGCTTGGAAATCAAGTGCTTTGGAATCCTTAACTCTTGGCATTTGACTTTTTCTTATGCCCAGCCCATGCCACATGAGGTCCCAATGCTCGAGCTTCCCTACTCTAAGAGGTTCTGAGCTCTCAGACACGCTATACTTCTAGTTACAGCTGTACTGTGGGAAGCTTTGTGGTACACCTCAGCTTTCAGCTGAACTCTGGGAAGTTCAGTGCTTTGTCATGCTCCATTACCCAGGGTCCAGCTCTTCAGGTGTAGGGTGGGACAGGTCAGAACAGTGCTTCCTGTCTGGTGGCCTCAGGAACTACTACCATACATACTCACCGCTTCAGCAGACATGGAATATCTTTCTATGTCTTCCCAATATGGTGACTGTCTCTCAAATACCTCTTGGAGTTCAGGCCTCTACTGTGAGGCTGGCTAGCTGAGACAGCAGCACTAGGTATATTTAAGTGAAGGTGGCTCTTGGTTTACTTTTGACAATGGTGGAGGTGACTGGGCAGTAATGTCCTTGCTCTGTCCTAGCAGCCAGAAGCTGTGTGGAAGTAAAGATCTTGGAGAGGAGGGGTCTGGGCTAGGAAGGACATGTCCTAGCCCTCATGTATTGGCTTCTTTCTCAGCTCAGGGGCTGAAGTGCTACAGTTGCCTGGGGGTCCCATATGAGACTTCCTGCCCATCAACTACCTGCACCTACTCTGATGGATTCTGTGTTACTCAGGTGGCAGAAGCTGTTGTGGGTAAGTTCCCTGTGGCCTATATAAAGATGGGTGAGGGTGACTTGGGAGAAAAGATCAGGTCCGGGCACTTGTTTTGGACCATGGTTCCCCTCCCTCCAAGTAGAGCTTTCCTGGGCTTGGAGTAGGACTCCCCCAAAGTGGGGACTGTTGGGGTCCAGGGATGTGCTGGGATATGGATCATAGTCCAGGGCTGCCCATTGGCATGAATCGAGTTCACCATACCCCTCTGTTGCCAGTGTATTCATGTGAGGCTTCTGTCCATACTTCATGTCTAGGGTCTCACTGGCTCACTGCTGGACCAGGAGAGCTGGAAGCATCTAGTGAGTCTCTGCACATAGTGAAGCAATCTGGAGCTTAGGCTAAAGTAATGAATTAGGAATGTTGTTAGAAAGAGACCTTAGGACTTATCAGATCCTCCACAGTGCCAGTTTCAGGCATATCCTCCAGGTAGACAAGGCAGAGGCAGCCCCGCCCTGCTATCCAGTTTCCTGGTCCTGCCCACAGCCTGCCTGTCTCCTGGAGTAGGTCTCCTAGATACAACTGCCTGGGGAACTGCAAGAGTCTGAGAGGGTGCTTGCCCTTTCTGCTGTGCCAATGTGGGATCTTACACTGTGCTGTGTCCTTGTGTATGTGTGTGTGTGTGTGTGTGTATGAATGTGGGGGCATATGTATGAATGTTTGTAATGTAATGTATGTAAAACTCAGAGGACATCCTTCAGTACAATTCCTTAGGCACTGTCTACTTTTTTACCCAAATGAGTTTGGTTCTCCTGAAACTGCCATTTAAGATGCTATGTGTCTGGAAACCAAACCTGCGTTTCTGTAAAAGTAACAAGTAATGTTTACTGCTGATTCATGTCTCCAGTCCCAACAACCTTGTTTCTTGAGACAAGATGTTTCACTGGGATCTATGATTTGCCAAGGGTGCTGTGGGTGGAGAAGACAGAGGCAACAGAGAGTTCCGAGGACCTCCGGATTCCCATCCCCAGCACAGACATCATATCCAGCCCTTCCATGCTTGGCTGGCTCTTTACATGGTAGTTGAGGATTGAACTTGGTTCCTCAGGTTTCCATGTGGCAAGCACTTCACTGACTGAGCTGCTTCCCCAGTACATTGAGTGTGAGGCATGTGTGTACACATGTGTGCATTCACACGACTGGGGCAGTCCAAGTGTATGGGACCCAGAAGATGATGGGAATCGTCAGTGACAACTATTTTATTTACTGAGAAAAGATTTCACACTGAACCCCAAGCTTGCAGATTGAGCTGGTCTAGCCTAGGAGCTTACCTCTGGGATGACCACCTTTGTGTCCTGAGTACAGAGATAAAATTAGGACACCATGCCTGCCCATCTTTTGATGGGCTCTAGTGATGGGAACTGGGGGTTCATGCTTCTGCAGCACACAAACACTTTACCCACCAAGTCTCCTTACTAGACACTGTTTTGATTTTTGATTCATTTGTTATTTGAGATGGGGTTTCACTCTAGCCCCAGGATAGTTGAGAAGCCCCCATGTTCAATCCCCGGTTTGGGATTGAACTCATAAAAATTCTCCTGCCTCAGTCTTCCAACTTCTGGGATTACGGATCTAAGATACCATGTGAGGCTTCAACATGCCTTAGAGACAAGACCTGGTGGCATGTGGCCTAGACTTTGGGAATCTATGTTGTTCCTGTATAAGAAGTGAGTCACCCCCTGATGTCTTGCAGACTCTCACAGAATCAAAGTAAAGAACAGTCAGTGCCTTCCCTTTTGCCCTTCTAATCTGGAAAATGTCGAGATCCTGGGAACTACCCTCAAGGTGAATACGACTTGTTGCAAGACAGACCTCTGCAATGCAGCCGTTCCCACTGGAGGCAGCACCTGGACCATGGCAGGGGTGCTTCTGTTCAGCCTGGGCTCAGTCCTCCTGCAGACCTTGCTGTGATGGTCCTTCCAACGACCCCACCCTTGTCCTTTTATCCTCATGTGTAAGCACTCTTTTCTGGAACCCTCTAGTGATGACTTATAAGTTATAGAGGCTCTGAGGTGGGAGTAGTGTGTGGAACACCGTGTTTCAACTTTATAGCCCCTTCTGGGTAGATGCTCCAATGCTCTCTAGGGATTTCAGATCTGGACTTCCTGAAATACCATTTTGTTGTGGCTTATTGCTCTTGACCTTGGAGGCATGTGGTCAGCACCTGGAAGTGGCAAATTTCCAAGGTATTATGCCATTAACATCCCCACATAAGCATCTGGGGTCCTGCAGGGTTGCCACGTATGTCATAATGTCCCCTGTTGGGTTCAATAAACTCTTTGTTCTCTCAGGCTAGATCTCTGTTTTTCTTTTGCTAGACTGAGTTCACCGAGTCCTGCCTGCCAGGTCACATCTCTGCTCTTTCAGTAGGCTACACTAGCTATCCCACTAGCTCAGAGTGGAGACCTCTTGGTTCGGGCGGGCTTCCCTCAGGGCTGATGCTGGAGGAAGAGAGAGGGGGATTGAAAGATTCCCAGAACTGGGGAGATCCTTACTCAAGTCTCGGGACGATGCAACCACCCAATGACTCACGAGAGACCGAACTTGCTGCAATCACATGAAGTTAATTGGGGATAGGCCAGTACCGGGGTCGATCTCGTGACCTTGTCGGCCAGAGGAGTTCGATCCCTGAACACAAGAAATGAGGGGTATTTAAGGGAAAAATCACAAGCTGGGGGCGGGGAGAGGGTTACCAAGGAAACAGAACATAAAAACAGTGGAAAATTTTAGAGGGACACAGCCCAAAGTATTCAGTTAGGGAGGAAAACATATTCATTCTAGGAATGTAATCTTCATCTACCAGTCGACAGGGTGGAGAGTCTCATAAATCAGTAGACCTTCATTCCTAGTTCTGCCCTCATTGTGGATCATTCAGGAGGGGCAGGTATTGGGAACCAGAGCCCTGAGGCTCTGAGTTAACCAAATTCCTGGATCTAGCTACTCCACCTTTTTTGGCTTGTGGCAGAGGTTTTCCATGCCCCCTTTTAAGTAAAGGTTACACATTATACATTATTAAATGCCCTCATTTTAAATTCTAAGATTCTCCACCCTGAAGGATAAAGAGCACTGTGCTTTATCTGCAGAGGCTTGTGGTTTGGCAGGCTTAGACCCCTCTTCTCTGCCTTGGGAGCACTGGTTGCACTGTGCCTTCTTTATGTAACCTTCTCCTCAGCTGCCTTCCTCCCCTTTCCTACCCACATTGGTGGAGATAGAATCCAGGGCTCATGCATGTGTAGAAGCTCCATCAAGCCACACATCAGCCCAGGGCACTTCCAAAGAGCACTTGCTTGTGGTGGGGAAGCCCAGGAGATGAGCAATCAATGGTGGGTAGGGGCTGCCCTGTCAGATTCTTTTAGTCCAGAGGTGGAAACCATTTCCTGCAGGGGCTTTTGTCTTACCTCTCCTGAAATGCCAGGACTGGATGTAGTCCATGTAGATCACTACCTGGTGATCTTCTGCTGTCTGATGAGCCAAGGCTTGGCCTGCATCTCCAAGAATTTATGTTTTCCTTATCCCATACCAGTTCCCTTTGAAACCTTAACCATGGCTTCTAGGTTATAAAATTCAAGCTTGTGAGAGATATCATTTGTATTTTACAACAGCCTAAGTGAGTATCTAATCCTTGAACCAGGCCAACCCTGACACACACAGGCATTACATTTACCTCAGTCCAGTTGTTCTTCCTAGGCCTTTATCTTGTGCATTGTTTCTAAGTCAATAAGAAACCATCTTATGGATGAAGCTATATGTAAAGATCTTCAATGTAAACATGTCTTAAGCTTTACTATACTCATGGGGCTGAGGTGATGGTTATCTGAATACTTCCCTAATGTGTGCTGTGCTTAAATAAATATGGTTAAAATAAAATGGTCTGGGCCAGACTCTAGAAGTCTTAGCCCAGCACTGGTATTAAAACCAGGATCATCAGAATTTTATTCATTCCTCATCCTTATTATTATTTCTGCTGCCTATTCTAAAGTCTACACACACACACACACACACACACACACACAGTGGAAGGAGATTTAATAAATCAGTAAGTTGTAACCCTAGGACTTCTTGAGTCCCAATGTGAGGTAGAATTAGGACAGAGGTTGGAGGTTAGAGGTTAGAGCTTAAGGCATAGTAAAATAGTTCTCGTCATAGTGGGGTCTAGCTGAGCACTGTCCAATTCTTCTAGGCTATTTTTTCAATGTCTGCAAACCCCCACTCCCCCTTTCAGGATCTTCCGCTGGTGTAAAACCAGACCCTAGGTCTTGATGAAGAAAGGAATTTGTGGATGGGCCTGAAATTAAAAGCAGAAAGAAAGGTGTTCAGGGAAGGAATACTGGTTGGAAGAGAAATGGGTGATAGTTTCACAAGGATGAGTGGTAAAAATAGTGCATTAATACCATATGTACTATCATAAGAAGGAACCAAACTGAAGCCATTTTGAATACAGGTCAAATAACGTTTAAGTTTTTAAGACCTCCCTGAGTGACTGACATCCTGCTTGGCAGAGAGAGACATGCATATGGTTAACTGATATCCTGATTGACAAGTTAAGACGTGAATGCTAGGCAAGTTACCCTGCCACAGTAAATAAACCAACCTGATCAGGCCTAGGTACAATGTTATGGCCTAGTAATGATTACCTATGTAGCCTGGCATTTTATGTCATTACTGATGGTATAATTAAATTTTCTCATTCGCTGTTACTAGGAAACTTTCTCAGTTATGAGAGGCTTTGTCCATGTCAATGGTCCTTACATGATGGTGTTTCCACTTGCTGGAAGGTTTTTGCTTTCATCACATTCATTAACAGTTCAAAATGCAAATCTTCACTGAAGACTCTGTCCAGCAAGACCATCACCCTGGAAGTGGAGCCCAGTGACACCATCAAGAGTGTGAAGGTCAAGATCCAGGATAAAGAGGGCATCCCACCTGACCAACAATGTCTCATCTTTGCAGGCAAGCAGCTGGAAGATGGCTGCACCCTCTCTGATTACAACATCCAGAAAGAGTCGACCGTGTACCTGGTCCTCCATCTGAGGGGCGGCCTTTAACTTTTCAGTCTGTATTCCCAGTGGGCTGTGATGGCATTACTCTGCACTCTAGCCATTTGCCCAAATTTAAGTTTAGAATTACAAATTTCAATAATAGCTGAATCCCCGGTTAAAATGTTATAAAGATTTTGTTGAATGGAAATTTAAAAAAAAAAAAAAGAAAGAAAGAAAGGAAACATTCTCATGCTTTGGTTGAATTCAAGGGAGGGGGTGAGGATTGAAAAGAAAAAGACAATTAGACAACATTATGACAGGACTCCAGCCAGTTCTGAGGCTGATGCCAGTTTATTTTCTCCAATCTACTTTTATATCATTCTAGGTACATACAAAGAATGTGGCCGGTCCTAAGGCATAAATAAAGTATGTAAGGATCAAACAAGCATAAACTAAGATAGTCAAGTAACAAACAAGACAATAAGCAGAGTCCAGTGGTATTCAGGGACTTATCAAAATGATCAAGATCTTGAGCCTGCTTCCTTGTTCTAACCCAATGTCAAATTTTTCCCAATATCCTTGAAGTGGCACTAAGAGCTCTCCTGAATTTGGAATAAGACTTCCATTTTGAGTAGGGGTCAAATAAATTTATGTTCCCAAGACATCTCTGGGATTTAGACATGTATATGGGTAACTGGCATCGTGGTTTGCAAGTTAAAATGTGAATGACAGGGGCCAACTCGCCCAGTGAAACAGCAGACAGCTGTCTACAGGCAGTAAAGGTTAAAGACATATTATAAAACTATAATCTGGTCATGTAAACATGGGAACAAAGGGAGAATAATTTATCAATGACCAGTAACAAAAGCCAAAGTCTGGGACCAGGATTAACCTGCAAATTCTGTGTTTGTCAGCGCCTGTTAAGGTGGATGTGGTGAGCACAGGAGTCAAAGTGAGCAGCTAAGGAATCAAGTCAGACATGGACAGGGAGAGGTGTACAGTGTGATTATTCCCAGTTGGGCAAAAAGTGTGTCATTATATCCTGGCTGGGCTGGAGAGGCATTGGCTTGGCCTAGCATATGTCTGGAAGATTAATTCATCTCAAGACAATTATCCTAGCCTTTGCCTAGTTCTAGCTATAACACATATTTTTAAAAATCCCCAACACAAGGCTCCTCACAGTGTCTTCCGTAGCTCCTCTCCATGGTGGGAGACTTACTTGCTCTTGTCTTGGTAAAGTTTTTCTCTCTTTCCCCACTCATGTGTCCACATCCTTAGTCATCATAGATGTGAGACAAAGAACTCCAAAGCATCCGTCTCAGTTTGACTTTGATGACTCTTGATTGGCTGGCACCTTAGTACCCAGGCCAAGCACATCTAGGCTGGGAAAGGCCTTGTCCATCTCACCAGCAAAGAACCCAGGTGGCACCTACATGCAATCCTTTTCAGAGAATTTGGCTCCAAGGGGCCATCCAGCCCATTCTATTATGGCAAGATGGTCCTCTTCCTTGGCATAAGCCAATGCGGATATGCCAGGCCTTGTACTCAGAGACACCCAGAGCTCTCACACACCACCCTGGGTCACTAAACAGGGGATATAACAGTACTGTCTGGCCACTGTGTGGAGTGGAGCTCCACTCAGTGTGAACAATCCATAATTGCAGAGAAGGTCTTGTGTTCTTCGGGTACCCTGGGAATAGAGATGCCAGGTCACAGAAAGGTTATGGGACATACATCACTGGTTAGGAAAAAACTGCAGAATCCTGGGTGGAGGCTGTAACATACCCCCACCCTCACCCCCAGCCACCTAAACTGAGTGTGTGGTACAGGTACCTGGAGAACAGGGTCAGGGAGGCAGGTAGGTGTGTGTGGACCAGAGTGGGCAGATAGAAGGATCTGGGAATGAGATACCCCACCCACCCATAGGTTCACTTGCTGTAGGGATTGAATCAGAAATGTCCCCTGTGGGGTCAGGTTTTAACCCTTATTCACCATCTGGTGGGAATATTTTGGGAGGCTGTGAAAGTTTTAGGAAGTTTGGGGTGGGGCTTGAAGGTACCACCTGGTCCCTGGTCCCAGGTCCCCTCTCAGCTTTCTAATCCACCCTGACATCAGCAACCTCTCCATACCCTTCCACTGGAGGGAGCTGGACTCTACCATGCCTTCCCTACCATGACAGGCTAAAACCGAAGCCAAATACATCTTCTTAAGTTGTTGCTGTCTAGTCATGTGATCCCAGCAAGACTACACTAATTTGTCTGTCCCATACCAAGGGCCTCCCAGCACCCTCCTTCTTTTCTTGGACAACCTCTTCATGCCCAGTGGAGCCCACTCAGCCTATCCAGCCTTAAGCTGCCAATCAGTCTCCTAGACCCTCTCTGTGATCCTTACCTTTGCCCTTACTCAGGGACTCTTCCAAGGCCAGGTAACCAGTCATGTCCACCAGGCCTCACTTCCTGCGGTGAAGCTTCAACCATTTGTGATTTTACACCACCTAGGCATTCTCTCCAGTCCTTGTGGCACTGCAGACTCTGTCCCCTCCCCTTCCTCATACAGTGGCCAGTGAGCCCTCCTAGGACTCCAGATCTGACTTTGAATTGCATGCTCACCCTCTGCTGGGCCTCAGGCTTCAGGGACAGCTCTATGTTGAGTGTAACTGTCTGTTGTCTCACTGGATGGTTCCATACAGATCATGGCTGCTCTAGCCAGAGAAGGCTGTACTGAAAGCTGGAAGAGGGAAGGGTCTCTGGGGCAAAGAGGCAGTGAAGTAGCAGGAGCCAGGGTGTGGGGAAGCAAGAGTTTACCGTCTCTGAGGAGTGAGATGCTGCAGTTCCAGTGTATGAACAGGGGACCCAGGTGGAGCAGGATAGAGTATGGCTGCACCTGTGGCTTCATCAGGTCCATCTGCCACTCACAGCACTTGACAGTGTGCCAAGAGTCAAGGGCTTTCTTGAAGAAGCCTATGGCCTGCATTGGAAATACTCCTTGTCTGTCTCCATGAGGAGCAGAAGGGTTTTATTCCTAGGCCAGGATGTCAGGGAGGAGCAGGCTGCTGAGTCCTAAGCAAAGGGTGTGGTGTCTTCCCTTCTACCCCAGGACAGGGCATCACCTTGCAAGTCCTGGGATGGATGAAGGTGGGATGTGAGGTGGAAGACAGGAGGTACTAGAAGGGTGTGTATGGTGGGAGAGGGTGTCTGAGGACAATGGTCCTCACAACAGGGTGCAGAAGAGGCCCAGACCCATTGGCAACAGGAGCCTCCCTGGTAAGGCCCTGAACCCCTCCCAACTCTCAGGAGCTCTGTTGCAGTGATCCCCTGAACAGCATCTTCTGGTGATCCTGGCCTGAATATTGCTCAATGTCCACTCGAAGAAATGGTTGGAGTTGGGACAGGTGGTGGCACAGCGTTTGCTGATCTAAGCTCTGTTCTTTATATCTGCAGAAGAGAAGAGAGGGTATGTAGTCCTATTAACCTGAACCTATAGCTGCCCATGGCCACGTGAACTGGATTTTCCTGGAAGGGAAGCAGGAACCTGAAAAAAAATGGGGGATCAAGGTTGCGAGAGAAATAATTGACCAAGCCTGAAGATAATATATATATAACATATATATATATAATATTTACATATATTACATATTACATATATTACATATTACAGTATAATATATTACATATATTATATATATATGTATATATATTTCACAAAATGAAAGTAAGTCTCTGGGCAATGAGATCTTGTGGGGACATTAACACTTGCAGTTGGCAGGAATCTGCCTGCCAGGGGCTTTTTTGTATCTACCATGGGTGTTGACTCCAAGCTAGAACTCTGAGAGATAGCAATGTAGCAGACAAAAGACCTTTGTCTGGTTCACCCCAGGTGGGTGAGCCATTTCAGAGGAAAGCTAGTAGGCTATGGAGGGGTCACATGAGGCTAGAGGGGTGAAGTGGGGGAAGCATCCAATGTGGAGACTTGGTGGATAAAGGGCTTGTGTGCACAAGCATGAGACCCAGTTCCCATCACTAGAGTACATCAAAGCATGGGCAGGCATGGTGGCCTACTTGTATGCCTGTCCTCAGGACACAAAGATGGAGATGCCCGAGGTAAGCTCCCAGGCTACACTAGCTCAACCTGCAAGCTTGGTGTTGAATGTGAGGTCCTTCCTCCGTAAATAAAATAGTTGTCACAGAACATACAAATCAACTTCTGGGTCCCATACTCTTGTACCTCCCCAGTGCATGTACATCTACACACGTGTACACACGTGCCTTTACATGCAATGTGCTGGGGAAACAGCTCAGTCAGTGAAGTGCTTGCCACATGGAAGTCTAGGTACCAAATTCTTTCCCCAGCAACCATGTAAAGTGCCAGCCAAACATGGAAGTGCTGGTTATGATCTCTATGCTGGAGGGGCAGGCAGTGGGAAATTGGGAGGTCTAGGAGATTGGAGTACTGGATGTGATCTTTATAGCGTGAAAAGGGATTAGCAGGTCATTGGAAATCTCTGCTACCTTCCTCAATTCTACCCTGAGCATTCTTGGCAAATCTTTTGTCTCAGTGGAAGATTTTCTCTCAAAAACCAAGGTGATTAATACTGGAGACATGGCTCAGCAGTTAAAAGCAGTTGTTGCTCTTACAGAAGCCCAGGGTTTAGTTCCCTGACACACAGCATGGTTTACAACCATGTGGAATTCCATTCAAGGGAACCAAAACTCATTTGCCTAAAAAAGTAGACTGTGCCCAAGGAATGGTACATAAGATAGTCTTCTTATCTTTACATGTATTATATTACATTATTCATACCTGTCTTAGTCAGGGTTTCTATTCCTGCACAACATCATGACGAAGAAGCAAGTTGGGGAGGAAAGGGTTTATTTGGCTTACTTCCACATGGCTGTTCATCACCAAAGGAAGTCAGGACTGGAACTCAAGCAGGTCAGGAAGCAGGAGCTGATGCAGAGGCCATGGAGGGATGTTCTTTACTGGCCTGCTTCTCCTGGCTTGCTCAGCCTGCTCTCTTATAGAACCCAAGACTTCCAGCCCAGGGATGGCACCACCCACAAGGGGCCCTACCCCCTTGATCACTAATTGAGAAAATGCCCCACAGCTGGACCTCATGGAGGCACTTCCCCAACTGAAGCTCCCTTCTGTGATAACTCCAGCCTGTGTCAAGTTGACACACAAAACTAGCCAGTACAATACCTAAGCAGCCACATTTATAGAAACACACAAACACACACAACAACAACAACAACAACAACAACAATAACACAGCACAGTGTAAGATCCCACAGTGGCACAGCAGAAAGGGCAAGCGGCCTCTCAGACTCTTGCAGTTCCCCAGGCAGTTATATCTAGGAGACCTACTCCAGGACACAGGCAGGCTGTGGGCAGGACCAGGAAACTGGATAGCAAGGCGGGACTGCCTCTGCCTTGTCTACCTGGAAGATGTCTATAAAATGAAACTGTGGAGGATCTGATATGTCCTAAGGTCTCCTTTCTATCAACACTCCTAAGTCATCCCTTTAGCCTAGCTCCAAATTCCTTCATTATGTGCAAAGGCTCACTAGATGCTTCCAGCTCTCCTGGTCCAGCATTGAGCCAGTGAGACCCTAGACATGAAGTATGGGCAGAAGTATTACATGACTACACTGGCAACAGACGGGGATAATGAACACCATGCATGCCAATGGGCAGTCCAGCTTGATGATCCACATCCCAGCACATCCCTGCACCCCAACAACCCCCACTTTGCAGGATTCCCACTCCAACCCCAGAACAGCTCTACTTGGAGAGAAGGGAGCCATGGTCCACAACAAGTGCCCAGACCTGACCTTTTCTTCCAAGTCACTCTCACCCATTTATATAGGCCACAGACAACTTACCCACAACAACTTCTGCCACAAAGAACGCACAATAAGTCAAGAAGTCCGATCAAGCTGACAAATTTTTACTTCTCCCACACAGGTTAAATACTCATAAAAGCCAGATAGGGTTAGAGGGGAGAGAGTAGGGTTGCTTTGTCTCCTGGGAGTGTGGGTGTTCTCAAGACCAGGATATTGGCTAGGTTCATCAGGGGGAACAGAACAGAATAGGTTGATAGGCACCTGTCTGCAAGATCCATAGCTATTTGTTCCCAGCTGGGCTAGTACTTTCTCACAGAGGCAGCTGTTAGTTCTCATTGCTAGGCACGTGACCACAAGATCTATAACAGGTATTCTGTAACAAAATGGGTTGCTAGATACCTAGCAGCAAGATTTATAACTATTGGTTCTCATCTGTGCTAGTACTTTCCCACAGAGGCCAAGGGTTTGTGTCGGTAAGCACTTCTGGCTGACAGGACAGTTAATGTTCAGACAAGGTTGCTCCCAACAAAGAGTTAAGGATTCCAAACCCCTATACTTGGCAGCCTGGTCAGGAAAAGCCTCTGTCTGTTTGTGTGCACACAGGCCAGTGTCCTGACTGGGAGGCCAGGGCAGCAGGGTAGAGTCAAGGACAGGCTGCTCTGGAGGCCATGGTTTGTGGCAGAGGTAGTGAGAGCCAAGAGTCCTTCTGGCATGTGGTGATGGTTGCAAGGCAGGCTCTGGCAAGATTACAGACCAAGTAATGCACCCCAGCACAGGAGGGTTCACACACCACAGGCCAATCCCCAATCCACTGACCAGAGCACACCTCAGTCACTGGGCACACAACAGAAGCACAGGTGTAATCACAACCCTGAAGCCCTTTTCCATCTCCATTGTACCCTTCTGCCCCTCTCTCATTTTCCATCTTACCTCTTTCTGCACACACTAGGGCCACAAGAATGATGAGCACACGGGACTTTGCATCGTGAAAACTTCATCCTCGCAGAAGGAGTGCGCAGATAAAACCTTAGAAGTAGGAGTCAGTTAATCGACCCCCAGTCACATCCCTGGGCTCTCACATGGCTCAGGCATCCAGTCTTCCCTCCCTCCAACCCTCCACACAGCTTTCCTCAAGGAATAGATGTCTGTCTACTTCTCTTATCCACCACCCACCCAGCTTTTCCTTCCTCATCCCACACTCACACCCACAGCCCCATCCTGAGGGCTCTTCCCTTTGCCCCCTAGCAGCTCCCTCCTGACACCAGTCCTTACTTCCTCTCTGACCAGGCTGCAGGCACAGTGGCAAGGTCTCTCAGATGTGGACTGCAGTAAGTCCTGTACTTTCCCTCAGCTCCTCCCAGCTGGCATCCTGAAAGGGGAGGGGTTTCAGGACTTACTGTCTCCAGGCCAACATGTTTATTCTTTAAGAGTTAGTAAGGTTTGTGGGTGACCTGGCCAGCCAGATTTATAGCAGTTGGGGAGGGAGGACCACTCAGCTGGGGAGGGACCATGGTACAGAGGACTAAGAGGACAGAGGGGGAGGGGCTTGATTGGAGCTTGCCATTCAGAAAGTAAGGGAAAGGAGCAATCAGCTCAGCCCTTTCCTGGTTTTTGTTTTCCTTCCTTCTTTCTTTCTTTCTTTCTTTCTTTCTTTCTTTCTTTCTTTCTTTCTTTCTTTCTTTCTTTCTTTTTCCAAACAGAGTTTCTCTGTGTAGGTTTGTCTGTCCTAGAACTTGCTCAGTAGACCAGGCTGCTTCAAACACACAGCTATGAAAGGCTTGCTGAAGCTCCAGCTGCTTCTGCTACTCCTACCTGGCTTTTTCCTGTTTTTAAATAGAAGGTATGAGTTGCAGTAGCTCAGAGCCTAGGGACTTCCTTCCTATAAGCAGGAAAAAAACTGACAAATACCTGGAGACTGGCTCTGGTGAGCAAGCCACCAACAGGGTTTCTGCATCCACAAAATGAGAGTTCTGAGTCAAGAACTAACTCATAACTGGAATGGAAGTTACTAAGCAGTGTCTGATGTGTTTCAGCAATTTATGGGGCACTGGGCAGAGATAGAGAGCTGAGCTGGAAATCATCCTGAGATGACACCACAGCAAAAGAAGAGGTATGTTCAGAGGACAACTGAGTCTCAAAATGGACCACAGAGTAAGTGAAGTTCAGGGCATCCACTTAAGCAGGGAATGCTACTTACACTCCTGGGCCTCTACCGTAGCACCATTAAAAACCCCTTCTCTGTTACCCTATGATCTATCATGGAAGCAAACCACATTTGCCTCCAACACTGCCAGCACAATGGTAGGAGGAACAGAGCAAAAAAGAAAAGTTGTCTCTGTAATTCCTTCACATGCTGCGCTAGGCATTGGCTCATGCATGAAGAAGTGTGTGTGAAGCAAAGAGCAATACACAGACTACCTCAGCAAACAAACAGCGTGTCAAAGAAAGATTCAAGTGACAATCCCTCCCAACGTCACCATCCAATGAGTTCCGTGTATCAATATGATGAAGTTTTTAAAATAACTACGAAAGTCCTCAATTGAAGTATTTTCAACCACACTAGTGAAAACATCAGGTAAAGGGGTTACAGTGAATTCAGGACACCTCTGCTATAGGCTCCAGGTGGAATCTGATGACTCATGGGTCTCTGGTTGGAGGAAGCTAGGGTTTTATTAATGCGTTCCTAAAGATTCTGTTAGTCATGGGATGTTACATCAGAAGTAACAAGGAATGGCCATTCAGCATGGTTATGAAATCCTGAGATAAATTACAATAACTCTGAACCTGCAGCGCTGTAACCTCTGCACAGTCTCAGACGTTCTGTTCTTTACCAGCTTTGGAGATGGTTCAGTGCAAGGTGCAGCTCCTTTCTGGAACTTTCCTTTGAAGTCCCCACCTCCATTTTCTGGTAAACATCTGGTTTGTCTCTACTTAAGGCTTAGTAGAAAGAACATAATACCCCTTGCCTTGGGAAGAGACAGGACAATCTGGGTGCTCCAGAGATTAGAACATTTTGTATCAATGTCCTGCCTTCTGCCCTTGAAGAGAGTTCACTCAGTTGGGCCTGTCAATCGCCTGGCCAAGAGATGCCCCCTTGGAAAGCTGATTCAATAAAATCATGCTACAATGGGACATGGTTCTGTTATAAAAAGGAACAGGGTGCTGAATGGTCAGAACTTGGGATGCACCCTAGAATATGTGAAAGAGGGCAGGTGCAGAAGGTGTGAACTGCTTGGCTCTGTTTATATAAAGTATCCAGAACAGATGAATTTGTAAAGATATAGGGAAGATTGTCAGGAGTTGGGGGAGGGGTGAAGAGTATCTGCATAATAGGTGTGACATTGCCTGTGGAGGGATGGTGACATTGCCTGTGGAGGGATGGTGACATTGCCTGTGGAGGGATGGTGACATTTCCTGTGGAGAGATGGAAAGGTGGGCTTAGAGTCAGCACAGACACTCTAGGCTTTTTCCCTGGGCACAGGGATTATGATCATGTGACCCCCGGTTTGTACAGTAAATGCCAATTCTCCACCACAGGCTGGGCTCACACTCATGTTCTTCCTGCTTGCCTGTCCCCAATGCTGGGACTGCAGGTCAGCACAACCACAACCGACTTAAGGTTTTTATTCTTAAGTCTGGGATCTCTGTTATTGCTTGTATTCTGGTGTAAGACACCATCACCAAATCTAAGTCCAAGGAATTCTCCTGTGTTGTAACAACTGTAGATTTGTAACTGAACGCAGTGGGTTTGCCCCAAAGAAATGGCTCAGGGATGCCAGGAAAGAGAAAATGAGAGTCCAAAAGCTAAACAAATCAGGATGGTAATGGAGAAACTTACACTTTGGAGGCTGAGCTCTATGTCAGGCTAGAAGGGAGCAAGCCTCAATTCCAAATTCAAGTGCACAGAGGGGCGCCCCTAGAGGCAGAAGTTAGCATTACAACCAGCAAGTTTATGGTTTGGATGAGTGAGGACAGGTTTGGGCTGGTTCTAAGTGGCTTTCTTTGAAGGGCATCATCTGAAACAAACAAGCACAAAAACTGAAAACTAAGCCACTGTCCTCCTAAAAGCTGACAAATGTGTCACTGAGTTACTGCTTAGCTCGTGAGACGACACTGTGGATCTATTTGGGTTGGCTTTAATTATTTTATTTTATTATTATTATTTTTTTTTTTTGGTGTGGTGTGTGAGGTAAGGATCACTCCATTCTGATGGTACCCAGCTGTCCCAGAACCAGCTGTGCAAACACTGTTGTTCTCGACACAGACAGACATGGCATAACTGTTAAAAATCACCCCAGCTTGTACATGAGTGTGGGCTTCTGGACTCTGCTCGCTCCTGTCCCTTCTATGTTTGCATTACACTGCCCCACCCCCTCAGCCTCTACTCTTGCTGTCTTTGGACTCCAGTCTAGGGCTGAAAATTCTCTGGACAACTTTCTACTGGAGCAAAGTTCACAGAGACGATGCTGCCCCTCTGTGGTAAAGTCAGCGGGTTTCCAATCCTGCATTCCACCTTCACCTCTGGCTCAAGTAGGGCGCTGAAAAATAGCTGGGCTCTATTGCATGTTTCAGAGCCATTAATTTTCCCTGGTGTCCCAGCCCATCAGTGCCACACTATGGCCCAGAGTGAGCACTACAAGCGTTGTTGGCCTAATGGATAGGGTAGGGGAGGAGAAGGGACAGGGGCTAGAAGAGGGGCTCCAGAGGGCCATCAAGGCAGAGGCACTACACATACATGCATGGTGTTGATGAAGCCAGAGCCAGGGCGCCACCCGGTCAGCACAATGACTACATCTCCCTTCTTGAAGAAGCCTCGGGCCTTGCCAACATCATGGCCATGTTTACATGAAGGTCAACGTCCTCAGCCCAGGCATTCAGCATCCTTACACAGCACAGGGAAGATGCCACGGTTCTGATGGGCCTGGCGAGCAGTCTGGGGATTGTGCGTCACAGCAATGATAGGAGCCCAAGGGCGGTACCTGGCCACTTGGTGAGCACTCCTGCCAGACTTGGTGAGCACGATAATGGCACTTGAAGGAGGCAGCGCCTGAAGGAGGCCATGGCGGTACCTTCTGTGGGGTCACTGGTAATGGGCACCAGGCAGCGGAGTTCCTTGAATAGCCGCAAGTGGTAGATGGCAGCCTCTGCCTCTGGGGCAATCAGGTGCTGCAAGCGAACAGCCTCCAGAGGGTAGTCCTCCTTGGCTGTTTCTCCAGACAGCATGATGCAGTCTGCTCCGTCCAGGACTGCATTGACCACATCACTGCACAGGTGGGGCGTGGCTTCTTGATCATGCTCTCCAGCATCTGTGTGGCACAGATGAATGGCTTCCCAGCCCGGTTACATCGTCCAATCATCATCTTCTGAGTCAGAAAGACCTTCTCTACAGGAATCTCAATGCCCAGGTCACTATGAGCCACCATGATCCTATCACTGGCCTCCAAGATCTCATCAAACCTGCCAACACCTTCATGGTTCTCGATTTTGCTGTTTGATGTTTTGATGTTTTTGCCCTTCTCTCCCAGGACCTTCCTAACTTCATGCACGCTGGCTGCCTTGTGGATGAAAGATGCAAACACCATGTCCACATCCTGTTCCACCCCAAACTTCAGGTCCTGGATGTCCTTTTCTGACACGGCGGGGAGGTCCACAGCAGTGCCAGGCAGGTTCACACCCTTCTTGCTGCCCAAGGAGCCGCCATTCTCCACTTCTGTCACCAGGAAGTCCGCACCTTTCTCTTTCATCTGCAGTGAGATGAGCCCATCGTCCATGTAGTTCTTGCTGCCCACCTCCACCACCTTGCAGATGTTCTTACAGTCCAGCCACAGGATGTTCTAGTCACACTTCTCCATGTAAGCATTGTCCAGGGTGATATCCAGAGTGACTCTCTTCTTCAGCTCCACCTCTGCAGTGCCGCTGCCCTTGATGAGTCCAGTCCGGATCTCAGGTCCCTTGTATCCAGAGCCACCAAAAAGGGAGGATAGAGAATGGGATCAGATGCAAAACGTTCTGCCTTTTTTTTTTTTTTTTGCTTTATTTTTTTGTCTTTCATAATAAATTTAATTTGGATAAAAACAGTGTAAGTTTGAGGCTGATGGGGGAACAGTGGGGCTCAGATCAAACAAAAGCAGTAACATTCTCAGAATTATCTCCTTGGCCTGACCTCTTCCTGTGGTGTCCAGAGTCCTGGAAGGCTGGATAGCTACACTGGGGCTATTGCTAGTCAACTAGGGAGGGGACAAGTGGACCAGCCTGTGACCTCACTTCCAACTCGGGCATGGCCCCACTTTGTTGGTCGGTTGCGAACACTGTCCTTACCAAGGCCCAGCGTCATTAGCAGCTTTCTCTGTGTCTCTGGACCCAGGAGTTGGTGATGCCAGTATTGGAGGCCATGTCCTGGGAGGTGAGTGCATGTACCTGTATCACTCAGTGCCACTCACTGGCTTTAGAGCAAACGTTCCCTAACTACAGAGGCAGCCTGGGGATCATTAGATGAAGTACTCTTTCTTCTCTCTGCCCTTGGCTGAGTCAGTCTCCATCTGGAGGATGGCGCTGGGCTCCCCTTCTGCAGGCTCATAGGTGATGTAGCTGCCTTTGTTCTAGTACAGATAAAAGAAGATCAAGGTCATACTGAGAGCAGGGTAAGGAACACGGTGGTGATAACAACTGCAGTGAGCTCTGTTGCTGGCCTCTTCAGCTTGTGGGGACAGGGTCTCAGGGGCCTGAAAAACCCGCGTGGTCATCAGTTCTTCCGGAGAAGATGTGGCCGGTAGACTGTTCATCTTTGCTGAGGGCAGACTATCTCGTAGGGAAGTCTATCTTTCCAGTCCCACGAGTGGGCAGGGCTGGGCAAAGCGCGTCCTTTTGAACTCGCCGGGGTGGGAGCGGCCGAGAGTCGCCCGGGCCGCGCCCAGGACCCCGCGCCAAGAGGCTGCCAAGCCCGGGCCGCGGTGGGAGGGACAAGAAGGAGCGCGGGGCCGCCCTCAGCAGGTTCCCCTGGGAGAAAAGGCCACTGTCCAGGAGCTGCTCCGCCCCCGTGCCCGACTCTGCGGCCCGCAAGAGGGCGAGCGAGCTAGCGAGAGCGAGCGAAGGGCGCATCTGCAGGAGCGCAGTCCGTGACTGCTGGGCGACTTAACGGAGCACCTCCCGGGGCCACCTGTACCTTCCGCATACGACCTTCCAAGGAGGTGGTGGAGAGTGGAGAGGGACATTCTTGATGGTCTCTGTATGGTACTCGTGGGTTCCATGAGAGAAATTCAGCTGAGCCACATTCATTCCAGACTTAATCATCTCCTTCAGCATTTCCAGATCCGGAAGCAGGGCCAATGGTACAAATGATGCCAGTGTTGCGGGCGTGATGGGCATAGAGTCAATGTCCAGGCGGCACATGTGTTTCAGGAAGATGTCAGCCATGGCTGCATGGAGCTGCTGGGTCTGAATGAAGGCAGTCCCTGCTTCCCTGTGTGGCTTCAGCAAGGTTCCTGAAGTCCTCGGGGCGTACTTCAGTTCCTGCTGTGATACCTAAAGAGGACACCTGTCAAGTCCCACCCTTACTACTTTTATGCCTCAAGTACCCTTCCATTTATTTAGGCCTGCCTTCATTTCTTTCACAGCTTTTAATGACCCAGGCTTGTGGCAATTTGTTTAAACTTATTCCTAGTTGTCTGCTTCTGCTTCTACTTTAGGCTATTGTAAAAAGAACTGTTCCCTTCACTTCCTCTTGCTCTTCATTGGTAGTCTATAAAAACATCACCAGCTTTGTGTGTTGACCTCATCTCCTGCATTTTGCCTGACTTTTCCCCCTTAGCTCTTCCTACTTAGTACAGAACCTTATTGATGGTTCTGCTTTTCCACGTAAATCCTTTAATAGAGGGTGTGGAGAGCAGGGCTTGGAGAACCCACCTGTGATCCCAGCACTGAAGGACCTCAAGTTCAAGGCCAGACTGGTTTATAGAGGGTTGGAGGCAAGAGCCTGAGAGCCTTGTGGGCAGAGCTAGTTCCTCTCCTTGGCCAGCAGGTGGCATCTTCCCCCACCCACCCCAGTCGTCAGGTGGTTATCTCTGCACACCTCCATGCCCTGATCTCCTCTTTTTGGAGATCATTCCAGTTGGGTAAGATCTGCTTTAATGGCCTCATTTTGTCTTAGTTAACAGCCCTGTGGCAGTACAGCTGAGACACTAGGGACATTGGGCTCTCAGGGTTTCAACACATGAGACTCAAAATTTGAAGGTTAAAAAGCTGCTTTGAATTTTCTTCAGTTGTGTGTTCCTGTTTATGCTGGTTTGTACATGCTTGGCCCAGGGAGTGGCACAATTAGGAGGTGTGGCCTTGCTGCAGTAGGCCTGTCGCTGTGGATGTGGGCTTTGAGACCCTCTTACTGGCTCCCTGGAAGTCAGTCTTCTCCTAGCAGCCTTCGGGTTAAGAGGTGGAACTCTAAGCTCCTCTAATGCCACATCTGTCTGAATGCTGCCATGATCCCACCTTGATGATAATGGACTGAACCTCTGTATTAGTCAGTAGAGTCACGGAACTCATGGGGAACACCGTAAGACTAGTGGATTCCATGATCATGGGCCCACTGTCACACTTCTCTGGTTATGAAATGAGTTCGCTGGGATGAAGCAATACTGTGGAATAGCATGATGGTGGATAGGCATTCTGTAAGTCCACGGATGGTGGTTTTGGCAGAAGGATTATGTACAGGAAAATTAAATCCATAACCAGAATAAGTATCTACTCCAGTAAGAAGAAAACTTGTCCTTTCCACAGAGGAAGTGGTCCAATGTAGTCAACCTGCCACCAGGTTGCTGGCTGGTCACCTCAAGGAACAGTGCCATATCTGGGGCTCAGTGTTGGTCCCTGCTGTTGGCAGACCTGGCATTCAGCAGCAACTGTAGCTAGGTCAGCCTTGGTGAGTGGAAATCCATTTTGTTGACCCCAAGAATAACCTCCATCTTGGCCACGATGGCCACTTTGTTCATGTGCCCGTTGAGCAATGACAGGAAAAGCTGGGGAAAGAGACTGACTGTCCACAGATCAGGTCATGTTATCCACTTTATTATTGAGCTCCTTCTCAGCTGAAGCCACCTTTTGGTGAGTCATTTACATGGGACACAAATATCTTCACATCCTTTTGTAGCTGTCCTGCAGCCACATGTACTGATGGGTTTTCTGGAGATGAGCTCAAGAACCTGTAAGCCATTTTGTATCTCCTGAATCCACATGGAAGATCCATAAAAATTAGCCATAACACAGATGTGTTTAATCAGCCATCTTTTCATTCAATTCTCTCGTTACAAGCCAACACGTAGAATAAAATAGGGCAAAACCCCTCCCACAAGTTGGTCAGCAACCTGGCCCAATCAGCAACGTCTTCTTCAGATTCAGGAGGCGGGACTTCCAGCATAATTGGAACTTGGAGAGAGGTGTGGCAATTAACAGGAGGTGGGCAGAGGGATGTGGTTATCAGGGGCAGGTGGGATCTGAAGAATCAGCCCTCAGGCAGGGGGGTTACATCCTTTGACCATTTGGAGAGATCTATCCACAGACTTCTTCCCCAGATGTCTTTCTCATCAATTTTCCAATTGTGATCTTTCCAAACCCCTGACCATCCAGCCAATCCATACAGCCCATGAGTCAATGAACAATCATACATCTGGCCATTTCTTCTTCCAAACAAACTGCAATACTATGTGTATAGCCCAAAGATCTGTCCATTGTGAATATTTCTGTTCACCTGTATCTTTCAGGGTTGTCCAGGGAAGGGGTTTTATTGCTGCAGCTGTCCACTTCTGGGTGGTGCCTGCATATCGTGCAGAGCTGTCAGTAAACCATGTCCTAGTATTCTCTTCATCAGTCAGGGGATCTTAGGGAACAACCCATGAGGCTATAGGCACATTCTTGGCAGCAAATGGCATTGTAACAGGATTAGAAACAACAGGCATTTGACCAACTTCATCATGTAACTTGTTTGTGTCTTCAGGACTTGCTTGGGCCCAATCACATATATGCCACTTCCATTTGATGATGGACTGCTGCTGTGCACGTCCTACTTTGTGGGGGTCCAGCCAGCGGGCCCACACTTCGTGGGTGATCTCGGACTGGAGATTTATTGAGAACCTGTTGAGATAAGCGGGTGGGAGAGACACAAAGAGAAGACACCAAGTAAGCTTTATCAAGGTGTATCTTTACTTGGGAAAACTGGGTATATATAGCAAAAGGCAGAATAGAAACCAAAACAATCTAGTTTTTTAGCATAGACGTGATAGCAGGCATAGAAGCACAACAGTCTGTATATACAACAAAACTTCAAACGGAGTTCTGGCAGAAGCAGGCTGAGTTTCAGTTCTTTTGATTTTCTGAGCTGCATTGTCAGTGTTCCCCACTGCAGGTGGCCAGCTTCTGCTCCCAGCCTGTGGGGAATGCTTTCATATTCCTAATCACTCCCAAGCAGAGCGGAAGGAACCCACACTACTTTATGACTTGGAGGATCTGATAACACCCAACTCAAGATGGGCAGTTCAGTCTACAAGAGAATTTGCTGTCTTATTATCAAGCGTTCAGTTTCCCCTGAGGCCCAATAGCAGGCCAAGAGCTGTTTTTCAAAGGGAAAATAGTTATCTACAGATGATGGTAGAGCTTTGCTCCAAAATCCCAAAGGTCTTTTCTGTGATTTACCTACAGGAGTCTGGCAGAGGCTCCAAACAGCTCAAGTGCCATCCAGTGTGTTGGGTCATACGGTCTAAGTGGTAGAGCAGCCTGCACAGCAGCCTGGACCTGTTGAAGAGCCTTTTCCTGTTCCAGGGCCCACACAAAGCTAGCAGCTTTCCGAGTCACTTGGTAAATGGCCCTGAGTAACAAACCCAAGTGAGGAATGTGCTGTCTCCAGAATCCAAATAGACCCACTAAACACTGTGCTTCTTTATGGTGGTGGAAGGAGCCAGGTTTGATAACTTATCTTTCACCTTTGAAGGAGTATCTCTGCATGCCCCACACCACTGGACTCCTAAGAATTTCACTGAGGTAGATGGTCCTTGAATTTTGGTTGGATTTATTTCCCATCCTCTGGTACACACATGTGTTACTGAAAGACCCCGTAGGGAGTTCCTACTCAAGTCCTGGGAGACATGCACCCAAAGAACACGACAGGCCATCTTGATGTAAAAAAACATGAGGCAATTTTATTTCGGGAGCTCCGGTTCGAACCCCAATCTCACACAGGAGACCAGGAATCGACCTGAGGTTCAGAAGTTAGGGGCTTTATATAGGAAAAAGGTTTGAGGGAACAAAGGAATCCAGGTGGCTATACATGATTGGTTATTTTAAATGTAGTTCGTGCAGATCAGAGTTGAGAATTCCTAAAATGGGAAGTGAAAAAGGAGTGCTTATTCAAGGTTTCTAATTGACCCTTAGCTAATACCTAAGAAAACCAGATGGCTCATGGTCCATCACTCAATGTCGGCCCAGGCGAGTCCCAGGAGCCTGGGCTCCTGACACAACCTTACATTTTGCCCTATCTCTATGTTTTATGCTTCCCTGACCTGGGCTCTGCTAACAGCTTCTCCCTGACCTGGCAGCCCTCCTAACAGCTTACTTTGATCTCTATTCACAGGCTTGGCCCCTGTGGTTTTCAGTAGTCCTCTCTAACACTGGTCTCAAATTTAACTCTTTCAATCCCGGGCTTATGCGGGCAAGTTCGTGCTGAATTTTTTATTTTCCTTTTCATTACTAAGGAGTCCAAAGTGGTTGCTACTTCCTGCTCACTTGGTCCAATCAGCATAATATCATCAATAGAGTGCATCAATGTGATATTCTGTGGAAGAGACAAGCAATCAAGATCCCTTCTAACTAAGTTATGACACAGGGCAGGAGACTTACTATATCCTTGAGACAAAACTGTAAAGGTATACTGCTGGCCTTGCCAACTGAAAGCAAATTGCATCTGGTGGTCCTTATGGACAGGTACTGAGAAGAAGGCATTTGACAGATCAATGGCTGCATACCAGGTGCCAGGAGATGTGTTAATTAGTTCAAGTAATGAAACTACACCTGGTACAGCAGCTGCAATCAGAGTTACTACCTGCTTTAGTTTTGCACAGTCAACTGTCATTCTCCATGACCATCTGTCTAGTGCACTGGCCAGATAAGAGAGTTAAAGGGAGATGTGGTGGGAACCACCACCCCTGCATCTTTCAAGTCCTTGATAGTGGCGGGAATTTCTGCACTTCTTCCAGGAATGCAATACTGGTTTTGATTCACTATTTTCTTTGGCAGAGGCAACTCTAAAGGCTTCCATTTAGTCTTTCCAACCATAAAAGCCCTAACTCCACAGGTGAGGGAACCAAGGTGAGAATTGTGCCAATTTCTGAGTATATCTGATGGGTTTTGAGTCGCGGCAGAAAGCGTCTGCAGACACCAGACCCAGGCAGTTTCATGTGTAAGAG
>NW_022196893.1:5833982-5840308 GCF_008632895.1 Mastomys coucha
CCGCTGTGGTGGTACTGGGAGTGCAGCAGCGGCGGCAGCCGCTGTGGTGGTGCTGGGAGCGCTCTCTGTGCAGCGGCGGCGGGAGCCGCTCTACCTGGCAGCTGGGGCCCTGTCTGTCCCGGCGGTGAGGAGCCGGTTGGTAGACGCGAACTGCCTTTTCCCGGCCAATGCACCAAAATGATGGGTTTTGAGTCGCGGCAGAAAGCGTCTGCAGACACCAGACCCAGGCAGTTTCATGTGTAAGAGGTTTAATTGGAAGGGGGTAGGGGGTAGCAGCGCAGGAAGAGAGAAGGGGGAGAGAGAAGAAGAGAGAGAGAGAGAGAGAGAGAGAGATGGAGGGAACTACCCACATATTTATATGTGGGGTGACGTAGTAATCCAGGTAAAGGTGGGAGCTGAGCCCAATGGATTCTGGGAATATGGTGGCCGTTGCCTTGGTGACAGGTCTGTGGACCCGCCCACATATCTGCTGCAGGCAGGTTCTTGATGCTAACAATATCTATCCCAATTATACACTCTGGAACTGGAGAAATGACCACAAGATGTGTTTGGGGACCTACTGGACCTACTGTGAGTTGGACATCAGTCAAAACTCCATAAGCCCCAATGTTAACTAGAGGGCGACCCCATTCCCCCTTTTTTTCTGACATGAGATTTCTCTGTGTAGCTCTGGTTGTCCTGGAACTCAATCTATATACCATGTTAGCCTTGAACTCACAGAGATCACTCTTGGACCAAGTCTGTGCCTCCTGAGTGCTGGGATTAGAGGTCTGTGCCACCAGACTGGCTAAAAGGTTTAGAATAAACTCCAGAGTTGTTTCAAAGTTTAGGACACAAATTTCCAAGAGAAAACAAAACAAAACAAAAAAAACAAAACAAAACAACAACAACAAAAAACAAAAAACAAGCAAACAGGAAAACAGTGAAGTCTTCCCATAATTCAGGGAGGTTAGGAAAGGTGACCAAAACGAGTTAAGGTCATGGGATGGGGCAGATCAGGCTCCAGGAAACAGAGCCAGAGTTATGTTTAACAATGCAGCATAAAGGTGTCTTGCCTTCAAAATAGAGTCAGGTGGGTTCCTCTTTTCCTCCTTAACTTAAGTGTCCCTGTCAAATCCTTGACTGTATTCAACTATATTGTTGAGTGGCAGTTGAGAGGTTCCCTGAAAAAAAATACAAACTTTGGAAATCTAGTTTCAGTTTCTTAGGGAAGCAGATTGCAACAATGGGCTGTTAATCATTGATGGCTCTGGGAGCATCTGGGAGCTGGGTTGGTTCCTGGAATTTCCTCATGGCCTCACCAAATATAGTCTAACTAACAGCAGCCAATCAGAAACACACCCATGTAACCTCCCTGGAGCCCATCAATAAAGTTTCAGATTACTTAGCCCTTCCTAAAATCCCTCTAGTTTGGCATACAAGACCATTTTAATAAGTGGGTGACAGCCTGCATGCAGACTTCTTGCTTTCTTGAAATAAAAACACTCTTGCCTGTTGCACATGTGAGTATTGGTCTCAGTGCATCGATTTCAGACCTAACAGGGTGATTCTACCTACCATTGGTTATCTGACAGTTGGTAACACTTTGGAGGATGCAGAGCTCAGTCATGATAACAGGACAAATAATTGTAGAGGGCCAATTGCCAAAATGCCTCCATGCACTCCAGCTGTGAAACATTTTCTTAATTGCTGATTGATGGGAAGAACCCAGCCGTTTGTGGGTGAGGTCATCCCTGGGCTGGTGATCCTGGGCTCTATAAGAATGTAGGCTGACTAAGCCATGGGGGGCAAGCCAGTAAGCAGTACCTCCCCATGTCCTCTGCATCAGCTCCTGCCTCCAGGTTCCTGCCCTGTTGGGGTTCCTGTCCTGACTTCCTTTTGCTGATCAACAGCAATATGGAAGTGTAAACCAAATACAACCTTTCTTCCCAGACCTCACTGTTTTTATCTCAAAGTTTCCAATTTGAGCCAGCATCCAGCAAGGCCTTGCTGCATTCTCAACAGGTGGGGAAAGGTTAAAGGTGATCACTGTTGGGTTTCAGACCCCAGACAATCAGCTGAGGTGCCTATTTAACATATCAAAGCAGACCTGGTCTCCTTGTTCTTCTAGTCTCCCTCAGTCCCTGTCTGCTGCAAGGTATGACTACCATATCTCCCTTCTGCCCTGACTTTGTAGCCCAGAGGCTGAGTGAGCTTCCCTCCCCCAAAGACTCTCTTATATAATCCAGACATTTTAGTCTCTCTTTTTGGTTCTCTCTCTCTCTCTTTCTCTGTCTCTCTCCCCCCCCCTTTCTTTCTCTCTCTCTACCTCTGTTAGTCCCTCTCCCTGTGTTTGTGCTCCACCTCTGCCTCCCCAGTGTTTTCCCTGGCCTCATTCCTTGGTACAGGTGTACCCACATGAGAGCTGCCCCCAAATACATCTGCTCCTTTGTTTCTTTTTTTTAGATTTTTATCTAGATTTATTTATCATTATACATAAGTAGCTGTCTTCAGACACTCCAGAAGAGGGCATCAGATCTCATTATGGGTGGTTGTAAGCCACCATGTGGTTGCTGGGATTTGAACTCAGGACCTCTGGAAGAGCAGTCAGTGCTCTTACCCACTGAGCCATCTCACCAGCCCGCTCTTTTGTTTCTTTTAATTTGGCTGGCACTGGATTATTTCACAGGCAGAGAAAACCTATTAGTCACCTTAACAGTTTTAAACATCCAACCTGAAACTGTAGTGAAGCCTTGAAATGATTGACATTTGTGGCTGTTCGGATTGACTGTCCCATAAGCTAATCTATTTACATACTTCTCTAGTGGGTGGTGCTACTCAGGGAGGTTATGGAACCTTTAGGATGTGGAGCATTGAAAGATAAAGTAAGTCATGGTGTGTGGGTTTTGAACGTTTATTAGCCTTGTCCCATTTCGCCTCCTTTCTCTCTTCCTTTTGAGATAACTCAGATGTTGCCAGGTCTGCTGCTTGCTGTCATGGCTCTCCAGCATTATAGAATCTAATCATTTGAAAAGATAAATCCCAATAAATTCTTTCTTCCATAAGTCACTCCTGGTCATTATCATGTTATGCAGCAGGATACCCTTGGTGGAGGTTCAGTATGGTTGGGGGTGGGGGGTGGAGGGGAAAAGAGTGTTTCTTCAGGCCCATGCTGAGGCATCCCTTCCCCCGAGGTACCATGACTGTATAATATAGAATATAGTTTATTCAGGGTATGGGGAGAGGAATTGAAAGAAAGACAGAGAGAGAGAAAGAGAGAGAGAGAGAGAAAGAGCAGAGGCAGACCATGAGCACTTTGATAGAAGTGGGAGAAGGGTGAAGGGGCAAGAGGATAAGGCAAGAGAGCAAGAGACTGAGGAGGGAGCAAGCGGCCCCCCATAGTGAGTCAGACACACCTGGCTGTTAACAGGTAACTGTGGGGCAGAGCCTAGACCAAATGCCAACAGGAATGGCAACCCCCAAACTGTATAGTCCTTACCTGTCATCCAAAAAACTTCTCTTTGTAACAAACTGAGACTATCAGAGAAAAATCACAGCTAATCAAAATGCAGAGCTGGTACCCCAGTGGTCACGTGGTGCTCTGCTCCAAACTGATACATCTACAGCACAGCTCTGGAGCTTAGAGCTCAGGGGCCACTGAGGAAGAGGGGCCAGGGTGGGAAAACAAGAGCCCTGGGAACAGTATTTAAAGTGAGAGCGTGACCCGCTCCAAGGTATGCATGAGGGGAAGGTTTTACTTAAGATGTGAAGGAGAGTACAGACAGAGACGTCTGGAGGAGTTCAGGGTGGGGGGGGGGGATAAAAAACAGTAGGCCAAACATGGCCATGGGTGGGTGAGGCGTGATCTAGGAAGAGAAGGAGAGGAAGACAAAAGGAGAGAGCAAAGGGAGGGAGGCAAGAAGGCACATGGTTCAAATGGCAGGATTATATAGGAAGGAGAAGCAAGGGTCATTTAGGGCAGGGATGGGGTAAGAAGAGCTGAGAAGAGCCACAGGTACTGAGGGAGCCTGGAGGCCAGGGCCTGCCTTGGTATGCCAGTAGACACCACGGAGAGCCACTTACCCCTTCTGACAGTAGTGAGGCTATCAGTTCTTTGGGAAAGAAGGAAAAGGGTGCAAGAATTTGGGAGAGTGGAGTTCTCTTTGAACCTGACAACCAGGAAGCATTCTCATATGTATGAAGTTTCCACAGCATGGCTGCCTAATCAAGACTTGAACCCAGATGACACTAATAGACAGACATGCTATCACAAAAGGGGGAAACCTTGAAGGTCCGAGCCTTAGACAAAGAACTACAAGCAATGAAAGGGAATTGTGAGAGTAGAGAAGACATTCTTCCACAGGGAAGTACTCCCAAACCAATGCCCAGTACTCAGCTCTGAAGTCAGCTTCTAAAACTAACATTATACAGCCTCAGCATGTTGTATTTATATAGTCAGGAACATATGTGTTAATGTGTGCTTGTGTGTGTATAACAACAATTAAATTAAAAAGTCTTTAAATTTGAGAGAAAGCAAGTGGGTTACATGGGAGGAAAGGAAGGGGGGAAATGATGTAATAGCTTAATTTAAAGAAAACATTTTAAAAATTTAAAAGCACATGAAGATATGAGTGCTCTTACATATGGTAAACACATAATTCTTTTTTAAAAATAAGGTATCTTTTTTAATAATTCAAGAGACCCCCCCCCCATACATTAGACTTAAATCCATCTGTGATGATTGGACAACCCCTTCTCACTAGACTTTTTCTTCTTGGTAAGGAAACTATCTGCACATCATGTGCCCATTATTGTTTTAACCTAAAAGACAAATGGTAGTTAAATCTCTTCTCCCCTGGTCTAGAATCCAACAGAGAGGAGCTTTGTGCCGTGATCTAGCCACTCCAACAGGTACCGAAGTGACTGCAAGCAATTCCTGGGCTCATCTCTCAAGTCCAGCCTTCAAGACTAAAAGGTGAAAATAATGAGAAAGAATCTATGGACTTTAATTCCGACAACATAAACTGTCCATTGCTCTGGCTTCCTCTCCCCTCTGCCTAGGGCTTGTAGAAGACAGGACAGAACATAATCAGATGTGTGTAAGAGCTGACCTAAGAGAAAAGTCTAAACTGTATCGCAAATTTTATACAAGTGAATAGAAAGGAGCCAGCAACTATGAGGAAGACTTAGTGAGAGGTTATGTGAGAACCGAGTAAACAGGGACATCTCAGAAAAACACCAGGACAAGAATTTCCTTCCAGCTTAATAAGATAAGCTCAGGAACTTTGGGAAAGTGGTGGAACTCTTGTTTCTTCAGAAGGGAGAGGCTAATTAACATTCCTCAGACCACAGGGTGAGAACCAACCTGAGGGTGGGGGCACATTCCACAGGGTGGACCTTTGCCCACCTTCAGACAAGAGAAGTCCTTGCCACATCGTTCCCTGAAGACCAATCAGTTTAAAAAGTCACACTGTTTTGCCAATCACATTGTGTCTAATGGCTGCTGCCCTGAAAATTGTATGAAAGCTCACTAAACAAGCTGTGCGGGGTTGCCTCCTCTCCTTAGTGTCTGGGACGTCCCCAGTGCACTGGAACAATAAAAATCCTCTTGCTTTTTGCATCGATCAGGCTCCAAGTGGTTCACTCAGGGGGTCTAAGTGGTAAGCTAAGGCTTGACAGGGTCTTACAGCTATACGTTCAGAAACATTTTCTGATAAGAATTATTTTGGATAAGAAAGTGAAGGGTCGGGCTGGTGAGATGGCTCAGCGGGTAAGAGCACCTACTGCTCTTCAGAAGGTCATGAGTTCAAATCCCAGCAACCACATGGTGGCTCACAACCACCCGTAATGAGTTCTAACGCCCTCTTCTGGTGCGTCTGAAGACAGCTACAGTGTACTTACATATAATAAATAAATAAATCTTTAAAAAAAAAAAAAAAGAAAGAAAGTGAAGGGTCCTTTTTATCCCTTTTTGTCTCCATTCAGAAACTGGACCATAAACAATTTACTACCCATCCCAAGTGTAAGGGACTTTGCTTCTGCAGCTGATCTGCCTGTCTGGGGGTGGCTCTGAGGTGAGAAGCTGCATTCTCTGGTTCAGCACCTCATAGTAAACCAGCAGGAGGCTGGGTGAAGTAAGCCTTTGTCTATCTTGCAGGAGTCACTCACATTGTAAGAAAGTCTGTGGAAGATGAGTTAAGTGGCCCAGTGGTTAGGAGCATCTGCTGTTCTTCCAGAGGATAAGCGTTTGATTCCCAGTACCGACTCTGTGGCTCACAACCATTTGCAACTTCAGCTCCAGGGGCTTCAATACTCTTTATTTCTGGCCTTCATGGGCACTGCAGGCT
>NW_022196893.1:5841294-5842762 GCF_008632895.1 Mastomys coucha
CAGATCTTCTTTTGGCTCAAAATCCTGAAACAGAGAAGATTAAAGAGAATTAATTAACTAAGTCTTCAGTTGTAGCACTTGGAGGCATGGGCAGGGAGACCTCTGAATTTGAGGCTAGCCTGGTCTACAGAACGTGATCCAAAACAACCAGGGCTACACTGAGAAACCCTGTCTTTAAAAAAGAAGAGGGGGTGGGAGAAAGATTAAATTCAAATAATTCTATGAGAAGCTCTGATTCACCTGAAGAGACAGCTTTCCTTAAGTGGGTCTGAGCAAAGCCCTTACTTCTGCCCTCCTTCCTGTATTTGGTGTGTTAAATTTTAAGGAGGGGCAACTGTATTTTTTCCTTTTGGAAAATTAGGATATTGCCAGGGGAAGAGGAGGTGTGGTCCAGAGCTGATCATGAGGGTAGGGCTATCCTTAGGGCCTTCTTAGCCTGCAAACATCATTTCTAATGTTTAAAGAGGGGAGTGGGGCTGAGATAGCCAGAGGAACTGAGTAGAATCCTCCTTCAGGCAAGAGATTCCTTAATGCCAGCAGGCAGCACAGCAGCAAGTTACAAGTTGTTACAAGTTTCTCAAACAAAGTGCCTTTGTACTTCTAAGTGTTTCTTTTTTGGGGGGGTGTCCCAAGCCACATTAAGGATGGGAGAGCCTTGCCCATACCCCAGGCATCTCTCAGAGAGCACCACCCCAATGCCTTCCTTTTCTTTAGTGCCTCCTTTCTGCATCCCCTCCTGGCAGGGAAATATTCTAACTCTACCTTGCATGGTTCCTCCTCAGACCTGGGTGTCTTCTTTAGTCAACCCTTACAGGAGATTCCCAGTTTTTGAGGGCCTGTTATAATTATTCCCCAGGTACAATTGACCACCCTTGATGGACTCCAGCTACAAAATAGAAAGGCTTGTTGTTAGCAGTAGGCATCTTCACCATCTCCCCCAGGAACATGACAACCTCCCCAGTCAACCTCCCACCTGAGATCTGTCACATGGTGTGATTTTATGGTGTCCACAGCTTAGATCAGAACACATTGGACCACCTCACTGAGGAACTGGGGGAAGGTGGATCTGATCTTGTGTCACCCTCAGGGAGGAATGTTGTTTTAATGTAGTGAATCAGGATTGGTTGTTTGAGACCAAATCTTGCAAGTTCAGACTCCATTTTAGAGAACCTGACCTAAGTTTGCACTCAGTAAACTAACAGGCTGGTATCTACCATTAGTTTCCAAGTTGCCCCCTAACAAAACCCAAGCCTAGCTCCAGTCTCTAGGCTAATCCCCAACAAAACCTGCTTTTCCAGGTTACACCCTCAACAAGGTCAGTGTCTCCAGGTTATTCCCCCAACTTCCCCCCACCCCCCAACTCAGTTTACAAGCCCACTCTCTGCCTAAGGACCACCAACGCAGAGGGGAGCAGAATTTGAATTTGATATTTCACCCAGCACCAGCCAATGCTGGTAAAGGCCACAGT
>NW_022196893.1:5844066-5845446 GCF_008632895.1 Mastomys coucha
AAGCCAAGTCATGATAAAGTCAGTCAGGTTTCTGTTTCTCACCAGAGAACTGTCTTCTTAGAAATCATGTGATTGGCAGTCTGTTATCTACCTGATCCACTTGGAAGCCCCCTGACCCTGGTGTGGCACTTCCTAAACCCTCCCTTTCCTCCCCTGCCCCTGACTCAAGCTATATAATCTAGATCCTCTATTTCAATAAAGGAGCTGTCCTTTTTTACACAGTGTTTCGAATCATTCATACCCACCATACACACTACCCTGCAACACCCTGCTCCCAGCTCCTCTGTATCCTGAAACCACTGCCCATGGGGGAGGGGCAAGTGGCATTTGGAGGAAGTACACTTAGTTAGCATGAAATCTTTGCTGTATGACACAAGAGGGTGAAGGAAGCACAAATAACCTTGGCTACTTAACAGATGTCATTAATTCTCTGAGGAGGGGAATGGGCTTGGCTAATGTTTGACAGTGTGACAGTATTCAGGCCTGTGGCTGAACTGGAAGGCAGGAGAGAAGGCTGGGTGTGTATTTGTCTTGCATGTAGCTCTCTCTGCAGAAGGCCTGGCTTTTCTAACACAAGCCTGGCAACATCTGGTACGTCTAACTCTAAGAATATTCAAGTACACTGTTGCCCTCTCCATTAAGAGTTAACTGAAGTGGCCTGTCAGTAATTTGGGCAGCAGTCCACCACTGAGGGAAGTAGATCCCCAACAGTGGTGGTGGGTGGAAAGTGGAGGACTCATGAGAACCCCTAGTTTAAGACTTTTAGAGAACCAGTGCCCTACACTGTGGTTATATGGCCTTTTCCTCCAAAGAGAAGGCGATGGCCCCATTGCCATCCTGGAGTAGGGATAACGTTGGCCCAGGAGCCCTTGCAATGGAGACAGAAGAGCAAAACTGCAACAGGTCTGTGATACTGGGCAGAACTCTCTACACTCAGAAGGGAGGACTGTGACCTGTGGCTCCAGCCATCAACCCTCGTGCTCTTCTCCATTCACAAGTGGTCTCAGAAGATACTAGAATATAGAGGAAACAGATGAGTAACTGAAAGAAGGACTCTATGTCACTGCTTTTATGATAGGGTGAGACTCTATAGTGACTTAGCTGCTCACAAATTATGCATGTTCCTGTAGGTGACCTCACCCATCCTCTGTAAAAAAAGTCCCATGAACTTATTGGATGGTGACATTGGGAGGGATTGTCACTTGGATTTTTCATTGATGCCACACGTTTGTTTGCATAGGTTTTTTTTTTTTCTACTTCTCTGCTGTGGGAAGCCATCGTAAGCACATCGCCATTACAAGATGGCGATAACTCTGGCTTGCCGTTGGCATAAAAACGCCTTGTGCGCGTGTGCCTGTAAATCCCAACGATCTGCGGCGG
>NW_022196893.1:5847985-5850663 GCF_008632895.1 Mastomys coucha
AAGCTTGTGATCTCGCTCTCAAGATACATTAAAGCTTGTACTGCAGAAGGATCCTGTGTGTGCCGCATAGTTCCTGCTGGCGGGAGATAGCGCGGGACACTCTGCTTCACATACACGTGTTCATGCATGAGCCAATGCCTAGCACAGCATGTGAAGGGATTACAGAGACATTTCTTGCTTGCTCTCTTCCTCCTACCAGTGCTGGGTTAGGCGATATTGGTGGCAGATGGGGTCTGCCTCCATGATAGATTACAGGGTAACAAAAAGAGATTTTAAATGGTGGTAGGGTAGAGGTTCCAGAGTGTAAGAACTCTTCCCTGATTAAGTGGATGTGCTCAGCTTCACTGATGATGTGGTCCATTTTGGGACTCAGTTGTCCTCTGAGCATACCTGATCTTTTGCTGTGGTGTCATCGCAGGATGATTTCCAGCTCAGGTCTCTTTCTGTGCCCAGCACAGTTGTCAGTTCTTGGCTCACGACTCACACTTTGTGGATAAAAAAGCCTACTGGGGGCTTGTTCACCAAAGCCAGTCTCCCAGTATTTGTCAGTGTTTTGTCTGCTTGTAGGAAAGAGGGGCATGGGCTCTGAGCCACTGCAACCCATACCTTCTATTTAGAAATAGGAAGAAACCAGGTGGAAGTAGCAGAAGCAGCAGGAGCTGCAGCAAACCTTTGATAGCTATGTGTTGAAGAAAGCCTGGTCTACTGAGCAAGTCCTAGGACAGCGAAAGTTACACAGAGAAACTCTGCCTCAAAAACAAACAAACAAACAAACAAACAAAAAAACCGAAAAAAGACCATGAAACAAAACACACACACACACACACACACATACACACAAACTAGGAAAGCGCCAAACAAATTGCCTCCTTCCCTCACTTTCTGAAGGGCAAGCAGAAGCCTACCATGGCCCCTAACCCTCTTACTCCTCCTGTACCATGGTCCCTCCCTTTTGGGAGTGCTTCCCCCCCACCCCCCAACTGCTGTAAATCTGGCTTGACCAGGTCACCAACAAACCTTGCTAACTCTTAAACAATAAATATGCTGGCCTGGAGGAGGTAAATCCTGACAACCCTCCCCTTTCAGGATGCCAGCTGGGAGGAGCTAAGGGAAAGTACAGTACTTACTGCAGTCCACATCTGAGAGACCTTGCCACTGTGCCTGCAGCCTGGTCAGAGAGGAAGTAAGGACTGGTGTCAGGAGGGAGCTGCTAGGGGGCAAAGGGAAGAGCCCTCAGGATGGGGCTGTGGGTGTGAGTGTGGGATTAGGAAGGAAAAGCTGAGTGGGTGATGGATAAGAGAAGTAGGCAGACATCTATTCCTTGAGGGAAGCTGTATGGAGGGCTGAAGGGAGAGAAGATTGGATGCCTGAGTCGTGTGAGAGCCCAGGGATGTGATTGGGGGTCTATTAATTTGCTCCAACTTTCAAGGTTTTATCTGTGCACCCCTTCTGTGAGGATGAACAATTCTCACGCTGCGAAGTCCTGTATGCTCATCCTCCTTGTGACCCTACTGTGTGCAGAAAGAGGTGAGATGGAAAATGAGAGAGGGGCAGGAGGGTACAATGGAGATGGAAAAGAACCTCAGGGTTGTGGGGACACCTGTGCTTCCTTTGTGTGCCTGGTACCCTGTGTGTGCTGGGTCAGGGGGTTGGGGATTGGCTTGTGATGGGTGAAGCCCCCAGTACTGGGGTGATTTATTGGGTCTGTAAACCTGCCAGCACCTACCTTGCAACCATCACCGCATGCCAGAAGGACTCTTGGACCTCACTACCTCTGCCACAAATCCTGGCCTCCAGAGCAGCCTGTCCTTAGACTCTACCCTGCTGCCCTGGCCTCCCAGTCAGGACACTGACCTGTGTGCACACAAACTGGCAGAGGCTTCTTTTCCTCCCCAACTTGGAAATCAAGTGCTTTGGAATCCTTAACTCTTGGCACTTGACTTTTTCTTATGCCCAGCCCATGCCACATGAAACCCCAGTGCTAGTACTTCCCTATTCTAAGAGGTTCTGAGCTCTCAGACACCCTATACTTCTAGTTACAGCTGTACTGTGGGAAGCCTTGTGGTAAACCTCAGCTTTGAGCTGGACTCTGGGAAATTCAGTACTCTGTCATCTCCAATACCCAGGGCCAGCTGTGCAGGTGTAGGGTAGGACAGGTCAGAACAGTGCTTCCTGTCTGGTGGCCCCAGGAACTACATAGATACTCACCGCTTCAGCAGACATTTGGTATCTATGTCTTCCCAATATGGTGACTGTCTCTCTAATACCTCTTGGGGTTCAGGTCTCTCCTGTGAGGCTGGCTAGCTGAGACAGTAATGCTGAGCATATTTGAACAATGGTGGCTCTTGGTTCACTTTTGTTTTTGGTGGCAGTGACTGGACAATAATGTCCTTGCTCTGTCCTAGCGGCCAGCAGCTGTGTGGAAGTAAAGACCTTGGAGAGGAGGGGTCTGGGCTAGGAAGGGCATGCACTAGCCTTCATGTATTGGCTTCTTTCTCAGCTCAGGGGCTGAAGTGCTACAATTGCCTGGGGGTCCCACTTGAGACTTCCTGCAATTCAACTACCTGCACCTACTCTGATGGATTCTGTGTTACTCAGGTGGTAGAAGTTGTTGTGGGTAAGTTCCCTGTGGCCTATATAAAGATGGGTGAGGGTGACTTTGGAGAAAAGGTCAGGTC
>NW_022196893.1:5850951-5851512 GCF_008632895.1 Mastomys coucha
CATGCATGGTATTTATCATTCCCATCTGTTGCCAGTGTGGTCATGTGATGTGCCCATACTATATGTCTAGGGACATGTGCCCATAGCATATATGTCTAGGGTCTCACTGGCTCACTGACAGACCAGGAGAGTTGGAAGCATCTAGTGAGCCTTTGCACATAATGAAGCAATCTGGAGCTAGGCTAAAGGAATGACTTAGGAGTGTTGATAGAAAGAGACCTTAGGACATATCAGATCCTCCACAGTGCCATTTTACAGACATATCCTCCAGGTAGACAAGGCAGAGGCAGCCCCGCCTTGCTATGCAGTTTCCTGGTCCTGCCCACAGCCTGCCTGTCTCCTGGAGGTTTCCTATATATAACTGCCTGGGGAACTGCAAGAGTCTGAGAGGCCGCTTGCCCTTTCTGCTGTGCCACTGTGTGATCTTACACTGTGCTGTGTCTTTGTGTGTATGTGTGTGTGTATGAATGTGGGTGCACATGTATTAGTTATTTAATGTATGTAAAGCTCAGAGGACATCCTTAAGTACCATTCCTTAGGCACTGTCTACTTTTTTATGCA
>NW_022196893.1:5852604-5855442 GCF_008632895.1 Mastomys coucha
GGCCCAGACTTTGGGAAGCTATGTTGTTCCTGCATAAGAAGTGAGTCACTCCCTGATGTCTTGCAGATTCTCAAACAAACAAAGTAAAGAACAGCATGTGTCTTCCCATCTGCCCTGCTGATCTGGAGAATATTGAGATCCTGCGTTCTACCATCAACGTGAAGACTTCCTGTTGCAAGGCAGACCTCTGCAATGCAGCCATTCCCACAGGAGGCGAGATCCTGGGTACTACCATCAATGTGAAAACGTCCTGTTGCAAGGCAGACATTTCCAATGCAGCCCTTCCCACTGGAGGCTGCACCTGGACCATGGCAGGGGTGCTTCTGTTCAGCCTGGGCTCAGTCCTCCTGCAGACCTTGCTGTGATGGTCCTTCCAACGACCCCACCCTTGTCCTTTTATCCTCATGTGTAAACACTGCTTAGTGGAGTCCTCTAGTGATGACTTATAAGTTATAGAAACTCCAAGGTGAGGGTAGTGAGTGGAACATCTTGTGTCAACTTTATAGCCTCTTCTGGGTAGGTGCCCCACTCCTTACTAGGGCTTTCAGATCTGTACTTCCTAGAATGCCATTTTGTTGTGGCTTGCTGCTCTTGACTCTGGAGACACATGGCCAGCACCCTGAAGAGGCAGAATTCCAAGGTATTATGCCATTACCATCCACACATAAGCATCTGGGGTCCTGCAGGTTTGCCACGTGTGTTAGTAATGTCCCCTGTTGAAACCAATAAACCCTTTGTTCTTTTAGCCTAGATCTCTGTTTTTCTTTTGCTAGACTGAGTTCACTGAGTCTTGCCTGCAAGTTCACATCTCTGCCCTTAGAGCAGCTACACTAGCTATCCCATGTTAGCCAGCTCAGAGTGGGGACCTCTTGGATTGGGTGGGCTTCCCTCAGGGCTGATGCTGGAGGAAGAGAGAGGGGGATAAAGAGCACTGTGCTTTATCTGCAGAGGCAAGGTCTCTTGCTGAACCCAGAGCTTGTGGTTTGGCTGGATTAGACCCCTGTTCTCTGCCTTGTGAGCACTGGTTGCACTGTGCCTTCTTTATGTAACCTTCTCCTCAGCTGCCTTCCTCCCCCTTCTTACCCCCATTGGTGGAGATAGAATCCAGGGCCTCATGCATGTGTAGAAGCTCCATCAAGTCACACATCAGTCCAGGGCACTTCCAAAGAGCACTTGCTTGTGGTGGGGAAGCCCAGGAGATGAGCAATCAATGGTGGATAGGGGCTGCCCTGTCAGATTCTTTTAGTCCAGAGGTGGAAGCCATTTCCTGCAGGGGCTTTTGGCTTACCTCTCCTGGAATGGATGTAGTTCATGTAGATCACTACCTGGTGATCTTCTGCTGTCTGATGAACTAGGCTTGGCCGGATCTTCAAGAGTTTATGTTTTACTTATCCCATACCAGTTCCCTTAGAAACCTTAACCATTGCTTCTAGGTTATAAAATTCAGTTCTTCTTCCTAGGCCTTTATCTTGGGCATTGTTTCTAAGTCCACAAGAAACCATCTTATGGATGAAGCTGTATGTAAAGATCTTCAATGTAAACATGTCTTAACCTTTGCTGTACTCATGGGGCTGAGTTGATGCTTATCTGAACACTTCCCCAATGTGTGCTGTGCTTAATTAAATATGGTTGAAATAAAATGATCTGTGTCAGAATCTAGAAGTCTTAGCCCAGCAGTGGTTCTAAAATCAGGCTCATCAGAATTTCATTCATACCTCATCCTTATTATTATTTCCCCCTGCATATTCTAAAGTCTACACACACACACACACACACACACACAAAGTGGAAGGAGATTTAATAAGTCAGTAGGTTGTAACTCCAAGGACTTCTTGAGTACTGATGTGAGGAAGAATTAGGGCAGAGGTTAGAGGTTAGAGGTTAGAGGTTAAAGTTAAGGTATAGTAAAACATTTCTTGCCATAGTGGCTTCTAGCTGAGCACCGTCTAATTCTTCAAGGCCATTTTTTTTTTCAGTGTCACAAACACCATGAGATCCCCTCCTTTACTCTTCTAGGAACTTCCAGTGGTGTAAAACCAGATCCTTGGTCTTGATGCAGAAAGGAATTTGCTGATGGGACTGGAATTAAAAGCAGTAAGAATGTTGTACAGGGAAGGAATAAGGGTTGGAAGAGAGATGGGTGGAAGTTCCACAAAAATGTGTGGTAAAAATGGTGCATTAATACCATATGTAGTATTATAAGAAGGAACCAAACTGAAGCCCTTTTGAATAGATGTCAAATAACGTTTAACTTTCTAAGACCTCCCTGGGTAACTGACATCCTGCTTGGCAGAGAGAGACAGGCACATGGTTAACTGATATCCTGATTGTCAAGTTAAGATGTGAATGCTCGGGAAGTTACCCTACCACAATAAATAAACCAATTTATTGATTAGGCCTACATACAATGTTACGGCCTAGTAACTATTACCTGTCTAGCCCGGCTTTCTGTGCCATTACTGATGGTATAATGAAATTTTCTCATTCGCTGTTACTAGGAAACTTTATCAGTTATGAGAGGCTTTGTCCATGTCAGTGGTCCTTCCGTGAGCGTGTTTCCACTCGCTGGGAGGTTTGTGCTTTCATCACATTCATTAAAAGTTCAAGATGCAAATCTTCACTGAAGACCCTGTCCAGCAAGACCATCACCCTGGAAGTGGAGCCCAGTGACACCATCAAGAGGGTGAAGGCCAAGATCCAGGATAAAGAGGGCATCCCACCTGACCAGCAGAGTCTCATCTTTGCAGGCAAGCAGCTGGAAGATGGCCGCACCCTCTCTGATTACAACATGCAGAAAGAGTCGACTATGCACCAGGTCCTCTGTCGGAGGGGTGGCCT
>NW_022196893.1:5855607-5855979 GCF_008632895.1 Mastomys coucha
GTGGCTACCATCCAAACTTCCTGATGAAGAGCCCAGTCCCAAGGACGTTGACACAGAACCTCAGTCCTCTATTGTGGGAACCCTGCTGATTTCTCGGAGAGGTCTCAACCGACATCAGAGACAACACCTCAACTCGACTCACCAGGGGTCTGGAGCCAGCCCGAAAGATTAAAGCCAGAACCGAAAGCCCAGTATTCATAGAGACTAAAACTTTGATCCGCTCTCCTGCCTGGAGTTCTTGCTTTGATATGTCCGTTTCCCCCGTTCTCACCTATCTGCCGAAAGGCTTGACTCTATTGCCTCTAAGATATATATTTTCCGTTTCTTTAAGTAAAGTACACACCTCGATAAGAACCCTTTCCTGGTGTCGTC
>NW_022196893.1:5856088-5858705 GCF_008632895.1 Mastomys coucha
AATCTCGAGTTCCCCTGTTCGTGAATCACCCACGGAATGAAGTGAAGCTGCAGGCCGGCTTCCTTCACTCTATTTTGGAAAGCCCGAAAAAATGCTCACACGGTGTCAGCACTTTACCAGTAGCACCTCAAGGGTGTGGATTTCTTTTTCCTCCACTGCCAACTGGCTTGTTTGGATTAGGGATAAATCAGGACAGAGTGGCTAGGAAGCAGCCAATTGAGCCTTGCCGGCCAATGAAGCCTCTCTATTGGACAAGAATTCAACTCCATAGTAAAAGAGACTCCAGCCCTTTGCTTATTTGGGAAAAGATTGAAGAGCCATCCAAAGACCGTCATGAATTTGAAGAACTATTTTCTTTTCTTTTCTTTTCTTTTCTTTTTTTTTTCAAGACAGGGTTTCTCTGTGTAGCCCTGGCTGTCCTGTAACTCACTCTGTAGACCAGGCTGGCCTCGAACTCAGAAATCCGCCTGCCTCTGCTTCCCAAGTGCTGGGATTAAAGGCGTGCGCCACCACTGCCCGGCTGAAGAACTATTTTCTAAAACTGCAGTAAAGGAAAGAAAGAAACCTACTTCTGACACAGTTTCAAAGACAAGTTGCCAAGTTGCTTAGCAACAAAAGATCACAAGCAGTAGGAATTTTAATGTCTAGTCTTCATTTAGATATGAAAGACATACAACATGCTGTTGTGAACTTGGACAACTCTGTGGTGGACCTGGAGAGCCTTTAAGCTCTCTACGAGAATAGAACACAGTCAGATGAACTGGAAAAAAATTGAAAAGCACAGTAGATCTTCCAAAGACAAGGAAAATGCCAGTCTCTGGACAAACCTGAACAGTTTCTGTATGAGCTCTCACTAATCTCCAACTTCTCAGAGCGGGTCTTCTATATCCTGTTTCAGTCCACATTTTCAGAGGGCATTTGCTCAATTCGTCACAAGTTGGAATTGCTACAAAAACTGTGTGAGACCTTAAAAAATGGCCCAGGAGTCATGCAGGTCCTGGGTTTGGTTTTAGCCTTTGAGAACTATATGAATGCTGGGAACAAGACCCAAGGACAGGCAGATGGCTTTGGATTAGATATTCTGCCCAAGCTGAAAGGTGTCAAAAGCAGCGACAACAGCAGAAGCCTTTTGTCATATATTGTTTCTTATTATCTTTGTTTTTTTTTATAAGTTTATTTATTTATTATATGTAAAGCCTCTGTAGCTGTCTTCAGACGCACCAGAAGAGAAAAGAGGGCATCAGATCTCATTATGGATGGTTGTGAGCCACCATGTGGCTGCTGGGATTTGAACTCAGGACCTTCAGCAGAGCAGTTGGTGCTCTTAACCACTGAGCCATCTCTCCAGCCCTTATCTTCGAAATTTTGATGAGGAAGCTGGCAGAGAGCAGTGTGTCTTCCTGCTGGAGGAACCCCAGGAGCTGTTCCAGGCCTCACAGATGAAGTTTGAAGACTTCCAGAAAGACCTCAGAAAACTAAAGAAAGACCTGAAAGCCTGTGAGGGGGAAGCAGGTAAAGTGTACCAGGTGTCCTCTGAAGAGCACATGCAGCCTTTCAAGGAAAACATGGAGCAATTCATCAGTTAAGCTAAAATTGACCAAGAGGCACAAGAGACTGCCCTGACAGAGACTCATAAATGCCTTTTGGAGACCACAGCCTACTACTTCATGAAACCAAAACTTGGAGAGATAGAGGTGTCCCCAAATGTTTTGTTCAGTGTCTGGCATGAATTCAGCTCTGACTTTAGAGATGCTTGGAAAAAAGAGAACAAGCTGATTCAGCAAGAGAGAGTCAAGGAAGCTGAGGAACTGTGCAATCAGAAGAAAGGAGAATCACTCTATAAAGCCAAGCCATGGCTCTGGGACGAAAGCAAAGATAAGCATGAAAACTTGATCTGCGATCAGAACAGCAGAAGAAAACAAGACATTGAAACAACTTGTGCAGCATCCACCTGACCTGAAGGAGGGAAGGAAGCTCCGTCCTCCTAATCATTTTCCTCTTAACCTTTTGCATAATCTTCATGTTTTCTAGACAGTTTGTTGATTGTTAAAATTTACTGTATGTTCCTTTAAGATGACAGAAGCAGTAGACCTGCTGAGAATCGGACACCTTCCCTTTTTGTAAATATTGTGCTGTTGTACCAACAGACCTAAGTGGCACGTCTAAGAGGCACTGTCTGCATTAATTCTGAACACAATGAACTTAACCTACGGTTTCCTTTTGTGAGATTCTCTCTTGTTGCAACAAAAATATTTTCCTTTTTACTGACAACCAGAACTCCACATCTATGTGGTTAGACTTGTGGGTAAACTTTGTTCCTAGTGAATTCTTTGTATCTACTTGACTTCTGCTTATACAGTGTCTATTTGAGAAGTAAACACCATCTATATGTCATGATTCATATCTCTCCCATGCTTAAGTTGCTCTCTATAATATTTCCCTTGAAACCCTATGAAAAACTGATCTGCAACAGAGGTAAATGAAGTCAAGAGATGTCTCTCTGTCTAACACTGCGATACTTAACTCTCTCTCTCTCTTTCTCTCTCCCTCTCCCTCTTTCCCTCTCTCCCTCTCTCTCTCCCTCACTCTCTCTCTCTCTCCCTCCCTCCCTCCCTCC
>NW_022196893.1:5859993-5860723 GCF_008632895.1 Mastomys coucha
TTGTATTTAGTGTTTCTATTTCAATTTTTTAGGATGTTAATTTGTATGAAAATAAAATGAATAATAAAATAAAATAAAAGTGTTAATAAAGGTTTTGTTGCATGGAAATTGTTTTTTTTGTTTGTTTGTTTGTTTTTTGTTTTTTGTTTTTTTTTTAAAGAAAGGAAACATTCTCATGTTCTGGTTGAATGCAGATTCTGTTATTTTCTGTGCTTTGGTGTTCTTGGAAACCAATCACAGCAGACGTCAGTTAGAATTGCTTTGTATAGTTAGTCACAATAAGATTAAACTGAACCAACTGCCCAGGAGCACTTCCTTCATCTATGTATAAGCTTTTATGTTTTTGCCCCTGGGATGGACCCCAAAATAAGAGAGACACTTGCACCAATAGAAGAAGCTATATGGTGACCAAGCCAGCTCAGTCAGTCAACAGAGTTTCAAGGGAGGGGGTGAGGATTGAAAAGAAAAAGACAATTAGACAACACTATGACATGACTCCAGCCAGTTCTGAGGTTGATGCCAGTTTATTTTTTCCAAATCTGCTTTCATAACATTCTAGGTACGTACAAAGAATGTGGCCAGTCCTAAGGCATAAATAAAGTACGTAAGGATCAAACAAGCATAAACTAAGATAGTCAAGAAACAAACAAGACAATAAGCAAAGTCCAGTGGTATTCAGGGACTTATCAAAACGATCCAGATCTTCAGCCTGCTTCCTTGTCCTAGTCCA
>NW_022196893.1:5861324-5863744 GCF_008632895.1 Mastomys coucha
AGTTCTCTGCAGCAGCCCCAGCTGACCAGGATGATCAAGGGCAGAAGTAGAAGAGGCCTGGCTGTCAATAAGTACATTGCTTGGTGGCACAGAACTTGGGCTGGCTAAGGATTGTCTAACAGAGCCAGTGGCCTCCTTGGAAGCCCCGAACAGTCCTCCCCTAGTGAGTGCATCAGATCCTCCCAGAATAGTCCTCCCATCGTGAGTGCATTAGATCCTCCCAGAACACTTAGCACCCAAAGGAGTCCTGAGACCCAACTCCCTGCACAGACCTACCAGTTGTTTCCTTCCAGCTCAAGATAAACTGAACATAAAGCTGGGGGTAGTGGACACAACGACAAAAGGCTGTAAGAAAACTTAAGAGAAAAGTCGCACATAGTCCATCAGGTTCCAAATCTTCAACTACAACAAATCCCTTTACTGTGATAAGAAAAAATGACCCGCCAGGAGGCGCGTCCTGGGGTCCTGTCCTGCGTGTGTGTGTGTGTATGTGTGTGTGTGTGTGTGCGTGCGCGCGTGCGGCGTCTGGTGTCGGGGAAGGAGGGGGTCGGGTCTGGGTCCGTCTGGGGGCCCTCCTCCACCTTGTCCCCGCTCCCGTCCCTGTCTCCAACTGCCGCCGCTGCCGCCACCGCGGCGGGCTCGCTGGGGTGTCTGCCTCTTTCCCATCTGGCTCTTTTCCGTGTGCTGCACGGGGGTGATGCGTGTTCTTTCTCCCGGGCGGTGGTCGGGGGCGGGCGCCGGCCCTCCCCGCACCCCTGTCGCGGCGCTCTGGCTTTAACACTGCCTGGGCGCGTTGTCGCGTGCGGGTTGGTGCTGGCAGAGGGCTCCTCTGTCCTCCCCGCCCCTCTTCCTGGCCTCGCTTGTCTGCTCAGCTCCCGTCTGGGTACCTAGCTGTCACATTCTGGCGCGGAGGTTTAAAGACCCCTGGGGGGTTGCCCTTTCATCCCCGGTATGGGGGTTGGGGGAGACGGTGGGACCCGTAGGGAAGTCGCCTGATTCCGTCAGACTCTAAGACCCCCTCCAGCTATCGTTGCAGTCAGGGAGTGTGTAAAAAAAAGAAAAGAAAAGAAAAAGTGATCCTAGGGGCAGGACTGCAATTGATGAGAATAGGGGTCTCACCCTGGAGAACCTGCTGCTCTCTTTGGGAAAATTCCACTTGGAAAATGTTGGCTTCAACCTGACATAACTACACAGGAGGAAACACTTCAGTAAGAAGCAGCCACAGGCAGCAGGCAGTGTTGTGCATATACTGCACAGGACTGTCTGTCAGGCCTCCCTGCCTGAGGCCCAGGCTGTACCACTCCTTCTGGGGCTTGTCCTAGGCCAGCAAGGCATTATTCTCAGGAATAGGCTGGTGAAAACATGAGATGCCTAAAGTTTAAGAATTACTCTGCAACAAGGCTCAGGACGTTTACCTGAGAGAAGAGATAGCTCTGAGGTGTCCAAAGGGTCCCATTGAACTACAACCAGGCCCAGGCAACTACTACCACCATGGGTGTGCTCACAATAGTTCTGTATGCCTTCATATTTTCTCCTTCCCATGGAGATGGGACTGGTAGTGTTGGCTTTTGTTCCATCATCCTAAGGCTGATCTTACCTAAGGTCCCACTGCCTCTGCAACTCCAAGTGATGCTCCACGTGAGTGAGTGGGTGGCCTTGGAAAACTGGCCCCTGACTGCCTGGCTTACTTTTGATTTCAATGTTACATTAGAACTTTTGTCCTGTGGAGAATTCTAGAAGCAGAGAAATAGAAACAGAAATGGCTAATTGGGGGAGAAAAAGGAGAGGTCCAAATTCTGACCACACCTTCCCGTATTGTCCAGCACCTACAGGACTTGTTAGAACTGTGGGTTTGGAACCAGGATCCAGCCTTGCCAGTCATCATGAAGATGTCTAGGTTCGAGAACAGACTCACTCGTGTAAAGGAGAACCTTGCTTCTCACACAGACGTTTTCACTGGGTTGGCACTCTGTGGGCTGACATTGACTGGCCCAGCCAACCTAGAAGCTCCGGATTCATGGTACAGACAAGAACATAGATGATAGGTGAGCAACACAGGACAGAACCCATACCCCACCCCTGCTCCATCACTCTCCATCCCTATCCAGTCATTATGTGGTACCACCATGGCCATCATGCATTGGTAGAGCTCCACAGACACCAGAGACGCCCAGCGTACCAAGAAGAGCCAGCTCATGTCTCCTCAGGGCCACAGTCCTTTATGGATCCCGCCCAGCCTGGTGCCTGCCCTGCCACAGCCCAGTGCTCCCAGACTGTGGTGCCTGGGGGAGGAGGTGAAGCACTTGCTGGAATCTGATTCCCTCCCCAAAGGTTTCCAGGAAGGGGGGTTGCACCTTGCTCAGGTGGAGGAACAGAGAGGTGTAGGGGTGTGTGTGTGTGTGTGTGTGTGTGTGTGTGTG
>NW_022196893.1:5864723-5869259 GCF_008632895.1 Mastomys coucha
TGGTCATGGTCTTACCACAGCATTACAAAAGTAACTAACACAGCAAATATTTATGGGACTGGAGAGACGGCTCAGCAGATAATTATAAGTGTTGCAGTAGTTGATAAATCCTATACAAATGAACCAGTTTCAGTGCCCTGAGATCCTTGCCCCAGTGTTCTGGGTTCCCAAATGAAAGACACACATGCAGTCCTACATTTTAATATGCCTTAAACAGCTCAATGGTTGGGCCATTCCCAAACCTCCACGTGACTAACACCTCTCCTCCAATACTCCCGAGCTATTACTTACTAAGATCTAGATTCTATCTTTGCTGCCCTAGTCACAACGAGGGGGAGGGGAGCTGGGGTCACTCATCCCTGGTGGTTACATCTTTGCTATGCTCTGTCTTCTGTACCTCCCAGGCCTGGACCTTACTCCTTTCTCAGCATGGGAGTTCTAAATCCTCCTTCCTCTCTCTGACTGTGAGCCAGAGAATCCTAAAGACCTACCCATTGGCGAACCTTTGACCAGTAGAATTTTTATTTACCAATCCAAGCCAACTCGGGGCAGCATCTTACGTGTGGATTCTCACTCAATTTCGGGAACCGAGTATACATGATTCGAGGATTAGACCAGATACACAGCACATGAGGGGCAGACTTTGGATCCAGTGCTTATGTAGGCAGGACATGTCATTGTAGATTCAACTCTGAGGGCTGTGACACTCTCCACTGGCTTCTTCATGCAAAGATGTGCACAGCTAGACATACACGTACGTACACACACACACACACACACACACACACACACACACACATAGGCACACACACCAAATCCTTACAATAGTTTGGAATCCACATGAGTCCTTATATGGTGACCAACACTAATGGCAAGGGAGACTCGACTCCTCACTTTTCAGGCATGGTGCTGATGGTATGCAGTAGGACACAATGGACTTGTCCAGGGGTGCACACTAAGAGAGATACCTGTAGGGAGTGCTGCTATCTCACAAACACACACTCATGATACTTAGGAAAGGTTCTTAGCTGAGTGTACAACATTCTCATGTTCCCATCTCACACAGCTGGCTGGAGGTTACAGGTCAGCTGTGGTTTCTGCATGGGATTCAGGGAGCCAGGGCGTGGTCATGAGCAGGTATAGGACTTGAGTCTTTCACAGCCTTTAATTTTTGCCTTAATTTCCAGATTTAAGAAACGATAAAGGCCATCAGTTCTTTCATTTCTATTCAACTTTTCTGGAAATCCTGGGCTTCCTTGGGACCCGGGAATTCTTGGTTTTGGCTGTGTTTTTTTGTTTGTTTGTTTGTTTGTTTTCTAAGACAAAAAGGATTTCTAAATAGTTCTGGCTGTTCTGGAACTCACTGTGTAGACCAGGCTGGCCTCAAATTCAGAGATCTGCCTGCTTCTGCCTCCTGAGTGCTGAGATTAAAGGCCTGTGCCATCACCATCCTATCAGTCGGGCATTCTTAATAAGGCTCAGAAGGACAAGGTCTCAGGATGCATGAGATCCCAACAATGAATAGGGAAGGAAAGGTCACTGCACCTGTTGTGTGTGTGTGAGTGTGTGTGTTTGAGTGTGTGTATGTGTGTGTGAGTGTGTGTATGTGAGTGTGTATGTGTGTGTGAGTGTGTGTATGTGTGTGTGAGTGTGTGTATGTGAGTGTGTGTATGTGTGTGTGAATGTGTGTATGTGTGTGCGTGTGTGCGAGTGTGTGTGTGAGTGTGTATGTGAGTGTGAGTGTTTGTGTGAGTGTGTGTATGTGAGTGTGTGTATGTGTGAGTGTTTGTGTGTGTGTGAGTGTGTGTGTAGGCCACAGGTAAACCTTGAGTCTTTTTTTTTTTAATTTAATCAAGCTTTACTGCAATGCCTGAACAGTCATTTTTCTATTTTAATCCTCTAAATTAATCTGGCTACCTCCCAGCCAAAATCCCCAAGATACTTGCATTTTAGTATTGGTCTGGGTCTCTGGGTTTCAGATGTATTTTCTTTCTTTCTTCCTTCCTTTCTTTCTTTCTTTCTTTCTTTCTTTCTTTCTTTTTTTTTTTTTAGATTTGTGAATTGCTTTTTTATTATTTAAGACCTATTAAAGATGTCCCCAGGTATGAAAATCTGAAGAGGGTGAATACCTTTGGACTTCAAAATGTACTTGTTTCTCAGAACCTAAGAAATTGATCTGTGGTAGAACCACAATGCATGTACATTAGAGAAGTTTTGTGTGTGTGTGTGTGTATATAAAAGCAGGGCTTCGTAGATACATAGGAAACTCTTATTCTTTTTTTTTTTCTGTCCTGGAACTCACTCTGTAGACCAGGTTGGCCTTGAACTCAGAAATCGGCCTGCCTCTGCCTCCCAAGTGCTGGGATTAAAGGTGAGTGCCACCACTGCCTTTCACAGCTCTTATTCTTGAGGAAGTCTAGTGTATTCCCTTGTTTTAATTGCATTTACCCCACTCAGCTGCATCATACATTTTTAAGTGCACAATACAAACTTTAAAAATAAAACTTTTTATTGATTCTTTGTGAATTTCCCATCATACACTTAAATTACACTCATCTCTCCATGCCTCAATAGCTATCCTATACCCCTGAAAACTCCCCCTCAAAACATAAAAATAAAATTAAATAAAAAATAAGGAAAAATATCTGGACATTATAGCTGTGGTACGGCACAGTGTGTCACACAGTATTCCCTTTTGTTCAAACACAGTATAGCCTATTTGATCATTGCTCACAGATGATCATCGCAATGAGTCATTGCTCTGCTTGTAGACCTGCGGCTTCTGATACACTACCAATACTGGGTTTGTTTCAGAATTTCTCTCTGATGCTGTTGCCTTGTGTCATGGAGATCCTGTAGTTTTGGATCTCCAGGACCAGCACCTTCATGTGCACCAGCCTTTCAAAGATTGGGAAGATGTTGGGGTGAGCCAACTCAAAACCTGGGTCCGGCCCTGGAAGGTAGTTATATTGGACATTTCCCCAGTTCTCCCACACTCAACTACCAAGGCCAGCTCTCCTGCTTTGTCACTATGGCAAATGACAAGAGTCAGGACCAGCTCACCTGTGTCCATGTCATTGGGGCCAGCTCTCCTGCAGGGCCTGAGGGTCTCAGTCAGTGAGACCATGGGCAGTCTGCCTTTTAAAACAGAAAGAGAATGGCCAGGGTGGTAGTGAGTGTATACCTGCAAACCCAGCACTTGGAAGGAGAGGACAGAAGAGGCTGTAACAGAATGAAGGCCGAATATGGAAGAAAGTTGTAGGATCCCATCTCATGACTCAAATCCATGTCCCAGCTGGCACCTTGGCCACATTCCTGGATCTATGCCTGTCCCAGGAAAGAAGGCTACAGGGACCAGGGCTTCCCAGGTTGACTGTTACTTCTAACTCAAAGATTTTCACCTTGACACAATCGCAGATCTTCAGGACCTCGAGAGCAGGGAGTAATGTCCATAGCACCCACGTTTCCAGGGTGTTGTCCATCTCTGTGAGGACTCCTGTGATGTTAACTACACAGGGTCTGGTCATCTCTGGGACAGCAAGTTTTCAAGGCCAAAAATATAGAGCAATGATGGATCCTAGGCTGTTAATAGGTCAAGTCATGCCTTCCCACTGGGGGCCTCCAATATAGACTAGGACTCCAGGAGAGGCAGTGTGAGGCTAGGTTTGCTCTGATCCCAGCCATGAACCCCTGAATGAATTGGCTTCCACCTCTGGAGTAAAAGACTCTGACAGGGCAACACCTACCCATGGTTGACAGATCATCTGATGGGTTTCCCCACCACAAACAAGTGCTCTTTGGAAGTAGGGGAACCCTCTCTCTTCCCCCAGCATCACCCAAACCAAGTGGTCCCCTACTCTGTGCTGGCTAACATGAACTGGCTAGTGTGACTGGCTGAAAGGGCAGAGATGTGAACTAGCAGGCAGGACTTGGTAGACTCAGTATAGCAAAAGGAAAACAGAGATCTTGGCTAGAAGAACAAAGCATTTATTGGACTCAACAGGGAGACATTGAACAGCACACGCAGGAATCCAGCAGGACCCCAGAAACTTATATGTGGATGGTGATGCCATAATACCCTGGCATTTTGGCTCTTCCCTGTGCTGGCCATGTGCCTCCATGGCAAAGGGTAACGAGCCACAACAAAATAACATGCCAGGAAGTACACATCTGAAAGCCCTAGAGAGGAGAGGGGAATCTACCCAGCAGGGGCATTAAAGTTGACATAGGTGTTCCACATACTACCCTCACCTTGGAGTTTCTATAACACATAATTCATCACTAGAGGCCTACAGTCACACATACACACGCTCAAAGACACAGCACAGTGTAAGATCACAAAATGGCACAACAGAAAGGGCAAGCAGCCTCTCAGACTCTTGCAGTTCCTCAGGCAGTTATATCTAGGAGACCTACTCCAGGACACACGCAGGCTGTGGGCAGGACCAGGAAACTCGGTAGCAGGGCGGGGCTGCCTCTGCCTTGTCTACCTGGAGGATATGTCTATAAACTGGCACTGTGGAGGATCTGATATGT
>NW_022196893.1:5870884-5885882 GCF_008632895.1 Mastomys coucha
GAGGTATAATTCAGTCTTCTTTTGGCCCCAAATCCTGAAACAGAGAAGATTAAAGGGGATTAATTAAGTATCCCTTCAATTGCAGCACTTGGGAGGCATGGGTAGGGAGACCTCTGAATTTGAGGCTAGCCTGGTCTACAAAATAACCAGGGCGACACTGAGAAACCCTGTCTTTAAAAAAGAAGAGGGGGTGGGAGAAAGGTTAAATTCAAATAATTTTATGAGAAGCTCTGCCCTCCTTCCTGTATTTGGTATGTGAAATTTTAAGGAGTGGCAACTGTGTTTTTTCCTTTTGGAAAATTAGGGTATTGCCAGGGGAAGAGGAGGTGTGGTCCAGAGCTGATCATGAGAGTGGGGCTATCCTTAGGGCCTTCTTAGCCTGCAAACATCATTTCTAATGTTTAAAGAGGGAGAGGGGCTGAGATAGCCAGAGGAACTGAGTAGAATCCTCCTTCAGGCAAGAGATTCCTTAATGCCAGCAGGCAGCACAGCAGCAAGTTACAAGTTGTTACAAGTTTCTCAAACAAAGTGCCTTTGTACTTCTAAGTATTTCTTTTTTGAGGGGTGGGGGTCCCAAGCCACATTAAGGATGGGAGAGGGTTGTCCATACCACAGGCATCTCTCAGAGAGCACCACCCCAATGCCTTCCTTTTCTTTAGTGCCTCCTTTCTGTACCCCTTCTTGGCAGGGAAATATTCTAACTCTACCTTGCATAGTTCCTCCTCAGACCTGGGTGTCTTCTTTAGTCAACCCTTACAGGAGATTCCCAGTTTTTGAGGGCCTGTTATAATTATTCCCCAGGTACAATTAACCACGCTTGATGGACTCCAGCTACAAAATAGAAAGGCTTGGTGTTAGCAGTAGGCATCTTCACCATCTCCCCCAGGGACCTGACAACCTCCCCAGTCAACCTCCCACCTGAGATCTGTCACATGGTGTGATTTTATGGTGTCCACAGCTTAGATCAGGACACATTGGACCACCTCACTGAGGAACTGGGGGAAGGGGCATCTGATCTTGTGTCACCCTCAGGGAGGAATATTGTTTTTATGTAGTGAATCAGGATTGGTTGATTGAGGCCAAATCTTGTAAGTTCAGACTTACAAGTTCAGACTTGTAAGTTAAGAGAGCTTGACCTTAGTTTGAACTCAGGTAAACTAACAGGCTGGTACCTAGCATTAGTTTCCAAGTTGCCCTCCAACAAAACTAAGCCTAGCTCCAGTCTCTAGGCTAATCCCCAACAAAACCTACTTTTTCAGGTTACACCCTCAACAAGGCCAGGGTCTCCAGGTTATTCCCCCAAGAGACCTACAACCTACAGGTTACAAGCCCACCCCCTGCCTAAGGACCACCAATGCAGAGGGGAACAGAATTTGAATTTGATATCTCTCCTAGCACCAGCCAATTATGTCAGAGGCCACAGTAGCTTTCCAATTAGATGCTTGCATGTGTACTCCCTGCTTCCTGCTTCCTATAAAGCCTTGCCTATAGACATTTGGGGCCTCCCACCATCAAAACCATTCTGCATTATGGGGATTTGTTTTTTTGGGGGGGTGTACTGAGCCTGCTAGCATAGAATAAAGACCCTGCTGTGAGTTGCATCAGATCTGCTTCTGTCTTTTTTCTTGGGGATCACTAACATTTCCCTGGAACTACAGTTGAACAATATATTAAGGCCCTTCACAACTTTGCAACAATATGCCTTCGATGATCCTGCCTTCTGGTACTCCAACCCCCTCATTGCCTGGCTCTTGCCCTTGATGGGAATCCATCGAAACCCCCTCTTTGTCACCCCATGTATTATACAGTTTCTCAAAAAAAAAAGGTACTAATATAGCCAAAGTCACTTTCAACAAGTCTGGTACAATAAGAAGCTGTTCCCACAGACCATGCTGACACAGATGACAAGGCCCCATTCTGAGAAACAAACAGGAGGATGTGAGTTCCCAAGACAGATGAGGGACAGTAGAGTGCTGACTTTACTAAAACTTTGTGTTTAGAAAAGGAAAAAGAAGCCAGGGATTTGTTTGGTGGAGGCATGTAATGATGATGGGGAAAAGGGTGCATCTGAGGGCCCATGCAAAGGCATTTCTTTCCCCTGAGATACCAGCCATAAAATGGAGCTAACATAGGGCATGGGGAAGGGCGATGAGGGGGGAAATAGAGACAGTGAAAGGAAGCAGGAAGGGGGGCAATAGAGGCCTGGCATGCGCACATTGCCAGAGAGGGGAAGGAGATTGGGGAGAGAAGGGACAGAGAAGGAAGAGAGGAAGAGAGCAAGAGAAGAGAGTGAGAGGGGCAAGCAGCTCCTTTTATACTGAGTCGGGCATACATAGCTGTTGCCAGGTAAATGTGGGGCAGAGACTAGAAGAAATGCTAACACTGCCCATACCCCTGGACAGCTCTCCTAGAGCCCTGCAGGAGTGGGGCTGCTCCCTACCCCAATCAGGCTTAGGTCTACTCAACTCCACAGAGACAAAAGCCAAGACATGATAAAGTCAGTCAGGTTTCTGTTTCCCACCAGAGAACTATCTTCTTAGAAATCATGTGATGGGCAGTGTGGTATCTACCTGATCCACTTGGAAGCCCCCTGACCCTGGTGTGGCACTTCCTAAACTAGCCCTTTCCTCCCCTGCCCCTGACTCAAGCTATATAATCTAGACCCTCTATTTCAATAAAGGAACTGTCCTTTTACACAGTCTTCTGAATTATTCATACCCACCATACATACTACCCTGAAACACCCTACTTCCAGCTCCTTGTATCCTGAGACCGCAGCCCATGGGGGAGGGGCAAGTGGCATTTGGAGGAAGTACACTTAGTTAGGATGAAATCTTTGCTGTATGACTCTAGGTGGTGAGGGAGGCATATACGACCTTGGCTACTTAACAGAGGTCATAAATTCTCTGAGGAGAGGAATTGGCTTGGCCAAGGTTGGATGTATTCAGTATGACAGTATTCAGGCCTGTGGCTGAATTGGAAAGCAGGAGAGAAGGCTGGGTGTGTTTATGTCTTGCATGTAGTTTCTGCAGAAGGCCTGGCTTCTCTAACGCAAGCCTGGACACAGCTGGTCCCTCTAACTCTAAGAATATTCAAGTACACTGTTGTCTTCTCCCTTAAGAGTTAATTTAAGTGGTCTGTCACTAATTTGGGCAGCAGTCCACCACTGAGGGAAGCTAGCTCCCCAACAGTGGTTCTGAGTGGAAAGTGGAGGACTCATGAGAACCTCTAGTTTAAGACACTTAGAGAACCAGTACGCTCCTGTGGTTATATGGCCTTTGCCTCCAAAGAGAAGGTGTTGGCCCCATTGCCATCCTGGAGTAGGGATAACGTTGGCCCAGGAGCCCTGGCAATGGAGTCAGAAGAGCAAAACTGCAACAGGTCTGTGATACTGGGCAGAACTCTACACTCAGAAGGGAGGGCTGCAACCTGAAGTTCCAGCCATCAACCCTCGTGCTCTTCTCCATCCACAAGTGGTCTCAGGAGATGCTAGAATATAGAGGAAACAGAAGATTAACTGAAAGAGGGACTCCATGACACTGCTCTGAGCCATTACAACCCAAACCTTCTATTTACAAACAGATAAATGCCAGGTGGGAGGAGCAGAAACAGCAGGGGCTGCAGCACACCTTTGATAGGTGTGTGTTCCAGCCAGCCTGGTCTACCAAGCAAGTCCTAGGACAGCCAAAGCTACACAGAGAAACTATGTCTTGATTAAAACAAAAAAACCATGAAACACAACAAAATAAAAACAAGGAAACAGCTGAGGCAGTTACCTCCTTTCCTTGCTTTCTGAAGGGCAAGCCCAAGCTAACCAAAGCCCTTGTCCCTCTGCCCTCTTAGTCCTCCTGCACCATGATCCCTCTCCAACTGAGTGGTCCTCCCTCCCAACTGTTGTAAATCTGGCTGACCAGGTCACCCACAAACCTTGGTAACTCTTAAACAATAAATGTGTTGTCTTGGAGGAGGGAAGTCCTGAAACCCCTCCCCTTTCAGGATGCCAGCTGGGAGGAGCTGAGGGAAAGTACAGGACTTACTGCAGTCCACATCTGAGAGACCTTGCCACTGTGCCTGCAGCCTGGTCAGAGAGGAAGTAAGGACTGGTGTCAGGAGGGAGCTGCTAGGGGGCAAAGGGAAGAGCCCTCAGGATGGGGCTGTGGGTGTGAGTGTGGGATGAGGAAGGAAAAGCTGGGTGGGTGTGGATAAGAGAAGTAGGCAGACATCTATTCCTTGGGGAAAGCTGTATGGAGGGTTGGAGGGAGGGAAGATTGGATGCCTGAGCCATGTGAGAGCCCAGGGATGTGACTGAGGGGCATCTATTAACTAGCACCAACTTCCAAGGTTTTATGTGTGCACTCCTTCTCCAAGGATGAACAGTTCTCACACTACAAAGTCCCATGTACTCATCCTTCTTGTGGCCCTACTGTATGCAGAAAGAGGTGAGATGGAAAATGAGAGAGGGGCAGGAGGGTACAACGGAGATGGAAAAGAACCTCAGGGTTGTGGGGACACCTGCACTTCCATTGTGTGCTTCGTGCCTGTGGTTTGTTGAGGTCATAAGGTTGAGGATTGGCTTGTGGTGGGTGAAGCCTCCTGTGCTGGGGTGCTTTACTGGGTCTGTAAACCTACCAGCACCTGCCTTGCAACCATCACCACACGCCAGAAGGACTGTTTGACGTCAGTAGCTCTGCCACAAACCCTGGCTACCAGAGCAACCTGTCCTTAGATTCTATCCTGCTGCCCTGGTCTCCCTGTCAGGACACTGACCTGTGTGCACACAAACTGGCAGAGGCTTCTTTTCCTGGCCCGGCTGCCAGTAGAGGGGTTTGGAATCCTTAACTCTTAGCATTTGACTTTTTCTTATGCCCAGCCCATGCATGTCTCTCCTGTGGGGCTGACTAGCTGAGACAGCAGTATGAAGTATATTTGTACAAAGTATCTAGGTTCACTTTTTATTTTGGTGGAGGTGGCTGGACAGTAATGTCCTTGCTCTGTCCCAGTGTCCAGCAGCTGTGTGGAAGTAAAGACATTGAGAGGAGGGGTCTGAGCTAAGAAGAGCATGCCCTAGCCCTCATGTATTGGCTTCTTTCTTAGCTCAGGGGCTGGAGTGCTACCATTGTGTGGGGGTCCCACTTGAGACTTCCTGCCCATCACTTCCCTGCCACTACCCTGATGGAATCTGTGTTACTCAGGTGGTAGAAGGTATTGTGGGTAAGTTCCCTGTGGCCTATATAAAGATGGGTGAGGGTGGCTTTGGAGAAAATGTGTGATCTGGGCACTAGTTGTGGACCATGGTTCCCCTCCCTCTAAGTAGAGCCTTCCTGGGCTTGGAGTGGGAATCCTGCAAAGTGGGGGCTGCTGGGATCCAGGGATATGCTGGGATATGGATCAAAAAGCAGGGCTGCCCATTGGCATGCATGGAGTTCATCCTCCTCCTCTGTTGCCAATGTAGTCATGTGAGGCTCCTGCCCATGCTTCATGTCTAGGGTCTCACTGGCTCACTGCTGGACCAGGAAAGCTGGAAGCATCTAGCGAGTCTCTGCACATAATAAAGGAATCTGGAGCTAGGCTAAAGGAATGGCTTAGGAATGTTGATAGAAAGAGACCTTAGGACATATCAGATCCTCCACAGTGCCATTTTACAGACATATCCTCCAGGTAGACAAGGCAGAGGCAGCCCCGCCCTGCTACCCAGTTTCCTGGTCCTGCCCACAGCCTGCCTGTGTCCTGGAGTAGGTCTCCTAGATATAACTGCCTGGGGAACTGCTAGAGTCTGAGAGGCTGCTTGCCCTTTCTGCTGTGCCACTGTGTGATCTTACACTGTGCTGTGTCTTTGTGAGTATATGTGTGAGTGTGTGTCTATAAATGTGGGTGCACATGCATGAATGTATGTAATGCAATGTATACAAAACACAGGCAACATCCTTAAAGATCATTACTCAGGTAGTGTTCTTGGATTACAAATCTGAGCTAACATGCCTGGTTTCAATGTGCCATAGAGACATTTCTAGGCCATCCATACCTGGTGGCATGTGCCCCAGACATTGGGATGCTCTTTTGTCCCTGCATAAGAAGTGAGTCACTCCCTGATGTCTTGTAGACTCTCAGAGACTGAAAGTAAAGGACAGTCGGTGCCTTCCCGTCTGCCCTGCTACTCCTGAAAATTTCAAGATGCTGGGTACTATTGTCAATGTGAATACTTCCTGTTGCAAGACAGACCTCTGCAATGCAGCCGTTCCCACTGGAGGCAGCACCTGGACCATGGCAGGGGTGCTTCTGTTCAGCCTGGGCTCAGTCCTCCTGCAGACCTTGTTGTGATGGTCCTCCCAACGACCCCACCCTTGTCCTTTTATCCTCATGTGTAAGCAGTGCTTACTGGAGCCCTCTAGTGATGAATTATAAGTTATAGAAACTCCAAGGTGAGGGTAGTGTGAGGAACACCTATGTCAACTTTAAAGCCCTTGCTGGGTAGATGCCCAACTCTTCTCTAGGGCTTTCAGATGTGTACTTCCTGGAATGTTATTTTATTGTGGCTCGCTAGTCTTTGCCATGGAGGCACCTGGCCAGCACAGGGAAGAGCCAAAATGCCAAGGTATTATAGCATCACCATCTACATATAAGTTTCTGGGGTCCTGCTGGATTCCCACGTGTGCTGCTCAATGTCTCCCTGTTGAGTCCAATAAATGATTTGTTCTTCTAGCCAAGATCTCAGTTTTCCTTTTGCTATACTGAGTCTACCAAGTCCTGCCTGCTAGTTCACATCTCTGCCCTTTCAGCCAGTCACACTAGCCGGTTCATATTAGCCAGCACAGAGTAGGGGACCACTTGGTTTGGGTGATGCTGGGGGAAGAGAGAGGGTTCCCCTACTTCCAAAGAGCACTTGTTTGTGGTGGGGAAACCCATCAGATGATCTGTCAACCATGGGTAGGTGCTGCCCTGTCAGATTCTTTTACTCCAGAGGTGGAAGCCAACTCATTCAGGGGTTCATGGCTCGATCAGAGGAAACCTAGCCTCACACTGCCTCTCCTGGAGTCCTAGTCTATATTGGAGGCCCCCAGTGGGAAGGCATGACTTGACCTATTAACAGCCTAGGATCCATCATTGCTCTATATTTTTGGCCTTGAAAACTTGCTGTCCCAGAGATGACCAGACCCTGTGTAGTTAACATCACAGGAGTCCTCACAGAGATGGACAACACCCTGGAAACGTGGGTGCTATGGACATTACTCCCTGCTCTCGAGGTCCTGAAGATCTGCGATTGTGTCAAGGTGAAAATCTTTGAGTTAGAAGTAACAGTCAACCTGGGAAGCCCTGGTCCCTGTAGCCTTCTCCCCTGGGACAGGCATAGATCCAGGAATGTGGCCAAGGTGCCAGCTGGGACATGGATTTGAGTCACGAGTTGGGATCCTACAACTTTCTTCCATATTCGGCCTTGATTCTGTTGCAGCCTCTTCTGTCCTCTCCTTCCAAGTGCTGGGTTTGCAGGTATACACTCACTACCACCCTGGCCATTCCCTTTCTGTTTTAAAAGGCAGACCGCCCATGGCCTCCATGACTGAGGCCTTCAGGCCCCACAGGAGAGCTGGCCCCAATGACATGGGCACAGGTGAGCTGGTCCTGACTCTTGCCATTTGCCATAGACAGGAGAGCTGGCCCTCACCCCCACCTGGGCAAAGCAGGAGAGCTGGCCTTGGTAGTTGAGTGTAGGTGAACTGGGGGGATGTCCAACACAACTAACTTCCAGCGCCAGATCCAAGTCTTAGTGTTGGCTCACCCCAGCATCTTCCCCATCTATGAAAGGCTGGTGCATATGAAGGTGCTGGTCCTGGAGATCCAAAGCTACAGGATCTCCATGACACAGGACAATAGCATCAGAGAAAAATCCTGGAATAAACCCAGTATTGGTAGTGTATCAGAAGCCGCAGGTCTACAACCAGAGCAATGACTCATTGTAATGATCATCTGTGAGCAATGATCAAATAGGCTATACTGTGTTTGAACAAAAGGGAATACTGTGTGACACACTGTACCATACCACAGCTATAATGTCCAGATATTTTTCCTTATTTTTTATTTAATTTTATTTTTATGTTTTAAGGGGGAGTTTTCAGGGGTATAGGATGGCTATTGAGGCATAGAGAGATGAGTGTAATTTAAGTGTATGATGGGAAATTCACAAAGAATCAATAAAAAGCTTTACTTTTAAAGTTTGTGGCCAGGCGGTGGTGGCACACACCTTTAATCCCAGCACTTGGGAGGCCGAGGCAGGCAGATTTCTGAGTTTGAGGCCAACCTGGTCTACAGAGTGAGTTACAGGACAGAAAAAAAAAAGAATAAGAGCTGCCTATGTATCTATGAAGCCCTTCTTTTGTACACACACACACACACACACACACACACACACACACGCACACGCACATGCACATGCACACGCACACGCACACACATACATGTATTGTGGGTCTTTCACAGTTCAATTTCTTAGGTTCTGAGAAACAAGTACATGCAGAAGTTCAAAGGTATTCATCCCCTTCAGGTTTTGATACCTGGAGACATCTTTAATATCTGTTACTTGTTTTTGTTTTACCTCAAACAGTCAAATCATAGCACAGGCCTTATGGAGGAGTGAGACCTGGCCCATGTGGCTGCTAGCCAAACAGCCTCATGCTGCCCACAATCCCCAGGCTGTGGTTAATTGTGTCTGCTTCCAACCCAGCATCAGTTGGGCAGGTCTTCACACACCTGTGTTTTGGCCATATCTGTCTTGCGTAACACCCAAGTAGAGGGCAAACAGGGTCTTGTGTACCTGGATAAGCACTGAAGAAGCCAGGAAAGTTAAACACACAGCTTACCTCTCCTGGAATGCCAGGACTGGATGAGTTCATGTAGGTCACAACATGGTGATCTTCTGCTGTCTGATGAGCCTGGCTTGGCCTGCATTTAAAACGTTGACCATTGCTTCTAGGTTATAAAATTCATCCTTGGTGGCTGGGCAGTGATGGTGCACTCCTTTAATCCCAGCACTTGGGAGGCAGAGACAGGTGGATTTCTGAGTTAGAGGCCAGCCTGGTCTACAGAGTGAGTTCCAGGACAGCCAGGGCTACACAGGGAAACCCTGTCTTGAAAAACCAAAACCAAAACAAACCAAAACAAAAAAAACCCAAAAACTCATGCTTGTGATAAATATCATTTGTATTTTACAACAGCCTATGTGACTGTCTAATCTTTGGACCACGCCAACTCTGAGACCCACAGGCATTAAGTTTACCTCAGTCCAGTAATGCTCCTAGATCTTTATCTTGGGCATTGTTTCTATGTCAACAAGAAACCATCTTATGGATGAACCTATATGTAAAGATCTTCAATGTCAACATGTCTTAAGCTTTGCTGTACTCATGGGGCTGAGGTGATGGTTATCTGAACACTTCCCCAATGTGTGCTGTGTTTAATTAAATATGGTTAAAATAAAATGCTCTGGTCAGACTCTAGAAGTCTTAGCCCAGTACTGGTTCTAAAATCAGTCTCATCGGAGTTTTATTCATACTTCATACTTATTTTCTTCCTTTTTTTTTCTTTCCTGAGACAGGGTTTCTCTGTGTAGTCCTGGCTGTCCTGGAACTCACTCTATAAACCAGGCTGGCCTCGAACTTAGAAATCTGACTGCCTCTGCCTCCCAAGTGCTGGGATTAAAGGCGTGCGCCACCACTGCCCGGCTCATGCTTATTTTCTTGTACCTACTCTAAAGTCTACACATGAATACACACACACACACACACAGTGTGAGTAGAATTAATAGCTAAATAGGATGTAACCAGAAGGTCTTCTTGAATACTGATGTGAGGATGAATTAGGGCAGAGTTTAGAGACTAGAGGCTAGAGGTTAACACTTTGTAAAGCAGTCCTGGCCAAAGTGGGGTCTAGCTGAGCACTGTCCAAATCTTAAAGGCCATCTTTTTAGTGGCAAAACCGCCTGAGACCCCATTCCCCCTGTAGTCTTCTAGGAACATCCACTGGTGTAAAACCAGATCCTTGGTCTTGATGCAGAAAGGAATTTGAGGATGGGCCTTGTCTTAGGGTTTCTATTCCTGCACAAGCATCATGATCAAAAAACAAGTAGGGAAGGAAAGGGTTTATTCAGCTTATACTTCCATGTGGCTGCTCATCACCAAAGGAAATCAGAACAGGAACTCACACAGGGCAGGAACTTGGAGGCAGGAGCTGATGCAGAGGTTGTTGAGGATGCTGCTAACTGACTTGCTTTCCCTGGCTTGCTCAGCTTGCTTTCTTATAGAACAAAAGACTACCAACCCAGGAATGGCACCACCCACAAGGGGCCCTACCTCCTTGATCAACTAATTGAGAAAATGCCTTACAGCTGGATCTCATGGAGGCATTTCCTCAAGGGAGGCTCCTTTCTCAGTAATAACTCCAGCTTGTGTCAAGTTGACACACAAAACCATCCAGTACAACCTCTGAACCTTTGGCCCAGCCCCAATTAAATGTTGTCCTTATAAGAGTTGCTTTGGTCATGATGTCTGCTCACAGCAGTAAAGGCTTAAATAAGACATTGTTTCCTTGGTGTTTTTGTTGTTGTTATTGTTGTTTTCTGGCAGAACTGGGGATTAAACCTCAAGTCTTGTGCATACTACCACTAAGCAACAGTACAGCCCTGTGTGTGTGTGTGTGTGTGTGTGTGTGTGTGTTTATGTGTGTGTGTGTGTTTATGTTATCTTTTCTACTTATTTTTAAAGACAAGTTCTGCTAATGTAAATAGGCTGTCTTGAACTTGCTGTGTGGCCTAGGATGGCCTTAAACCTATGATCCTCCTGTCTCAGGCTCCTGAGTGCTGGACTCACAGGCATGTACCACTTTATTCAGCTATGTCATTTGAAGTAAGGTTTCACATTAGATAATAACATATGGATTTTTAATTTACAAGGTAAGTAAAGAGGGCTGGCTGGATTCTGACTGTGTTTCCTTTCACCCAGAGATGGATCCTCAATTGATCCACTTTGGTGGAGAAAGGAAAGCCACTTGTTTTCTTTGTGAATAAAGAGTTTGATAGAGATGGGAAGGCAGTATGGATACTGGAAAGTGGGAGTGATGGGTACCAGGCAGACTGGGAAGACCCAGCTGAACACTGCAGCCTAGGGCACCAGTGGGAGCCACAGCCACATGTAGTCCTGGATGCAGTTACAGGGCTGGAGGCATGAAAAGGATGGAAGGGACAGGAGAATGGGTGACTATGAAGCAGTTCTGTACACTGTGATATTCTATTCCTGATACTGCATTTGTCAAAACCACAGCCTACACAGCACGGAGTGCTGACCCTAAAAATTGTGAGATCTTGATTTGAGAGAGATGTCTCAGTGATTAAGAGCATGGGTTGTTCTTCCAGAAGCCGGGGGTTCAATTCCTAGCACCAATATGGCAGCTTTCTGACTTGCCAGACGTCCTGAACCTGTAAGTCCCAGGGTTCAATGAGAGACCTCTTCACAAAAATCAAGGTAAAGACACCATAGGAAAAAGAGTCAAGGTTAGGGAGGAACTGGGACCAGCAGGACCATGCACACAGGAACTCTGCCAGTCAGTGGCTCAGATTGCATCCGTTCTATCTGGGCTGGCCAGAGCCCTAAGCAGACCTTGAATGCAAACTCTGCAGCCAGTCCCAAAACAACCAGAAGAATCTCCACTCCCAGGTGCTCTAACAAGTCCAGGGTTACAGGATCCCAGAATCACAGGATCACAGAGACAGCTTGACTCTGAGGAATTCTGACACAACCAGGATCACAGGAAGGATAGGCTCCAGTCAGATTTAGCACGGGCAGGTAGCACTAGATATAACCAGATGATGCGGGGCAAGTGTAAGAATATAAGCAATGCAAACCAACGTTCCTTGGCATCATCAGAACCCAACACTCCCACCATAGCAAGTCCTGGACACACCATCAGATTGGAAAAGCAAGATTCAGATATAAAATCACTTCTCATAGTGATGATACAGGACATTAAGAAAGACATAAATAGCACCCTCAAAGAAATACAGGAGAACACAAGTAAACAGCTAGAAGCCCTTAAAGAGGAAACACAAAAATCCCTTAAAGAACTACAGGAAAACACAATCAAACAGGTGAAGGAAATGAGTAAAACCATCCAGAACCTAAAAATGGAAATAGAAACAATAAAGAAATCAGAAAGAGAGACAACCTAGGAGATACAAAACCTAGGAAAGAAATCAGGAGTGGTAGATGCAAGCATCACCAAAAGAATGCAAGAGATAGAAGAGAGAATCTCAGGGGCAGAAGACACCATAGAAAACATTGACACAACAGTCAAAGAAAATGCAAAAAGCAAAAAGATCCTAGCCCAGAACATCCAGGAAATCCAGGATGCAATGAGAAGATCAAACCTAAGGATAATAGGTATAAAAGAGAGTGAAGACTCCTAAGGTAATGGGCCAGTAAATATCTTCAACAAAATTATAGAAGAAAACTTCCCTAACCTAAAGAAAGAATGCCCATGAACATACATGAAGCCTACAGAACTCCAAATAGACTGGACCTGAAAAGAAATTCCTCCTGTCACATAATCGTCAAAACACCAAATGCACTAAACAAAGAAAGAATTTTAAAAGTAGTAAGGGAAAATGGTCAAGTAACTTATAAAGGCAGGCCTATCAGAATTACACCAGACTTCTCACCAGAGACTATGAAAGGTAAAAGATCCTGGGCAGATGTCATACAGACCCTACAAGAACACAAATGCCAGCCCAGGCTACTATACCCAGCAAAACTCTCAATTACCATAGATGGAGAAAACAAGATATTCCATGACAAAACAAAATTTACACAATATCTTTCCACAAATCCAGCCCTACAATGGATAATAGATGAAAACATCAACATAAGGAGCAAAACTACACCCTAGAAGAAGCAAGAAAGTAATCTTTCAACAAAAATACACAAACCTAATTCCACCTCTTACAACAAAAACAACAGGAAGTAAAAATTACTTTTTCTTAATATCTTAATATGAAAATTAATATTACCAACATACCTTAATTGATTGAAATCCAAAAACATGAGGAATTAGAAATTTGTTGATTGTTATCCAATGAATGGTCTCTCTAATTTGGTAATTGGAGAAATAGGTCCAATATTATGCAATCCATATACACTTTCAGCTTGTTTGTTCATGACAGTGTCTTGCTGTGTACAACATAATGTTCTTGATATCTTGATTCTCCTGTCTCGGCCTCTCTATTAGTAGTATTGTTTATTTCATGTTTTTACATTATACTATGGTTTTCAGAACAGCTTACCCACTTTAAAACTATTTATATATCCAAAAGAAATGTAGAGAATTAAATTGGGAGGGGCTTGTAAGAGAACAACAAAGAGTGAGACTGAATGCTTTGCTTGACATTTGTAACTCTTTTTTTTTTTAAAGATTTATTTATTTATTATATGTAAGTACACTGTAGCTGTCTTCAGATGCACCAGAAGAGGGCATCAGATCTCATTACAGGTGGTCGTGAGCCACCATGTGGTTGCTGGGATTTGAACTCATGACCTTCCAAAGAGCAGTCGGTGCTTTTCCTGGCTAAGCCATCTCACCAGCCCCCTGTTTGTAACTCTTGTAACAAGTTACCACTGTAAGAGCCAAGATTTTAAGCTCTACTAAATAAAAAACAAACAAACAAAACACTTTATATATTTATGTTCACTTATGAAAATATTAGTAGTGATATATTATTCTGAAATATACAGTAATTATGTTCGGAGTTATTTAAAATTTATATTGAGAAAAATGTTTGTATTTTTAGTATTGCCATAGACAAGCATCTACATAAGACAGTTAAATTGATTATTGTTTTATACCAAACAACTTGTATAATACTCATTTTTATTGTTATAATGTTTTATAAATTTTAAGGAATATGACAAAAAAGATATTGTAAGTATTGAAGGGGGGGTCTCTGGGAAGAGTTGGGGTACAAAAGGAAGATAAGAATGTGAGTTAATTCTATTTACTTAAAATATGTTTTTAAATGTTAACAAATTCAGATAAATTGAAATCATGTAACTTTTCTCATTGTGATCTCACTTTTTTTTTTTTTGGTTTTGTTTTGTTTTTGTTTTTTGAGACAAGGTTTCTCTGTGTAGTCCTGGCTGTTCTGGAACTCACTCTGTAGACCACGCTGGCCTCGAACTCAGGAATCCGCCTGCCTAGCCTCCCAAGTACTGGGATTGAAGGCATGTGTCACCACGGCCCAGCTCAATTTCCTAATAAAAAGACACATAACAACTGGAAAAAAATTTTCGGTATACAGGTATGTTGTAAATATGGTCCCTGAACAGAGCTGGCTCCTTACAATTCCATTTTTTAGGAGAATTAATTTTTATATCCCCTTTAATTAAAGCACGTATGTATATTGAATACTAATGTTAGTTGTCAGACATCATTATGTAGCCCGACCTTAACATGATATGATTCTGTTTAGAATCTACAGAGCATTTTCTCTTTCTTCAAACCATTTCCTTGACCTTTTTATTACTTAAATAATAAAAAAGCAACTCACAAATCTAAAAAAAAAAAGAAGAAGAAGAAATAAAATACATCTGAACCCCAGAGACCCAGACCAATACTAAAATGCACGTATCTTGGGGATTTTGCTAGGAGGTATCCAGATTAGTTTAGAGGATTAAAATAGAAAAATGACGGTTCAGGCATTGCAGTAAAGCTTGATTGAATTAAAAAAAAAAAAGACTCAAGGTTGACCTGTGGCCTACACACACACACATACACACACACACATACACACTCTCACATACTCACACACACACTCACACATACACAAACTCACACGCACATATTCACACCCACACCCACACCCACACCACATACTCACACACTCACACATACACACTCACACACTCACACACATATACACACTCATACACACACTCACACACACACACACACACACACACACACT
>NW_022196893.1:6140400-6149235 GCF_008632895.1 Mastomys coucha
TGTAATGAGGATTCTAAATTTACTTTGTTGAACTTACCCTGGGATAATTAACTCTTATTCAGCAAACGTCAATGCCTGGCCTCCTTCGCTCTCTCTCTAACAATGCTGGAGGCAATTAGACTCAATAAGTAACATTCTTTACGAAATTCCAAGCCCAGGTTTGGCTCAGCATAGACTAGGATGTTGGAACATTGGTGGAGGCCAGAAAACAATGTCCAATTTAGCTTAGCTATTACTAAATCATTTCTTGGAAGCACCTCTATACCTAATAATAAAACAATAAAGAAACAAAGCACTCGGACCCTCCATCGACTATCGCGAGAAAAAATCTGGACCACTTCCGTGTTAGGGAAATCCAAGGGCCTCCAGGAGACTAGCTTCCTTGAAATTTTTCACCTCATGCTGTCACACAGACTCCACTGGAGTGGGTGTGGCAACTGCCAATCACAGAATTTGCAGGTTAATCCTGATCCCAGACTTTGGCTTAGTTACTGGTCACTGATAAATTATTCCCCCTTTGTTCCCATGTTTACATGACCAGATTGTAGTTTTACCATAGGCCTTTTCTCTTTACTGCCTATAGACATCTGACTGCTGTTTCACTGGGTGAGTTGGCCCCTGTCATTCACATTTTAATTTGCCAACCATGATGCTAATTACCCATATACATGTCTCTTTCAGCCAAGTAGGATGTCAATTCCCAGAGATGTCTTGGGAATTTAAATTTATTTGACCCCTACTCAAAATGCAAGTCTTATTCCAAGTTCTGGAGAGCTCTTAGTGCCACTTCAAGGATACTGGCAATATTTTGACATTGGGCTAGGACAAGGAAGCAGGCTGAAGATCTGGATCGTTTTGATAAGTCTCTGAATACCCCTGGACTCTGCTTATTGTCTTGTTTGTTACTTGACTATCTTAGTTTATGCTTGTTTGATCCTTACATACTTTATTTATGCCTTAGGACCGGCCACATTCTTTGTATGTATCTAGAATGATATAAAAGCAGATTGGAAAAAATAAACTGCCATCAGCCTCAGAACTGGCTGGAGTCATGTCATAGTGTTGTCTAATTGTCTTTTTGTTTTCAATCCTCACCCCCTCCCTTGAAACCAGGTTGACTGACTGAGCTGGCTTGGTCACCATATAGCTTCTTCTATTGGTGCAGGTGTCTCTCTTATTTTGGGGTCCATCCCAGGGGCAAAAACATAAAAGCTTATACATACATGAAGGAAGTGCTCCTGGGAAGTTGGTTCAGTTTAATCTATTGTGACTAACATTACAAAGCAATTCTAACTGACGTCTGCTGTGATTGGTTTCCAAGAACACCAAAGCACAGAACATAACAGAATCTGCATTCAACCAGAACATGAGAATGTTTCCTTTCTTTTAAAAAAAAAATTCCATGCAACAAAACCTTTATTAACATTTTTAACAGCGATTCGGTTATTATTGAAACTTGTAATTTCTAAACTTAAATTTGGGCAAATAGCTAGAGTACAGAGTAATATCATCACAGCCCACTGGGAATGCAGAATGAAAAGTTAAAGGCCGCCCCTCAGACGGAGGACCAGGTACACGGTCGACTCTTTCTGGATGTTGTAATCAGAGAGGGTACAGCCATCTTCCAGCTGCTTGCCTGCAAAGATGAGACATTGCTGGTCAGGTGGGATGCCCTCTTTATCCTGGATCTTGACCTTCACACTCTTGATGGTGTCACCGGGCTCTACTTCCAGGGTGATGGTCTTGCCGGACAGGGTCTTCAGTGAAGATTTGCATTTTGAACTTTTAATGAATGTGATGAAATCACAAACCTCCCAGCGAGTGGCAACACGCTCACACAAGGATCACCGACATGGACAAAGCCTCTCATAACTGAGAAAGTTTCCTAGTAACAGCGAATGAGAAAATTTCCTTATACCATCAGTAATGACATAAAATGCCAGGCTACATAGGTTATAGTTACTAGTCCATAACATTGTACCTAGGCCTGATCAAGTTGGTTTATTTACTGTGGCAGGGTAACTTGTCTAGCCTTCACGTCTTAACTTTCAATCACGATATCAGTTAACCATGGGCCTATCTCTCTCTGTCAAGCAGGATGTCAGTCACCCAGGGAGGTCTTAGAAACTTAAACGTTATTTGACCTGTATTCAAAATGGCTTCAGTTTGGTTCCTTCTTATGATAGTACATATGGTATTAATGCACTATTTTTACCATTCATCCTTGTGAAACTATCACCCATTTCTCTTCCAACCACTATTCCTTCCCTGAACACCTTTCTTTCTGCTTTTAATTTCAGGCCCATCCACAAATTCCTTTCTGCATCAAGACCTAAGATCTGGTTTTACACCAGTGGAAGGTCCTGAAAGCGGGAGTGGGGGTTTCAGGCTGTTGCAGACACTGAAAAGATAGCCTAGAAGAACTGGACAGTGCTCAACTAGACCCCACTATGACGAGGACTATTTTACTATGCCTTAACCTCTAACCTCTAACCTCCAACCTCTGTTCTAATTCTACCTCACATTGGGACTCAAGAAGTCCTAGGGTAACAACCTACTGATTTATCAAATCTCCTACTGTGTGTGTGTATGTGTGTGCATGTGTGTGTGTGTGTGTGTGTGTGTGTGTGTCTGTGCATGTGTGTGTGTGTGTAGACTTTAGAACAGGCAGCAGAAATAATAATAAGGATGAGGAATGAATAAAATTCTGATGATCCTGGTTTTAATACCAGTGCTGGGTACTTCTAGAGTCTGCCCCAGATCATTTTATTTTAACCATATTTATTTAAGCACAGCACACATTAGGGAAGTATTCAGATAACCATCACCTCAGCCCCATGAGTACAGCAAAGCTTAAGACATGTTTACATTGAAGATCTTTACATATAGCTTCATCCATAAGATGGTTTCTTGTTGACTTAGAAACAATGCCCAAGATAAAGGCCTAGGAAGAACAACTGGACTGAGGTAAATGTAATGCCTGTGGGTCTCAAGGTTGGCCTCGTCCAAAGATTAAATAGTCACTTAGGCTGTTGTAAAATACAAATGATATCTCTCACAAGCATTAATTTTATAACCTAGAGGCCATGGTTAAGGTTTCAAAGGGAACTGGTCTGGAATAAGTAAAACTTAAACTCTGGAAGATGCAGGCCAAGTCTGGCTCATCAGACAGCAGAAGATCACCAGGCAGTGATCTACATGAACTACTTCCAGTCCTGGCATTTCAGGGGAGGTAAGCCAAAAGCCCCTGCAGGAAATGGCTTCCATCTCTGGACTAAAAGATTCTGATAGAGCAGTCCCTACCCACCATTGATTGCTCATCTCCTGGGCTTCCCCACCACAAGCAAGTGCTCTTTGGATGTGCCCTGGGCTGATGTGTGGCTTGATGGAGGTTCTACACATGCATGAGCCCTGGATTCTATCTCCACCAATGTGGGTAGGAAGGGGGAGGAAGGCAGCTGAGGAGAAGATTACATATAGAGGATACAGTGCAACTGAAAGGCTGGAGAATCTTAGAATTTCAAATAAGAGCATTTAATAGAAATGTATCAGTAGAAATGTATGGTGTATAACCTTTACCTAAAAGGACATGGAGGGTCACTGTAGCCAGCCAAAAATGTGGAGTAGCCAGTTCCAGGAACTTGGCTAACTCAGAGGCTCAGGGCTCTGATTCCCGAAACCTGCCCCTCCTGACTGATCCACAATGAGGGCAGAACTAGGAATGAAGGTCTACTGATTTATGAGGCTCTCCACCATGTCGACCGGTTGATGAAGATTACATTCCTAGAATGAATATGTTCCCCTCCCTAACTGAATACCTTGGGTTGGGTCCCTCTGAAATTTTCCACTGTTTTTGTTATGTTTCCTTGGTAACCCTCTCACCCCCCCCCCAGTTTGTGGTTTTCCCCTTTAAATACCCCCCTTACTTCTTGTGTTCATGGTCAAACTCCTCTGGTCAGCATGGTCACGAGATCGACCCTGTTATCAGCCTAACCTCATGTGATTGCAGCAAATTTGGTCTCTCATGAGTTATTGGGTGGTCGCATCATCCCGAGACTTGAGTAAAAATCTTCCCAGGTCTGGGGGTCTTTCACAACCAGGGCTCACAAGGCAGAGAACAGGGGTCTAATCCAGCCAAACCACAAGCTCTGGGTTCAGCAAGAGACCTTGCCTCTGCAGATAAAGCATAGTGCTCTTTATCCCCCTCTCTCTTCCTCCAGCATCAGCCCTGAGGGAAGTCTGCCCGAACCAAGAGGTCCCCACTCTGATCTGGCTAACATGGTATCCCATGTTAGTGTGGCCGGCTGAAAGGGCAGAGATGTGAACTGGCAGGTAGGTCTTGGTGGTCTCAGTGTAACAAAAAAAAAAAAATGGAGATCTAGGCTAAAAGAACAAAGCATTTATTGGACTCAACAGGGAGACATTAGCAACCCAGGTGGGAAACCAGCAGGACTCCAAATACTTATGTGTGGATGGTGATGGCATCATACCTTGGAATTTTGCCTCTTCCATGTGCTGGCCACATGCCTTCAGGGTCAAGAATAGCAAGTCATAACAAAATAACATTCCTGAAAGGCCTAGGGGGGAGTGGGGCACCTACTCAGCAGCAGCAGGGCCTATAAAGTTGAAACAGGTGTTCCACACACTAGCCCCTCACATAAAGATAAAAGGACAAGGGTGGGGTCGTTGGGAGGACCATCACAGCAAGGTCTGCAGGAGGACTGAGCCCAGGCTGAACAGAAGCACCCCTGCTATGGTCCAGGTGCGGCCTCCAGTGGGAACGGCTGCATTGCAGAGATCTTCCTTGCAACAGGAAGTCTTCATCGTGACATTAGGATCCTGGGTGGGCATACCTTCATAATCAGTAGGACAGTAGGAAAGGCAATGACGGATCTTTTCTTTCTTTCTTTGAGAGTCTGCAAGACATCAGGGAGTGACTCACTTCTTATGCAGGGATAACAGAGCATCCCAATGTCTGGGCTACATGCCACCAGGTCTGGATCCCCTAGAAATGTCTCTGAGGCACATTGAAACCAGACATGGTAGCTCAGATTTGCAATCCCAGAACTTGGAAGACTGAGGGAGGAAAATAGTTATGATTTCAATCCCAAACTGGGCTACATTGGGGGCTTCAAGGCTATTCTGAGGCTAGAGTGAAACCCCTTCTCAAATAACAAATGAATCAAAAATCAAAACCATGGACTGGTAAGGTGGCTTGGTGGATAAAGTGCTTGTTTGTACAAGCATGAAAACCCCAGTTCCAATCACTAGAGCCCATCAAAAGATGGGCAGACAAAGTGGCCTAATTTTATCTCTGTGCTCAGGAAACAAAGGTAGAGATCCCTAAGGTAAGCTCCCAGGCTAGACCATCTAGACCTGCAAGCTTTGGGTTCAGTGTGAGAATGTGCCCCAGTAAATAAAATAGTTGTCACAAAAGATAAGGTTCCCATCAATTTCTGGGGCCCATAAACTTGTGTCTCCACAGTGTACATACATCCACACATATGTACACACGTGCCCATACATGCAATGTGCTGAAGAAGCAGCTGAGTCGGTGAAGTTCTTGCCACATGGAAGCTTAAGGATCCAAGTTCAATCCCCAGCAACCATGTAAAGAGCCAGCCAAGCATGGGAGGGAGGACTGGATATGATGTCTGTGCTGGGGCTGGGAATCAGGAGGTCTTGGGAACTCTCTGCTGCTTCTCTCCTCTTCACCCCAAGCACACTTAGCAAATCCTAGATCCCAGTGAAAGATCTTGTCTCAGAAAACAAGGGGTTGAAACTGGAGACATAGATCAGCAGTTAAAAGCACTTGTTGCTCTTACAGAAGACCAGGGTTTGATCTCCACACTGCACAGGGTAGTTTACAACCATCACTAATTCCACTTCCAGGAGAACCAAACTCATTTGCATAAAACAAGTAACTGCCTGAGGGATGATACTTAAAAATGTCCTCTGACCTTTACATATATTACATAACTAATACATGTGCACCCACATTTATAGACACACACACAAAGACAGCACAGTGTAAGATCCCACATTGGCACAGCAGAAAGGGCAGGCAGCCTTTCAGACTCTTGCAGTTCCCTAGGCAGTTATATCTAGGAGACCTACTCCAGGAGACAGGCAGGCTGTGGGCAGGACCAGGAAACTGGATAGCAGGACAGGGCTGCCTCTGCCTTGTCTACCTGGAGGATATGCCTGAAACTGGCACTGCAGAGGATCTGATATGCCCTAAGGTCTCTTTCTAACAACACTCCTAAGCCATTCCTTTAGCCTAGCTCCAGATTCCTTCATTATGTGCAGAGACTCACTAGATGCTTCTAGCTCTCCTGGTCCAGCAGTGAGCCAGTGAGACCCTAGACATGAAGTATGGGCAGAAGTATTACATGACCACACTGGCGACAGAGGGGGATGATGAACTCCATGCGTGCCAATTGGCAGCCCTGCTTTGTGATCCACATCCCAGCACATCCCTAGAACCCAACAACCCCCACTTTGCAGGAGTCCCACTCCAATCCCAGGAAAGCTCTACTTGGAGGGAGGAGATCCATGGTCCAAAGCAAGAGCCAGACCGGACATTTTCTCCAAAGCCACCCTCCCCCATTTTATATAGGCTACAGGTAACTTATGCATAATACCTTCTCTCTCCTGAGTAACGCAGAATGCATCAGGGTAGGGGCAGGTAGTTATACTGCAGGAACCCTCAGGTGGGCACTTGTAGCACTCCAGCCCCTGAGCTGAGAAAGAAGCCAATACATGTGAGCTAGGGCATGTCCTTTCTACCCCAGGTCCCCCATCTCCAACGTCTTTACTTCCACACAGCTGCTGCCTTCTAGGTGAGAGCAAGGATATTACTGCCCAGTCATCTCCATCAAAAGCAAAAGTGAACCAAAAGCCACCCTTGTTTAAATATGCTCGGCACTGCTGTCTCTGCTAACCAGGTGCACAGGAAAGACCTGAACCCCAAGAGGTATTAGAGAGACAGTCACCATATTGGAAAGACACAGATACCAAATGTCTGCTGAAGCAGTGAGTATGTATGGTAGTAGTTCCTGAGGCCACCAGACAGGAAGCACTGTTCTGACCTGTCCCACCCTGCACCTGCAGAGCTGGCCCTGGGTATTGGATATGACAGAGCACTTAACTTTGCAGAGTCTAGCTCAAAGCTGAGGTGTACCACAAAGCTTCCCACAATACAGATGTAACTAGAAGTATAGGGAGTCTGAGAGCTCAGAACCTCTTAGAGTAGGGAAGTTCTAGCATTGGGACCTCATGTGGCATGAGCTGGGCATAAGAAAAAGTCAAATGGCAAGAGTTAAGGATTCCAAACCCCTGATTTCAAAGCTGGGGAGGAAAAGAAGCCTCTGCCAGTTTGTGTGCACACAGGTCAGTGTCCTGACTGCGAGGCCAGGGCAGCAGGGTAGAGTTTAAAGACAGGCTGCTCTGGTGCCCAGGGTTTGTGGCAAAGGTAGTGATGTCCAAGAGTCCTTCTAGTTTGTGGTGATGGTTGCAAGGCAGGCGCTGACAAGTTTACAAACCCAGTAAAGCACCCCAGGAAGGAGGGTTCACCCACCACAAGCCAATCCCCAGTCCCCTGATCCAGCACACCTCGGGCACTAGGCACACAATGGAAGTGCAGGTGTCCCCACAACCCTGAGACCCTTTTCCATCTCCATTGTACCCTCTGCCTCTCTCTTATTTTCCATCTCACCGCTTTCTGCACACAGTAGGGCCACAAGAAAGATGAGCACACCGGACTTCATAGCGTGAGAACTGTTCATCCTTGGAAAAAGGGTACACAGATAAAACATTGGAAGTTGGAGCCAGTTAATCGACCCACAATCACATCCCTGGGCTCTCACATGACTCAGGCATCCAATCTTCTCTCCCTCCAACCCTCCACACAGCTTTCCCCAAGGAATAGACATCTTCCTACTTCTCTTATCCATCACCCAGCATTTCCTTCCTCATCCCACACTCACACCCACAGCCCCATCCTGAGGGCTCTTCCCTTTGCCCCCTAGCAGCTCCCTCCTGACACCAGTCCTTACTTCCTCTCTGACCAGGCTGCAGGCACAGTGGCAAGGTCTCTCAGATGTGGACTGCAGTAAATACTGTACTTTCCCTCAGCTCCTCCCAGCTGGCATCCTGAAAATGAGAGAAGCGGGTGTCAGCACTTACTTCCTCCAGGACAGCATGTTTATTGTGTAAGACTTAGCCAGATTTGTATAGCAGTTGGGGAGGGAGGACCTCTCAGTTGGGGAGGGAGGACCTCTCAGTTGGGGAGGGAGGATCTCTCAGTTGGGGAGGGACCATTGTGCAGAAGAGTAGGGGCCATGTTTGACTTGTGCTTGCCATTCAGGAAGCAAGGGAAGGAAGCAAAGCCCTTCCTGGTTTTGTTTTGTTTTGTTGTTTTGTTTTGTTTGGTTTTCAGACAGAGTTTCTCTGTGTAACTTTGGCTCTCCTGGGACTTGTTCTGTAGACCAGGTAGGCCATCAAATGTGTGTACTGCATGTACAAATGTGTGTACTCATGGCCATCAAATGTGTGTACCGCACCTCCTGCTGCTTCTGTCACCATCATCTGGCTTTTTTCTTTTTCTAAATAGAGGATATGGGTTGCAGTGGCTCAATGCGCATGGCCCTCCTTCCTATAAGCAGGCAAACAACTGACAAATACTTGGAGACTGGCTCTGGTGAACAAGCCCTGAACAGACTCCTGTATCCGCAAAGTGAGAGTCCTGATTGAAGAACTGACAATGGGGATGGAAGTTAATAAGCAGTGTCGGATGTGTTTGGGTGATGTATGGGGCTGCGGGTGCTATTAGCA
>NW_022196893.1:6150084-6160298 GCF_008632895.1 Mastomys coucha
GCCTCTGCCCTAGCACCAGTATAAAAACCCTTCCTTGTTACCCTAGAATCTCTCATGGAAGCAAACCATGTTCACCCAGCATCACATACCTAGCACAGTGGTAGGAGGAAGGGAGCAAGCAAGGAAAGTTGTCTCTGTGATTCCTCCACATGCTGCGCTAGGCATTGGCTCATGCATGAACTAGCCTATGTGAAGCAAAGAACAGCAGACAGCAAATCTCTGCAAACAATCTTAGGGCATCTATGAGAGATTCAAGTGACAATCCCTCCCAATGTCACTGCCCAATGACTTTATGGAGCTTTCTTACAGTGGATGAGTGAGAGGTTACTTTTTGGAACATGCATAATTTCTAAGAAATTCAGTCACCACCAAGTCTCACCCCATCATGCAAGCAGTGTCATGGAGTCCCTCTTTCAGTTACTCCTCTGGTTCCTCTATATTCTAGCATCTTCTGAGATCACTTCTGGTTGGAGAAGAGCAGGAGGGTTGATGGCTGGAACCGCAGATGACAGTCCTCCCTTCTGAGTGTAGAGAGTTCTGCCCAGTATCACACACCTGTTGCAGTTTTGCTCTTCTGTCTCCATTGCCAGGGCTCCTGGGCCAATGTTATCCCTGCTCCAGGATGGCAATGGGGCCATCACCTTCTCTTTGGAGGAAAAGGCCATATAACCACAGGAGCACACTGGTTCTCTAAGCGTCTTAAACTAGGGGTTCTCATGAGTCTTCCACGTTCCACCCAACACCACTGTTGGGGAGCTAGCTTTCCTCAGTGGTGGACTCCTGCCAAAATTACTGACAGAGTACTTAAATTAACTCTTAATGGAGAGGGCAACATTATATGTGAATATTCTTAGAATTAGAGGTACCAGCTGTGGTCAGGTTTCTGATAGAGAAGCCAGGCCCTCTACAGAGAGGCGTATATGCAAGACAAAAACATATTTAGCCCTCTCTCCTGCCTTCCAACTCAGCCAGAGGCCTGACTACAGTCACACTGAATTCATCCAACCTTAGCCAAGACCATTCTCGTCTTCTCAGAAAATTAATGACCTCTTTTAAATAGTCAAGGTCATAGATGCCTCCCTCACCACTTAGAGTAAAACAAAGGTTTCATGGTAACTAAGGTTCCTCCAAATGCCACTTGTGCCTCCCCCATGGGCTGTGGTCTCAGGATGCAGAGGATCTGGGAGTAGGGTGTTGCAGGGATGGTGGGCATAAATGATTTGAAAGACTATAAAAGGACAGCTCCTTTATTGAAATAGAGGAGTTAGATTATATAGCTTGAGTCATGGGCAGAGGAGGAATGGGATAGTTTAGGAAGTGCTACATTGATTCAGGGGGCTTCCAAGTGGATCAGGTACATATCAGACTGCCAATCACATCATTTCTTTCTTTCTTTCTTTCTTTCTTTCTTTCTTTCTTTCTTTCTTTCTTTCTTTCTTTCTTTTTTTTTTTCTTTTGAGACAGAGTTTCTCTGTGTAGCCCTGGCTGTCCTGGAACTCACTGTGTAGACCAGGTTGGCCTTGAACTCAAAAATCCACCTGCCTCTACCTCCCAAGTAGTGAGATTAAAGATGTATGCCACCGCTGCCCAGCTCAATCACATGATTTTTTTCTTTATTTTTATTAGATATTTTCTTTATTTACATGTCATATGGTTTCTCCTTTCCTAGTTTCCCCTCCAAAAAAAAAAAAAAAAAAGAAACAACAAGAACAAACCCCGGTTGCCTCCCCCCTCCCCATGCTTGCCACCCCACCCTCTCCCACTTATTGGCCCTGACATTCCCCTACACTGGGGCACAGAACCTTCACAGGGCTAAGGGCCCCTTCTCCCATTGATGATCGACTTTGCAATTCTCTACTATACACATGCTGCCAGAACAATCAGTCTCACCATGTATAGTCCTTGGTTGGTAGTTGAGTCCCTGAGAGCTCTGAGGTTACTAGTTAGTTCATATTGTTGTTTGTCCTAAGGGGCTGCAAACCCTTCAGCTCCTTTGGTCCTTTTTCTAACTCCATCATTGGGGACCCTGTACTCAGTTCAATGGATGGCTGTGAGCCTCTACATCTCTATTAGTCAGGTACTGTCAGAGCCTCTCAGGAGATAGCTATATTAAGCTGTCATGTCCTTCCTTCAGTCTCTACTCCATAGTTAGTCTCTGCAACTCCTTCCGTGGGTATTTTGTTCCTCCTTTTAAGAAGGAATTAAATGACCACATTTTGGTCTTCCTCCTTCTTGAGTTTCTTGTGGTTTGTGGGTTGTTCTTCCTGTATTCCAAACTTCTGGGCTAATATCCATTTATCAAAGAGTGCATACCAATCACATGATTTCTAAGAAGACAGTTCTCTGGTGGGAAACAGAAACCTAACTGGCTTTATGATGACTTGGCTTTTTTTTCTCTGTGGAGTTGAGCAGGCCCACCTTGATTTGGGTAGGACCCAGCCCCACTCCTGCAGGGCTCTAGGATACCTGTCCATGGTATGGGCAGTGTTAGCATTTCTTCTGGGCTCTGCCCCACAGTTACCTGGCAACAGCAAGGGATGCCTGACCCATTATAAAAGGGAATGCTTGCCCCCTCCTCACACTCTTATCTTTCTCTCTTCCTCTCTTCCTGCTCTGTCACTTCCTTCCCCATCCCTCTCCCCCCTCTGTCTCCATGTGCTCATAGCTGGCCTATACTCCTCTCTTCTCTCTCTTTCTTTCTCTCTGCCTTTCTCTGTCAATATTTCCCCAATTCCCCTCCCCATGCCATAAATAAACTTTATTCTGTACTATACAGTCCTGTATCTGGTACCTCAGGGGAAGGGATGCCTCAGCATGGGCCCACAGAAGCACCCACACCCACACACACCACACTGAGCCTCCACTAAACATATCCCTGGTTTGCTCTTTCTTTTATGTAAAGCATATCAGTCACTACTCAGCATATCATTGGCACCCAATCAAAATCAAGCGTGCTTCAAATTTGGTTCCACACTGTGGTAGTGGTCTTCTTCCCCCCACGTTAGGTGACAGTGTGTGGCCAGTCTGAGGCTCTGCAGTCATGGGGAGGCGTCTTTGTAGGAGCTTTGTATGTGAATAACAGGTTGGTACTTTGTGCTGGTTCATGGCCAGTCATAAGCACTAGATTCTTCCCTTTGCAGCCTCGTGCCTATTTTCATGTACTCGTTGTCTTGTTATTTATGTGAGTTAGAGCTTTACAAGAGTCAGTCCATCTTGATTCTGAAAACACTTGCTCTGTAGCTCCATCCATCTGTGTGATGAGGCAAGACAGTGCTGAGGTCCTTCCATCTTGTACCCTTGCTAAGGCCACTTCCAGGTTTAACTAGAATCTGATCTCCTTCATGGAGAATCCATTGAAAGCTACCTTGCTTTCTTCTAGGAACCAAAGGTGAGGATGTTCTAGCTAACTTATCTCAGCCTTTAGTAAAACTGCTGGGTTTGTGGGAAACAACTCCTCTCTCCCCTACCCCCCTGCCATTGGCTGACTGATCTTGGTAGCTTCTGTTAAAATCCTTGCTTCAAACTGTTTCCTTCTTCAAAGCCCCTGTGCCTGAGACGCCAGGATGTGGTCTCAGCCTTCAACAACTCTATTTTCTCACCCCTCAGGGCTACAGCTAGACACCCAACACTTGGGTGTGGTCCCAGATGTCTGGAATAAAGACTTTCAATTGGCTTTACACTCAGTGTGAATGTATGAGTGGCCATCTCTGGTCATCTCCCAGTAATATCTGTTGCATATGCCTTGAAGACTATAGAAGCTTTGGACCTGTTGACACAAAAGTTTAGCTCTCACCTCAAAGGGGATAAAAGAGAATTCATTCTGAAGCCAAATATGAATGAGGATGGTCTGGGGAAAAGCCTTAAGTTACATCTGATAAGTTATTTCTCTGACAGTGAAATGAGCCAATTCAAGTCAGATTTTGAAATATATACATGCATGTTTATTGGAAAGGTACTCTTGGGCAGGTTCACTGGCCCCAAGGACTAAGGCAAGAGAGGTTGCTGAGGGAAGGGAGAGAAAAGTGAGAGAGAGAGAGAGAGAGAGAGAGAGAGAGAGAGAGAGAGAGAGAGAGAGAGAGAGAGAGAGAGAGAGAGAGAGAGAGAGAGAGAGAGAGCGCAGGAGGGGATGGAGAGACTAAAATGTAGGGATTATATAGGGAATAGGGAAGAACCTCTGGGCAGCCCAGCCTCTGTGCTAGAAATTTCATGTTTGGAAAACAGGGTATGCCATTGCCAGGTAAGCACAGAGGGATGCTGGGAGAACATGGAGGCCAGGTCTGCTTTGGTATGTAAAGTATGCACCTCAGTCTGAGGTGCACAGAGGGCCAGCTTCTGCACTCTCCTGCAGAAGTCTCCCTTCCCCTAGGATCTCTCCCACAGCAAGCACCATTAGGCTTGCTTCTGCAACTTGCCTCTGCACTTAACCTGAGAAACACAGTAAGGCTTGCTTCTGTGGCTTGCCCCTGCATTGCCCCTCAGAAGCCCTGCTCTCTCTTCCCTCTTGCAACAAACTTAGGGGTTCATTCCACCTCCCTAGCTGCTCTGAGGGGACTCATGGAGGGGCAGGTGCCATCCAGAGTAAGACAAATAAACAAAACTCTGTAGGGGGACATCTGATAGTGGGCCAGCAGCCAAAAATGAATGGGTCTTTTGGAATGGGGTCAGGGACCTGGAAAGCCATATCTAAGTACAAGAACCACACAGAAGGTTCCTTAAAAAAAACTGACCAGATACATATGTGTATTAATCAGCCATCCTTCATTCAATATCTCTCTTACAAACCAACAGGTAGAATAATATAAGGCGAAACCCCTCCCACAAGTTCATCAGCAATTTGGCCCAGTCAGCAACGTCTTCTTCAGTTTCAGGAGGCAGGACTTCCAGCATAACTGGAACTTGGAGAGAGGCGTGGCAATTAGCAGGAGGTATGGTTATCAGAGGCAGGCAGGACCTAAAGAATCAGCCCTCAGGCAGGGGGATTACAATTCCTCCCTTTTTATTAGAAAACAACAGGTCAAAGGCATACTCAAACGTCACAATCTTGCAAAGAAAGTCTTATGGTGCTTGAAAGTTAAAATCTGTGGATATTCCAAGTTCTGGAGAGCTCTTAGTACCACTTCCAGGATATTGGCAAGATTTTGACATTGACTAGGACAAGGAAGCAGGCTCAAAATCTTGATCATTTTGATAAGTCCCTGAATACCACTGGACTATGTTTATTGTCTTGTTTGTTACTTGACTATCTTAGTTTATGCTTGTTTGATCCTTACATACTTTATTTATGCCTTAGGACTGGCCACATTCTTTGTATGCACCTAGAATGATATAAAAGCAGATTGGAAAAAATAAACTGCCATCAGCCTCAGAACTGACTGGAGTCCTGTCATAGTGTTGTCTAATTGTCTTTTTCTTTTCAACCTCACCCCCTCCCTTGAAACCAGGTTGACTGACTGAGCTGGCTTGGTCACCAAAAAGCTTCTTCTATTGGTGCAGGTGTCTCTCTTATTTTGGGGTCCATCCCAGGGGCAAAAACATAAAAGCTATACATACATGAAGGAAGTGCTGCTGGGCAGTTGGTTTGGTTCAATCTTATTGTGACTAACATTACAAAGCAATTCTAACTGACGTCTGCTATGATTCGTTTCCAAGAACACCAAAGCACAGAACATAACAGAATCTGCATTCAATCAGAACATGAGAAAGTTTCCTTTCTTTTAAAAAAAAAATTCCATGCAACAAAACCTTTATTAACATTTTTAACAGAGATTCGGTTATTATTGAAACTTGTAATTTCTAAACTTAAATTTGGGCAAATGGCTAGAGTATAGAGTAATACCATCACAGCCCACTGGGAATGCAGAATGAAATATTAAAGGCCGCCCCTCAGACGGAGGACCAGGTACATGATCGACTCTTTCTGGATGTTGTAATCAGAGAGGGTGCAGCCATCTTCCAGCTGCTTGCCTGCAAAGATGAGACATTGCTGGTCAGGTGGGATGCCCTCTTTATCCTGGATCTTGGCCTTCACCCTCTTGATGGTGTCACTGGGCTCCACTTCCAGGGTGATGGTCTTGCTGGACAGAGTCTTCAGTGAAGATTTGCATTTTGAACTGTTAATGAATGTGATGAAAGCACAAACCTCCCAGCGAGTGGAAACACGCTCACGGAAGGACTGCTGACATGGACAAAGCCTCTCATAACTGAGAAAGTTTCCTAGTAACAGCGAATGAGAAAATTTCCTTATACCATCAGTAATGGAACAAAACGCCAGGCTAGACAGGTAATAGTTACTAGGCCATAACATTGTACCTAGGCCTGATCAGGTTCGTTTATTTACTGTGGCAGGGTAATTTGCCTAGCGTTCACATCTTGTCAATCAGGATATCAGTTAACCATGTGCCTGTCTCTCTCTGCCAAGCAGGATGTCAGTTACCCAGGGAGGTCTTAGGAATTTAAATGGTATTTGACATCTATTCAAAAGGGCTTCAGTTTGGTTCCTTCTTATGATAGTACATGTGGTATTAATGCACCATTTTTACCACTCATCCTTGTGACACTACCACCCATTTCTCTTCCAACCAGTATTCCTTCCCTGAACACCATTCTTACTGCTTTTAATTTCAGGGGCATCCACAAATTCCTTTCTGCATCAAGACCAAGGATCTGTTTTTACACCACTGGAAGGACCTAGAAGAGTAAAGGAGGGGATCTCAGGGTGCTTCTGCCACTGAAAAAAATGGCCTTGAAGAATGGCAAGAAATGTTTTACTATGCCTTAACTCTAACCTCTAACCTCTAACCTTTGTCCTAATTCTTCCTCATATCAGTATTCAAGAAGTCCTTAGATTTACAGCCTACTGACTTATTAAATCTCCTCCAACTATGTGTGTGTGTGTGTGTGTGTGTGTGTGTGTGTGTGTGTGTTTGTAGACTTTAGAATACGCAAGGGAAAAATAATAAGAATAAGGTATGAATAAAACTCTCTCTCTCTCTCTCTCTCTCTCTCTCTCTCTCTTTTTTTTTTTTTTTGTTTTTTTTTTTTTTTTGGTTTTTTTTTGAGACAGGGTTTGGCTGTCCTGGGCTTGTTTGTAGCCTTGGCTGTCATGGAACTCACTCTGTAGACCAGGCTGGCCTTGATCTCAGAAACCCACCTGCCTCTGCCTCCCAAATGCTGGGATTAAAGGCGTGCTCCACCACAGCCCGGCTGAATAAAACTCTTATGAGCCTGACTTAAGTACCAGTACTGGGCTAATACTTCAAGAGTCTGGCCCAGATCATTTTATTTTAACTATATTTAATTAAGCACAGCACACATTGAAGGAAGTGTTCAGATAACAATCAACTCAGCCCCATGAGTACAGCAAAGCTTAACACATGTTTACATTGAAGATCTTTACATATAGCTTCATCCATAAGATGGTTTCTTGTTGACTTATTAAAAATGCTCAAGATAAAGGCCAAGGAAGAACAACTGGACTTAGGTAAATGTAATGCCTGCTAGTGTCAGGGATGACCTTGTCCAAAGATTAGATAGTTACTTGGGCTTTGTAAAATACAAATGATATCTCTCACAAGGATGAATTTTATTACCTAGAAGCAATGGTCAAGGTATCAAAGGAAACTGGAGTGAGGTAAGGAAAGCATAAACTCTTGAAGATGCAGGCCAAGCCTTGGCTCATCAGACAGCAGAAGATCACCAGGTAGTGATCTACATGAACTACATCCAGTCCTGACAGTTCAGGAGAGGTAAGACAAAAGCCCCTGCAGGAAATGGCTTCCACCTCTGGACTAAAAGAATCTGACATGGCAGCCCCTACCCTCCATTGATTGTTCATCTCCTGGGCTTCCCCACCACAAGCAAGTGCTCTTTGGATGTGCCCTCGACTGATGTGTGGCTTGATGGAGCTTCTACACATGCATGAGGCCTGGATTCTATCTTCACCAATGTGAGTAGGAAGGGGGAGGAAGGCAGCTGAGGAGAAGGTTACATAAAGAAGGCACAGTACAACCAGTGCTCACAAGGCAGAGAACAGGGGTCTAAGCCAGCCAAACCACAAGCTCTGGGATCAGCAAGAGACCTTGCCTCTGCAGATAAAGCACAGTGCTCTTTATCCCCCATCTCTCTTCCTCCAGCATCAGCCCTGAGGGAAACCCACCCAATCCAAGAGGTCCCCACTCTGAGCTGGCTAACATGGGATAGCTAGTGTAGCTGCTGAAAGGGCAGAGATGTGAACTGGCAGGCAAGACTCAGTGAACTCAGTCTAGCAAAAGAAAAACAGAGATCTAGGCTGAGAGAACAAAGGGTTTATTGTATTCAACAGGGGACATTAGTGACACACGTGGCAACCCTGCAGGACCCCAGATGCTTATGTGTGGATGGTGATGGCATAATACCTTGGAATTCTGCCTCTTCAGGGTGCTGGCCATGTGTCTCCAGAGTCAAGAGCAGCAAGCCACAACAAAATGGCATTCTAGGTAGTACAGATCTGAAAGACCTAGTAAGGAATGGGGCACCTGCCCAGCAGAGGCTATAAAGTTGACACAAGGTGTTCCACACACTACCCTCACTTTAGAGTTTCTATAACTTATAAGTCATCACTAGAGGCCTCCAGTAAGCACTGCTTAAACATGAGGATAAAAGGACAAGGGTGGGGTCGTTGGAAGGACCATCACAGCAAGGTCTGCAGGAGGATTGAGCCCAGGCTGAACAGAAGCACCCCTGCCATGGTCCAGGTGCTGCCTCCAGTGGGAACGGCTGCATTGCAGAGGTCTGTCTTGCAACAGGAATTCTTCACCTTGACGGTAGTTCCCAGGATCTCGACATTTTCCTGATCAGAAGGGCAGATGGGAAGGCACATGCTGTTCTTTACTTTGCTTGTGTGAGAGCCTGCAAGACATCGGGGAGTGACTCACTTCTTATGCAGGGACAACATAGATTCCCAAAGTCTGGGCAACATGCCACCAGGTCTGGATGGCCCAGATTTGTCTCTAAGGCATGGTGAAGCCTCACATGGTAGCTCAAATTTGTAATCCTAGAACTTGGAATACTGAGGCAGGAGGATTTTTATGAGTTCAATCCCTAACTGGGGATTGAACATGGGGTCTTCCAGGCTATCCTGGGGCTAGAGTGAAACTCCATCTCAAATAACAAATGAATCAAAAATCAAAATCATGTCTGCTAAGGAGACTTGATGGATAAAGGGCTTGTGTAGAGAAGCATGAGCCCCAGTTCCTACCACTAGAGCACATCAAAACACGGGCAGGCATGGCTGCCTGATTTTATCTCTGTGCTCAGGACACACAGGTGGTCATCCCAGAGGTAAGCTCCCAGGCTAGACCAGTTCAACCTGCAAAATTGGGGCTCAGTGTGAGACCTCAGTAAATAAAATAGTTGTCACAAAAGATTCTCATCATCTTCTGGGTCCCATACACTTGGACCTCCCCAGTGCATGCACATGCACACACGTGTACACACGAGCCCTTACATGCAATGTGCTGGGGAAGCAGCTCAGTCAGTGAAGTACTTGCCACATGGAAGCTTAAGGACCCAAGTTCAATCCCCAGCAAACATGTAAAGAGCCAGCCAAGCAGTGCTGAGGGGTAGGGAATCAGGAGATCCTGGGAACTCTCTGCTGCCTCTGACCTCTCCACCCACAGCATACTTGGCAAATCCTAGGTCCCAGTGAAAGATCTTGTCTCAGAAAACAAGGTTGTTGGGACCTGAGACATGAATCAGAGTTTAACAGTAATTGTTGCTTTTACCAAAGCCCAGGGTTTGGTTTCCAGACACACATCATGGTTTACAACCATCCCTAATTCCAGTTTCAGGAGAACCAAATTCATTTGCATAAAAAAGTAGACAGTGCCTAAGGAATGGTACTTAAGGATGTCCTCTGAGCTTTACATACATTACATTACATACATTCGAACATGTGCACCTACATTTATACACACACACACACAAAGAAACACACACACATAAACACACACACAAGTACACAGCACAGTGTAAGATCACACAATGGCACAACAGAAAGGGCAAGCAGCCTCTCAGACTCTTGCAGTTCCCCAGGCAGTTATATCTAGGAGACCTACTCCAGGACACAGGCAGGCTGTGGGCAGGACCAGGAAACTGCATAGCAGGGCAGGGCTGCCTCTGCCTTGTCTACCTGGAGGATATGTCTATAAACTGGCACTGTGGAGGATCTGATATGT
>NW_022196893.1:6160383-6162113 GCF_008632895.1 Mastomys coucha
AAGTCATTCCTTTAGCCTAGCTCCAGATTCCTTCATTATGTGCAGAGACTCACTAGATGCTTCCAGCTCTCCTGGTCTGTCAGTGAGCCAGTGAGACCCCAGACATGAAGAATGAGCAGGAGCCTCACATGACTACACTGGCAAAAGAGGGGTATGATGAACACCATGCATGCCAATGGGCAGCCCTGCTTTGTGATCCACATCCCAGCACATCCCTGGACTCCAACATCCCCCATTTTGCAGGATTCCCACTCCAAACCCAGGAAGGCTCTACTTGGAGGGAGTAGAATCATGGTCCACAACAAGTGCCCAGATCTGACCTTTTCTCCATAGCCACCCTCACTCATCTTTATATCAGCCACAGGGAACTTACCCACAACGACTTCTGCCACCTGAGTAACACAGAATCCATCAGAGTAGGGGCAGGTAGCTGATGCGCAGGAAGTTTCATATGGGACTGCCAGACAATTGTAGCACTTCAGCCCCTGAGCTGAGAAAGAAGCCAATACTTGAGGGCTAGTGCATGCCCTTCCTAGCCCAGACCCCTCCTCTCCAAGGTCTTTACTTTCACACAGCTGCTGGCCGCTAGGACAGAGCAAGGACATAAGGCCTAATCACCTCCACCAAAATCAAAAGTGAACCAAGAGCCACCTTTGTTTAAATATACTTATGCGGTACTGCTGTCTCAGCTAGTCAGCCCTAAAGAGAGATCTGAACCCCAAGAGGTATTAGACAGACAGTCACCATATTGGGAAGACATAGATACCAAATGTCTGCTGAAGCAGTGCGTGGGTATGTAAGTACGTACTGGGTCCACCTGATGGAGAGGGCTGCTCTGACCTGTCCCACCCTATACCTGGCAAGCTGCCCCTGGGTATTGGAGATGACACTGTGCTGAACTTCCCAGAGTCCAGCTCAAAGCTGAGGCTCACCTTGAGACTTCCAGCAATACAATTGTAACTAGAAGTATTGGGTGTCTGAGAGCTCAGAACCTCTTAGAGTAGGGAAGTTCTAGCACTGGGACCTCATGTGGCATGGGCTGGGCATAAGAAAAAGTCAAATGCCAAGAGTTAAGAATTCCAAACTCCTCTACTGGCAGCCAGGCCATGAAAAGAAGCCTCTGCCAGTTTGCACACAGGCTAGTGTCCTGACTGGGAGGCCAGGGCAGCAGGGTAGAGTCAAGGACAGGCTGCTCTGAAGGCCCGGGTTTGTGGCAGAGGTAGTGACGTCCAAGAGTCCTTCTAGTTTGTGGTGATAGTTGCAAGGCAGGCACCAGCAAGTTTACTGACCCAGTAAAGCTCCCAACACAGGAGTCTTCACCTATCACAAGCCAATCCCCAATCCCCTGACCCCAGCACACCTGTGTCACTGGTCAGAAAATAAAAGTACAGGTGTCCCCACAACCCTGAGGCCCTTTCCCATCTCCAAAGTACCCTCCAGCTCCTCTTTCATTTTCCATCTCACCTCTTTCTGCACACAGTAGGGCCACAAGAAGGATGAGCACACAGGACGTCATAACGTGAGAACTGTTCATCCTGGCAGAAGGAGTGTGCAGATAAAACCTTAGAAGTAGGGAGTCAGTTAATCGACCCTGAATCACATCCCTGGGCTCTCACATGGCTCAGGCATCCAGTCTTCCCTCCCTCCAACCCTCCACACAGTTTTCCTCAAGGAATAGATGTCTGCCTACTTCTCTTATCCACCCCCACCCAGCTTTTCCTTCCTCATCC
>NW_022196893.1:6162545-6168278 GCF_008632895.1 Mastomys coucha
TTTTGAGACAGACTTTTTCTCGGTAGCTTTGGCTGTCCTAGGACTTGCTCAGTAGACCAAATATGATCCAACACATAGCTATCAAAGGTTTGCTGCAGCTCCTGCTGCTTCTGCTACTTCCACCTGGTTTCTTCCTGATTCTAAATAGAAGTTTATGGGTTGCAGTGGCTAGGACCCCAAGCCCCTCCTTCCTATAAACAGGCAAACAACTGACAAATACTGAGAGACTGGCTTTGGTGAACAAGCCCCCAGTAGGCTTTTTTATCCACAAAGTGTGAGTTGTGAGCCAAGAACTGACAACTGTGCTGGGCACAGAAAGAGAGCTGAGCTGGAAATCATCCTGCGATGACACCACAGCAAAAGAGCAGGTATGCTCAGAGGACAACTGAGGCCCAAAATGGACCACATCATCAGTGAAGCTGAGCACATCCACTTAATCAGGGAAGAGTTCTTACACTCCGGGGCCTCTACCCTACCACCATTTAAAATCTCTTTGTTACCCTGTAATCTATCATGGAGGCAGACCCCATCTGCCACCAACATTGCCTAACCCAGCTCAGTGGTAGGAGGAAGAGAGAAAGCAAGAATGTTGTCTCGCCAGCTGGTGGTGCACACCATTAATCCCAGCACTTGGGAGGCAGAGGCAGGTGGATTTCTGAGTTCATGGCCAGCCTGGTCTACAAAGTGAGTTCCAGGACAGCCAGGGCTACACAGAGAAACCCTGTCTTGAAAAACCAAAATAAATAAATAAAGAAAGAAAGAAAGAAAGAAAGAAAGAAAGAAAGAAAGAAAGAAAGAAAGAAAGAAATGTTGTCTCTGTAATCCCTTCACATGTTGTGCTAGGCATTGGCTCATGCATGAACAAGTGTATGTAAAGCAGAGAAGTAGAAAAAAACTATGCAAACAAACTTGTGACATCAATGAAAGATCCATGTAACAATCCCTCCCAATGTCACCATCCAATGAGTTCATGGGGTTTTTTCTTACAGAGGATGAGTGAGGTCATCTACAGGAACATGCATAAATTGTGAGCAGCTAAGTCACTACAGAGTCTCACCCCATCATAAAAGCAGTGACATAAGATTTCCTCTTTCAGGTACTCCTGTTTCCTCTATATTCTAGCATCTTCTGAAACCACTTGTGGTTGGAGGAGAAAAAGGAGGGAGTCCAGGCTGGAGCCACAGGTGACTGTCCTCCCTTCTGAGTGTAGAGTTCTGCCCAGTATCACAGACCTGTTGCAGTTTTGCTCTTCTGACTCCATTGCCAGGGCTCCTGGGCCAACGTTATCCCTACTCCAGGATGGCAATGGGGCCATCGCCTTCTCTTTGAAGGAAAAGGCCATATAACCACAGTGTAGGGCACTGTTTCTCTGAACGTCTTAAACTAGGGGTTCTCATGAGTCCTCCACTTTCCACCCAGCACCACTGTTGGGGATCTACTTCCCTCAGTGGTGGAATGCTGCCCAAATTACTGACAGGCCACTTAAATTAACTCTTAATGGAGAGGGCAACAGTGTACTAGAATATTCTTAGAGTTAGAGGGACCAGATGTTGCCAGGCTTGTGTTAGAGAAGCCAGGCCTTCTGCAGAGAGAGCTACATGCAAGACAAATACACACCCAGCCTTCTCTCCTGCCTTCCAACTCAGCCACAGGCCTGAATACTGTCACATTGTCAAACATTAGCCAAGCCCATTCCCCTCCTCAGAGAATTAATGACATCTGTGAAGTAGCCAAGGTCACTTGTGCTTCCTTCACCCTCTTGAGTCATACAGCAAATATTTCATGCTAACTAAGTGTACTTCCTCCAAATGCCACTTGTCCCTCCCCCATGGGCTGTGGTCTCAGGATACAGAGGAGCTGGGAGCAGGGTGTGGCAGGGTAGTGTGTATGGTGGGTATGAATGATGTGGAAGACTGTGTAAAAGGACAGCTCCTTTATTGAAATAGAGGATCTAGATTATATAGCTTGAGTCAGGGGAAGGGGAGGAAAGGGATAATTTAGGAAGTGCCAGGTGGTGGTGGTGCATGCCTTTAATCCCAGCACTTTGGAGGCAGAGGCAGGCAGATTTCTGAGTTCAAGGCCAGCCTGGTCTATGGAGTGAGTTCCAGGACAGCCAAGGCTACACAGAGAAACCCTGTCTCGAAAAAAAAAAAAAAAAAAAAAAAAAAAAAAAAGAAAAGAAAAAAGAAAGGGAGTGCCACACTGGGGACAAGGGACTTCCAAGTGTATCAGGTAGATATCAGACTGCCAATCACACGATTTCTAAGAAGACAGTTCTCTGGTGGGGAAACAGAGGCCTAACTGGCTCTATCATGACTTGGTTTGTTTCTGTGGACTTGCGTAGTCCTAAGCCTGACTAGAGTAAGGAGCACACACACTCCTGCATTTCTTCTAGGCTTGCTATCCCCCGGTTACCTGGCAACAGATATGGATGCCTGACTCAGTGTAGAAGGGGCTGCTTAACCCTTCTCAGTCCCTTCTCTTGTTCTCTTCCTCTCTTTCCCCTCGGTCCCTCCTCTCCCCATTTCCCTCCCTCTCTCTCTCCACATGGCCTCTGTTGATCTCTGTCTCTCTCTGTCTCTCTCTCTCTTTGTCACTTTCTCTGTCTCTCTGAACAACCTCAAGTCTCTTCCCCATGCTGTATGGTAACTCCACTCTATGGCTGGTACCTTAGGGGAAAGGAATGGCTCAGCATGGGCCCTCAGAGGCACCACCTTCCCCATCATCATACCATGCCTCCACCAAACACATGCCTGGTTTCCTTTTCCTTTTCTAAACACATCAGTCAGAGCTCTACTGTCCCTCATCTGTCTTGGGAACCCATATCTCCCCCTTTGTTTCTCAGAATGGGGCCATGTCACATGTGTCAGCATGGTCTGTGGGAACAGCTTCTTATTGTACCAGATTGTGGTTGGTGGTGACTTTAACTATATTAGAACTTTGTTTCTTAAGAAATGGTATAATACATGGGGCAAGAAGGAGGGGAGCTTCGATGGCTGCCTACAAATGGCAAGGGCCAGGCAATAAGGGGGTTAGAGTACCAGGAGTCAGGAACATTGATGGAATATTGCGGCCTCAAATTGTTGCAGATTTCATGAAGGGCCTTAATATTTTGTTCAACTGTAGTGCCAGGGAAATGTTAGTGATCCCCAAGAAAACAGAAGCAGATCTGATGCAACTCACAGCAGGGTCTTCATGCTATCTGAGCTAACCAGAGCCACCCCAACTCACCACCATAATGCAGATCGGTTTTGGTGGTGGGGGAGCCCCAAATATCTATAGGGCAAGGCTTTATAGGAAGCAGGGAGGACACATGCAAGCATCTAATTGGAAAGCTACTGTGGCCTTTACCAGCATTGGCTGGTGCTGGGTGAAATATCAAATTCAAATTCTGCTCCCCTCTGCATTGGTGGTCCTTAGGCAGGGAGTGGGCTTGTAACCTGGGGGGTGTAGTATGTTGGGGGAATAACCTGGAGGCACTGGCCTTGTTGAGGGTGTAACCTGGAAAAGCAGGTTTTGTTGGGGATTAGCCTAGAGACTGGAGCTAGGCTTGGGTTTTGTTAGGGGGTAACTTAGAAACTAATGGTAGATACCAGCCCGTTAGCTTACTGAGTTCAAACTTAGGTCAGGTTCTCTAAAATGGAGTCTGAACTTACAAGATTTGGCCTCAAACAACCAATCCTGATTCACTACATAAAAACAGCATTCCTCCCTGAGGGTGACACAAGATCAGATCCCCCCTCCCCCAGTTCCTTAGTGAGGTGGTCCAACGTGTTCTGATCTAAGCTATGGATGCCATAAAGTCACACCATTTGACAGATCTCAGGTGACAGTTGTTGCTGGGGAATAATTGATGTGTTGGAACGGAGGCGGTCGCGTCTGGAAGTACCACAATAGGCCTAGACAGTTCCACGTGTAAGAGGTTTAATTGAGAGGGAGTAGGGGGTAGTGACACGGAAAGAGAGGAGAGAGAGAGAGCAAGATGGAGGAATTGTCCCATATATATGGGTTGTGACATAGTAGTCGCATAGGTAAAGGTAGGAGGTGACCCCAACGGATTCTGGGAATATGGTGGCTGTTGCCCTGGCAACAGGTCTGTGGACCCGCCCATGTATCGCCACAGGCTCTGAATGCTAACAATAATTATAATAGCAACATAGAGGTAGGGAGGCTCTCAAAAAGTGGGAATCTCCTGTAAGGGTTAATTAAAGGGGAGACCCAGGTCTGAGGAGGAACCATGCAAGGTAGAGTTAGAATATTCCTCTGCCAAGAGGGGATGCAGAAAGGAGGCACTAAAGAAAAGAAACATGGAGAGGCATTGGGGTGGTGCTCTGTGAGAGATGCCTGGGGTATGGGCAACCCTCTCCCATCCCTAATGTGGCTTGGGACCCCCCACCTCCCAAAAAAGAAACACTTAGGAGTACAAAGGCACTTTGTTTGAGAAGAACTAACTTGTAACTTGCTGCTGTGCTGCCTGCTGGCATTAAGGAATCTCTTGCCTGAAGGAGGATTCTACTCAGTTCCTCTGGCTATCTCAACCCCCCTCCCTCTTTAAACATTAGAAATGATATTTGCAGGCTAAGAAGGCCCTAAGGATAGCCCCACTCTCATGATCAGCTCTGGACCACACCTCCTCTTCCCCTGGCAATACCCTAATTTTCCAGAAGGAAAAAGAATACAGTTGCCCCTCCTTAAAATTTAACATACCAAATACAGGAAGGAGGGCAGAGGTAAGGGCTTTGCTCAGACCCACTGAAGGAAAGCTGTCTCTTCAGCTGAATCAGAGCTTCTCATAAAATTATTTGTATTTAACCCCTTCCCCTCAACCCCCTCTTGTTTGGTCAAGACAGGTTTTCTCAGTGTAGCCCTGGCTATTTTGAAACTTGCTCTGTAGACCAGGCTAGCCTCAAATTCAGAGGTCTCCCTGCCCATGCCTCCCAAGTGCTGCAATTGAAGACTTAGTTAATTAATTCTCTTTAATCTTCTCTGTTTCAGGATTTTGAGCCAAAAGAAGATCTGAATTATACCTCTGACTCTGGGTAGAAACAAAAGTAAGATTATATGAACTCACCAGTGCCTTCTCCCCTAAGAGTTAATAATATAACATCACAGGGAGGGAGGGACAGAAACAGAGAAATAAGCCCAGGCATGTTGATTTGTTGGCTCAGCTTGCTTTCTCACTTTTATGTTCAGTGTCTCTTTTAGTGAGCAGAAGGAGGGGTTTCAGAGAGCAGTTTTATTGCAGTTGAGTTTAAGCAAGCAGAGCCAGCACGTAGAATTAGGGTCTGAGAATCGCTGAAGAAGACCCCAGACTCAAATAGTACGCAAAGGCAAAAAGCATTTACTCTGCAGAAATGACCAGTGTGAGGCCAACTATTCATCAAAATGGTTTAAATTGTAGTTCTTATATGGTGCTTATATAAAGTTTGACAAGACATTTTTCTTTTTTCTTTTTCTTTTTTTTTAAGATTTATTTATTTATTATATGTAGGTACACTGTTGCTGTCTTCAGCCGCACCAGAAGAGGGCGTCAGATCTCATTACAGGTGGTTGTGAGCTACCATGTGGTTTCTGGGATTTGAACTCATGACCTTCTGAAGAGCAGTCGTTGCTCTTCCCCGCTGAGCCATCTCACCAGCACCCAAGACATTTTTCTTGTTCTTTGTTTTTGTTTTGGGAGATCTTTGAGACAAGGTTCTCACTGTCCTGGAACTCACTCCATAGACCAGGCTG
>NW_022196893.1:6168862-6182700 GCF_008632895.1 Mastomys coucha
AGCCTGCAGTGCCCATGAAGGCCAGAAATAAAGAGTATTGAAGCCCCTGGAGCTGAAGTTGCAAATGGCTGTGAGCCACAGAGTTGGTACTGGGAATCAAATGCTTGTCCTCTGGAAGAACAGCCGATGCTCCTAACCACTGGGCCACTTAACTAATCTTCCACAGACTTTCTTACAATGTGAGTGACTCCTGCCAAGATAGACCAAGGCTTACTTCACCCAGCCTCCTGCTGGTTTACTATGAGGTGCTGAACCAGAGAATGCAGCTTCTCACCCCAGAGCCACCCAGACAGGCAGATCAGCTGCAGAAGCAAAGTGCCTTACACCTGGGATGGGTAGTAAATTGTTTATGGTCCAGTTCCTGAGTGCAGACAAAAAGGACCCTTCACTTTTTTTTTTTCTCGAGACAGGATTTCTTTCTCTTTGTAGCCCTGACTGTCCTGGAACTCACTCTGTAGACCAGGCTGGCCTCGAACTCAGAAATCTGCCTGTCTCTGCCTCCCAAGTGCTGGGATGAAAGACATGCGCCACCACTGCCTGGCTACCCCTTCACTTACATATCCAAAATAATTCATATTAGAAAATGTTTCTGAACCTATAACCTCTCCTTAAGCCTTTCTCACAGTTGCTGGTTCCTTTCTATTCACATCTATATAATTTCTGATGCACTTATTAAAATGGCAAGCCCAGGCCAAGGGAGCAAGTCTTGTATGGAAAACTAGAGAGACTTTAGCAAGGGCTAGGTAATCTAAGCCCTTTATTGGTGGGCTCCAGGGAAGTTACATGGGTGGGTTTCTGATTGGCCGCTGTTAGTTAGACTATATTTGGCGAGGTCATGAGGAAATTCCTTGAATAAACCAAGCTCCCAAATGATTCCAGAGCCAGCAATGATTAACAGCCCATTGTTGCAATTTGCTTCCCTAGGAAGTTGAAACTAGATTTACAAAGTTTGTATTTTTTTAGGAAACCTCTCAACTTCCACTGAATAATATTATTGAAGACACTCAAGGATTTGTCAGGGACACATACCTTGAGGAGGAAAAGAGGAACCCGCCTGACTCCAGTTTGAAGGCAGGACACCTTTATGCTGTATTGTTAAACATAACTCTGGCTCTGTTTCCTGGAGCCTGATCTGCCCCATCCCATGACATTAACTTGTTTTGGTCACCTTTCCTAACCGCCCTGAATTATGGGAAGACTTCACTGTTTTCTTGTTTGTTTTGTTTTGTATTTTTCATTTGAAGATTTATCCTTACTGCTCACTGTCTCCTAAACTTTGGAACAACTCTGGAGTTTATTCCTAAATCTCTTAGCCAGTCTGGTGGCACAGACCTCTAATCCCAGCACTCAGGAGGCACAGGCAGATCTCTGTGAGTTCAAGGCCAACCTGGTCTGTAGAGTGAATTCCAGGACAACCAGAGCTACACAGAGAAACCCTGTCTCAGAAAGAAAGGGAGATGAGGTGGCCCTCCAGTTAAAGTCAGGGCTTATGGAGGACAGGTGATTAATGGAGTTTTGACTGATGTCTGACTCATAGTAGGTCCTCGAACACATCCTGTGGTCATTTGCCCAGTTCCAGAATGTATAATTGGGATAAATATACTTAGAAATTGGAACAATTCTCACATTGGTTCCCTGACCTGTGGAGTGATTGCTATTATGATCGAAAAGGCTAAATGGAAGCCTTTAGAGTTGCCTCTGCCAAAGAAAATAGTGAATTAAAATCAGTATCGTATTCCTGGAAGAATTGCAGAAATTCCTGCCACTATCAAGGACTTGAAAGATTCAGGGGTGATGCTTTCCACCACATCTCACTTTAACTCTCCTATCTGGCCAGTGCACTAGACAGATGGTCATGGAGAATGACAGTTGACTGTGGAAAACTAAAGCAGGTAGTAACTCTGATTGCAGCTGCTGTACCAAGTGTAGTTTCATTACTTGAGCAAATTAACACATCTCCTGGTACCTGACATGCAGATATTGGTCCAGCAAATGCCTTCTTCTCAGTACCTGTCCATAAGGACTGCCAGAAGCAATTTGCTTTCAATTGGCAAGGCCAGCAGTATACCTTTACAGTTTTGCCTCAAGGATATAGTAAGTCTACTGCCCTGTGTCATAACTTAGTGAGAAGGGATCTTGATCATTTGTCTCATCCACAAAATATCACATTGATGCACTATATTGATGACATTATGCTGATTGGACCAAACGAGCAGGAAGTAGCAACCATGTTGGACTCCTTGGTAACACATGCGTGTATCAGAGGGTGGGAAATAAATTTAACCAAAATTCAAGGACAATCTACCCAGTGAAATTCTTAGGAGTCCACTGGTGTGGGGCATGCAGAGATACTCCTTCTAAGATGAAAGATGAATTATTGCACCTGGCCCCTCCCACCACCAAGAAAGAAGTACAAAGTTTAGGGGGTGTATCTAGATTCTGAAGACAGCACATTCCTCATTTGGGTGTGTTACTCAGGCCCATTTACCAAGTGGCTCAGAAAGCTGCTAGCCTTTCCTGCACATAATGCTTCTGCCAAAACCACCATTTGTGGACTTATAGAATGCTTATCCACCATCATGGTATTCCACACAGTATTGCTCCTGACCAAGGAACTCACTTCACAGCCAGAGATACACGACAGGGCCCACGATCATGGAATCCACTGGTCTTACCATGTTCCCCATCATCCAGAACCAGCTGGTCTGATAGAAAGATAGAATGGACTTTTAAAAATGTACTTCCAGTGCCAATTAGGTAACAGCAGCATGGGGGGCGGGGAAGAGTTCTTCAGAAGGTAGTATATGCTTTGAATCGGTGTCCGGTATATGGTACAGTTTCTCCTATAGCCAGGATCCATGGGTCCAGGAATCAAGGGGTGGAGTAGAAAATAGTTCCACTCACTATCACTCCTAGTGACCCTCTAGGAAAATTTTTGCTTCCTGTCCTCACAATTCTAGGTTCTGTTTGCTTAGAAGTTTGAGTTCTAGAAAGAGGAGTGTTTCTGCCAGGAGCCACAACAAACTTTCCACTGAACTGGAAGCTTAGACTTTCTCCTGGTCATCTTGGGCTTCTAATGCCTTTAAACCAACAGACTAAGAAAGAAATAACAGTGTTAGGAGGGGACATAGATCCAGATTACCATGGAGAAATTGGCTTGCCTCTCCACAATCAAGGTAAGGATTGATTATGTTTGGAGTACAGGAGATCCCTTAGGGCATCTCTTAGTACTTTCATGTCCTGTGATTAAAGTCAATGAGAAACTGCAACAGCCTAATCCAAGCAGGATGGCAAAGGATGCAGAGCCATCAGGAATGATGGTATGAGTCACTCCTCCAGGACAAGAGCCAAGACCTGCTGAGGTGCTTGCAGAGGGTAGAGGAAATACAGAATGGGTAGTAGAGGAAGATAGTTATAAATACCAGCTATGGCCATGTATCCAGTTGCAGAAATGAGGATTATAAAGTAATACGGATGCTTCTGTTTTATTTTGTTAAGAACACATTCATATTTCTTCGAATTTCTTTAGCATCAATTGGTATTTGAGATAGTAAAAGAATGTTCCCAAGGGACATTGTCCCATTGTAAATTTGTGATTGTACGAGGAATAGTTATATCATGTTAGGTGTATTAATGATCATGTTATTGTTTCCAGTGGACATGAGGTATTATTTATGTCAAGTTGACAAGGGGTGGATTGTAGTGGCTATTCCTGGTTGTCAATTTGACTATATCTGGAATGAACTACAATCCAGAATTGGAAAGGCTAACCTGTGACCATGATCTTGAGACTGGAAGATACAAGTTTCTGACCTGCATCTTCGCATGGAGATCTTGTGGTATAGTGGCTATGAATCCCAGGACACTAAGTCAAGGAGATCTCTGAGTTCAAGGTCATCTAGGAAAAAGCAAGTCCCAGATCCAGGTGTGGTTGCACACACCTTTAATCTGGGCCACACCTTCTGCTGGAGACCTGCATAAGGACATTGGAAGAAGGAAGATTCTCTCTCTCCTTCGCCTGCTTGCCTTGTGGGACTGAGCAACTGCTAGATCCTAGGACTTCCATTCACAGCTGTTGCTGACCGTTGTTGGAGAGTTGGACTACAGAGTGTGAGTCATCAACAAACTCCCTTATTATATAGAGACTACCCATAAGTTCTGTGCTGTAACGTACCCTGACTAATACAGAGGTTCAGTCTATTATCATGAAGGTGGGAGCATGGCAGCACACAGGCAGATATGGGGCTAGAGAAGCTTAGAGTTCCACCTCTTATTCTGAAGGCAGCTAGAAGAAGACTAACTTCCAGGGAGCGAGTAAGAGGGTCTTAAATCCCACGTGCACAGTGACAGGCCTACTGCAACAAGGCCACACCTCCTAATAGTATGTAGCCTATTAGGAGGCCCTCCCCAGGCTAAGCATATACAAACCATCACAAACACACATGAACACACAACAGAAGAAAATTCAAAACAGCTTTTTAACCTTTAAATTCTGCTGCCTCGTGCATAAACCCTGAGTCCCCAGTGTCCCTAGTGTGTCAGCTGTATTACAAGACTATTAACTAAGACAAAATGGGGCTATTAGAGCAGATCTTACCCAACTGGAATGATCTCCAGAAAGAAGAGATCAGGGCATAGAGGTGTGCAAAGATAACTATGTGAAGATGGGTTGAAGATGCCACCTGCTGGCCAAGGAGAGGAACTAGCTCTGCCCACAAGGCTCTCAGGCTCTTGCCTCCAAACTTCTGTAAGCCAGTCTGGCCTTGAACTTGAGGCCTTCAGTGCTGGGATCACAGGTGGGTTCTCCACGCCCTGCTCTCCACACCCTCTATTAAAGGATTTACCTGGAAAAGCAGAACCATCAATAAGGTTCTGTACTAAGTAGGAAGAGCTAAGGGGGAAAATTCAGCCAAAATGCAGGAGATGAGGTCAACACACAAAGCCGGTGATGTTCTTATAGACTACCAATGAAGAGCAAGAGGAAGTGAAGGGAACAGTTCTTTTTACAATAGCCTACGAAGAAGCAGATGCCTAGGAATTAGTTTAAACAAAGTGGCACAAGCGTGGGACATTAAAAGCCTTGCAAGAAATGAAGGCAGGCTTAAATAAATGGAAGGCTACTGTAGGCTAGAAGTAGGAAGTGTTATTAAATTAATTAATTCTTAATAATTAATCATTTATTATTTATTAATTGTGTATGTTTATGTGTACATGTGCATGTGACAGGCACACATATGGAGGTCAGAAAGCAACTTACAGGAGTTCTCCTTCTACTGAGTGGAGGGTGTAGGGTGGAGAGACAGGAGAGAAGGACGGAAGGGAGGGCAAGCAGAGAGAGGGTGATGAAAAGGTCAAGGAGCAGCTCCTACTGAAATTCACATGAAATTGGAAGTCACAGGATTTGGTAGGGCAAGCCTGTGATCCCAGGATTCTGAAGGCAGGGGCAGGAGGATCACAAGTTCAAGAGCATCCTCAAATTCTTATCAAATTCCTGGGTTACTTGAGATCCTGTCTCAAACAAAAACAAAACACAAACCCGTGTATTTCAAACAAGCAGACAGGAAGGAGCAGAGTCCAGAAGCCCACACTCATGTTCATGCTGGAGTGATTTTAATAGTTGTGCCATGTCTCTCTGTGTGGAGAAAAATAATGTTTGCACAGCTGGTGCTGGGACAGCTGGGTACCATCAGAATCCAGTGATCCTTACCTCACCAAAAAATAATAACATAAAATTAAATGAAATAAATAAAATCAACCCAAATGGATCCACAGTGTCGTCTCACGAGCTAAGCAGTAACTCAGTGACACATTCCTCGGCTTTTAAGGAGGAAAGCGGCTTAATTTTCAGTTTTTGTGCTTGTTTGTTTCAGATGATGCCCTTCAAAGAAAGCCACTTAGAACCAGCCCAAACCTCCTGTCCTCATCCAGACCCTAACCTTGCTGGCTGTCATGCTAAATCCTGCCTCTAGGGGCGCTCCTATGTGCACTTGAATTTGGAATTGAGGCTTGCCCCCTTCTAGCCTGACATAGAGCTCAGGGTCCAAAGTGTAACTTTCTCCCTTACCTTCCTGATTTGTTTCGAAAGATGAGCTTTTCCACTCTCATTTCCTCTTTTCCTGGCATACCAGAACCATTTGTTTGGGGCAAACCCACTGCGTTCAGTTACAAATCTACAGTTGTTACAACACAGGAGAATTCCTTGGACCTAGATTTGGTGATGGTGTCTTACACCAGAATACAAGCAATAACAGCGACCCCAGACTTAAGAATAAAAACCTTAAGTCGGTTGTGGTTGTGCTGATCTGCAGTCCCAGCACTGGGGACAGGCAAGCAGGAAGAACATGAGTGTGACTCCAGCCTGGGGTGGAGAAGTGGCTCATGAGGAAGAGCACTTACTGTACAAACAGGACAACACATGATCATAATCCCTGTGCCCAAGTAAAACACCTAGAGTGTCTGTGCTGTCTGTAAGCCCACCTTTCCATCCCTCCACAGGCAATGTCACCATCCCTCCACAGGCAATGTCACACCTATTATGCAGATACTCTTCACCCCTCTCCTAACCCCTGATAATCTTCCCTCCATCTTTACAAACTCATCTGTTCTGGATACTTTGTGTAAACAGAGCCAAGCAGTTCACACCTGGGCCTGGCTTCATTCACATAATCCAGGGCCCATCCCAAGTTCTGACCATTCAACACTGTGTTCCTTTTTATAACAGAACCATGTCCCATTGTAGCATGACATTAGGTGAATCAGCCTTCCCAAGGGGGGCATCTCTTGGCCAGGCCATTGACAGGCCCAACTGAGTGAACTCTCTTCAAGGGAAGAAGGCAGGACATTGATACAAAATGTTCTAATCTTTGGAGCACCCAAATTGTCCTGTCTCTTCCCAAGGCCAGAGGTATTATATTCTTTCTACTAGGCCTTAGGTAGTGGCAAACCGGATGTTTACCAGGAAATGGAGGTGGGGACTTCAAAGGAAAGTTCCAGAAAGGAGCTGCACCTTGCACTGAATCATCTGCAAAGCTGGTAAGAGAACAGAACGTCTGAGACTGTGCAGAGGTTACAGCGCTGCAGGTTCAGAGTTATTGTAATTTATCTCAGGATTTCATAACCATGCTGAATGGCCATTTTTTTGTTACTTCTGATGTAACATCCCATGACTAACAGGATTGTTAGGAACGCATTAATAAAACCCTAGCTTCCTCCAACCAGAGACCCATGAGTCATCAGATTCCACCTGGAGCCTATAGCAGAGGTGTCCTGAATTCACTGTAACCCCTTTACCTGATGTTTTCACTAGTGTGTTTGAAAAGCTCCTCGATTGAGGACTTTCTTTATGTTACTTACATATAAGTTATGTAACTTCATCATATTGAAATATCAAACTTGAGGTTCTTTGGTTTCAGACCCTGGGTACTAGGGACTTGTTATGCCCCAATTTCTCGGGAAACACAGAAGAGCTCAAGAATTGTGAAGTCCTCTGCAATTTGCTCAAGAGTCCTTTTATTTGGAATCTTGACTTGGGATGGGATACCCCTACAGCATAGGTTCAGTGTGCGACCCCCGGCTTGAGTACTTTAACACTTATATACAGAGTGGTTAGAAAGTCTTTGAATGCTTAGGGGAAGGGCATGGGAGGCATGTTAGTTTAGCCATAACTCAGACACAATACCATTTGGTAGGGAGGAATTGCAAGGCTGGAAGGGGGATTAAAGAGTGTCTTTTGTGGGGCTATCAGGAACTAGTTTTATGGCTGACCAGAACTGTCTGTGACCTCTGATGAGCTCTTTTCTATGATTTAAGCCTGGGACCCTAATCTCCTTTCTTCAAGGACAGGCACCAGCTACACCTGGTTATCTGGGAGAGTGCTGGCCTTGGAGCCACAGAAGCTGAGGAGTTTTGGTCATTTGTCTTACTCTGACTGGCACCTGCCCCTCCATGAGTCCCCTCAGAGCAGATAGGGAGGTGGAAAGGACCCTGGAGTTTGCTGCAAGGGGGGAGGGGGAGCAGGGCTTCTGAGGGGCAATGCAGGGGCAAGCCTAATGGTGCTTGCTGTGGGAGAGATCCTAGGGGAAGGGAGACTTCTGCAGGAGAGTGCAGAAGCTGGCCCTCTGTGCACCTCAGACATACCAAAGCAGACCTGGCCTCCATGTTCTCCCAGCATCCCTGAGTCCTTACCTGGCAATGGCATATCCTGTCCCCCAACCCTTAAATTTCTATCCCAGAGGCTGGGCTGCCCAGAGGTTCTTCCCTATTCCCTATATAATCCCTACATTTTGGTCTCTCTATCCCCTCCTGCTCTCCCCCCCCTCTCTTTCTCCCCCCCTCTCTGTCTCACTTTCTCTTCCCCATCTCAGCAACCTCTCTTGCCTTAGTCATTGGGGCCAGTGAACCTGCCCAAGAGTACCTTTCCAATAAACATGCATGTATATATTTCAAAATCTGGCTTGAATTGGCTCATTTCACTGGCAGAGAAATAACTTATCAGATGTAACCTCGGGCTTTTCCTCAGACCATCCTATTCATATTCGGCTTCAGAATGAATTCTCTTTTATCCCCTTTGAGGTGAGAGCTGAATTTTTGTGTCAACAGGTCCAAAGCTTCTATAGTCTTCAAGGCATATGTAATAGAAAATACTGGGAGATGACCAGAGATGGGCACTCATACATTCATACTGAGTGTAAAGCCAATTGAAAGTCTTTATTCCAGACATCTGGGACCACACCCAAGTGTTGGGTACCTAGCTGTGGCCCTGAGGGGTGAGAAAATAGAGTTGTTGAAGGCTAAAACCACATCCTGGCATCTCAGGCACAGGGGCTTTGAAGAAGGAAGCAGATTGAAGCAAGGGATTTTAACAAAAGCTACCAAGATCAGTCAGCCAAAGGGGGGGGGGTGGTAAGGAGGAGAGGGGTTGTTTCCCACAAACCCAACAGTTTTACTAAAGGCTAAGATAAGTTAGCTAGAACATCCTGACCTTTGGTTCCTAGAAGAAAGCAAGGTAGCTTTCAATGGATTCTCCATGAAGGAGATCAGATTCTAGTTAAACCTGGAAGTGGCCTTAGCAAGGGTACAAGATGGAGGGACCTCAGCACTGTCTTGCCTCATCACACAGATGGATGGAGATACAGAGCAAGTGTTTTCAGAAGCAAAGCGGACTGACTTTTGTAAAGCTCTAACTCACATAAATAACAAGACAACGAGTATATGAAAATAGGCACGAGGTTTCGAAGGGAAGAATCTAGTGCTTATGACAGGCCATGAACCAGCACAAAGCATCAACCTGTTAATTCACATACAAAGCTCCTACAAAGACACCTCCCCGCAACTGTGGAGCCTCAGACTGGCCACACACTGTCAGCTAATGTGGGGGAAGAAGATCACTACCACAGTGTGAAGCCAAATTTGAAACACGCTTGATTTTGATTGGGTGCCAATGAGGACTGTGTACTGACTGTTATGTTTTATAAAAAGAAAGAGCAAACCAGGGATATGTTTGGTGGAGGCTCGGTGTGGAGTGGCGGAAGGGGGTGCTTCTGTGGGCCCATGGTGAGGAATGCCTTCCCCTGAGGTACCAGCCACAGGACTGTATAGTACAGAATAAAGTTTATTTAGGGCATGGAATTGGGGAAATATTGACAGAGAAAGGCAGAGAGAAAGAAAGAGAGAGAAGAGAGGAGTATAGGCCAGCTATGAGCACATGGAGACAGAGGGGGGAGAGGGACGGGGAAGGAAGTGACAGAGCAGGAAGAGAGGAAGAGAGAAAGATAAGAGTGTGAGGAGGGGGCAAGCAGTCCCTTTTATAATGGGTCAGGCATCCCTGACTGTTGTCAGGTAAGTGTGGGGCAGAGCTTAGAAGAAATGCTAACACTGCCCATACCATGGACAGCTCTCCTAGAGCCCTGCAGGAGTGGGGCTGGGTCCTACCCAAATCAAGGTGGGCCTGCTCAACTCCACAGAGAGAAAAAAGCCAAGCCATCATAAAGCCAGTTAGGTTTCTGTTTCCCACCAGAGAACTGTCTTCTTAGAAATCACGTGATTTGCAGCCTGCTTATAGGAAGGAGGGCCATGGGCTTCGAGACACTGCAACCCATATCCTCTATTTAGAAGCAGAAAAAAGCCAGATGATGGTGACAGAAGCAGCAGGAGCTGCAGCACACACATTTGATGGCCATGTGTAAGAGCCTGCCTGGTCTACAGAGCAAGTCCCAGGACAGCCAAAGCTACACAGAGAAACTCTGTCTGAAAACAAAACAAACAAAACTAGGAAATTGCTGAGCAATTAGCCTCCTTCCCTTGCTTCCTGAATGGCTAGCACAAGTCAACCATGGCCCCTGCCTCTCTGTCCTCATAGGCCTCCTGCACCATGGTCCCTCCCTGTACTAGCTGGTTTTGTGTGCCAACTTGACACAGGCTGGAGTTATCACAGAGAAGGGAGCTTCAGTTGGGGAAGTGCCTCCATGAGATCCAGCTGTGGAGCATTTTCTCAATTAATGATCAAGGGGGTAGGGCCCCTTGTTGGTGGTGCTGGAAGTCTTGGGTCCTATAAGAGAGCAGGCTGAGCAAGCCAGGAGAGCAAGCCAGTAAGGAACATCTCTCCATGGCCTCTGCATCAGCCCCTGCTTCCTGATCTGCTTGAGTTTAAATCCTGATTTCCTCTGGTGATCAACAGCAATGTGGAAGTAAGCTAAATAAACCCTTTCCTCCGCAACTTGCTTCTTGGTCATGATGTTTCTGCAGGAATAGAAACCCTGACTAAGACACTCCCCAACTGAGAGGTCCTCCCTCCCCAACTGCTATACAAATCTGGCTAAGTCTTACACAGTAAACATGTTGTCCTGGAGGAAGTAAGTGCTGACACCCCCTCCCTTCCTTTTCAGGATGCCAGCTGGGAGGAGCTGGGGGAAAGTACAGTACTTACTGCAGTCCACATCTGAGAGACCTTGCCACTGTGCCTGCAGCCTGGTCAGAGAGGAAGTAAGGACTGGTGTCAGGAGGGAGCTGCTAGGGGGCAAAGGGAAGAGCCCTCAGGATGGGGCTGTGGGTGTGAGTGTGGGATTAGGAAGGAAAAGCTGGGTGGGTGGAGGATAAGAGAAGTAGGCAGACATCTATTCCTTGGGGAAAGCTGTGTGGAGGGTTGGAGGGAGGGAAGATTGGATGCCTGAGTCATGTGAGAGCCCAGGGATGTGACTGGGGGTCAATTAACTGACTCCTACTTCTAAGGTTTTATCTGTGCACTCCTTCTCCAAGGATGAACAGTTCTCACACTATGAAGTCTTGTGTCCTCATCATTCTTGTGGCCCTACTGTGTGCAGAAAGAGGTGAGATGGAAAATGAGAGAGGGGCAGGAAGGTAAAATGGAGATGGAAAAGGGCCTCAGGGTTGTGGGTACACCTGTGCTTCCGTTGTGTGCCTGGTACCCCTGGGTGTGCTGGGGTCAGAGGGTTAGGGATTGGCTTTCTGGGGGAACCCTCCTTTGCTGGGGTGCTTTACTGGGTCTGTAAATCTGCCAGTGCCTGCCTTGCAAACATCACCACAAACTAGAAGGACTCTTGGACATCACTACCTCTGCCACAAACCCTGGCCTCCAGAGCAGTCTGTCCTTGACTCTACCCTGCTGCCCTGACCTGTGTGCACACAAACTGGCAGAGGCTTCTTTTCCTCCCCAGCTTTGAAATCAGGGGTTTGGAATCCTCAACTCTTGGCATTTGACTTTTTCTTATGCCCGGCCCATGCCACATGAGGTCCCAATGCTAGAACTTCCCTACTCTAAGAGGTTCTGAGCTCTCAGACACCCTATACTTCTAGTTACATCTGTATTGTGGGAAGCCTCATGGTGAACCTCAACTTGGAGCTGGACTCTGGGAAGTTCAGTACTCTGTCATCTCCAATACTCAGAGGCCAGCTATGCAGGTGTAGGGTGGGACAGGTCAGAACAGTGCTTCCTGTCTGGTGGCCCCAGAAACTACTACCATACATACTCACTGCTTCAGCAGACATTTGGTATCTGTGTCTTCCCAATATGGTGACTGTCTCTCTAATACCTCTTGGGGTTCAGGTCTCTCCTGTGAGGCTGGCTAGCAGAGACAGCAGTGCCGAGCATATTTGAACAAGGGTGGCTCTTGGTTCACTTTTGCTTTTGATGGAGATGACTGGGCGGCAATGCCCTTGCACACAGCAGCTGTGTGGAAGTAAAGGCATTGGAGATGGGGGCCTAGGGTAGAAAGAACATGCCCTAGCCCTCATGCATTGGCTTCTTTCTCAGCTCAGGGGCTGGAGTGCTACAATTGCCCACCTGAGGGTTCCTGCCATATAACTACCTGCCCCTACCCTGATGCATTCTGCGTTATTCAGGAGGCAGAAGGTATTGTGGGTAAGTTCCCTGTGGCCTATATAAAATGGGTGAGGTTGGCTTTGGAGAAAATGACCAGTTTGGGCACTTGTTTTGGGCCATGGTTCTCCTCCCTCCAAGTAGAGCTCTCCTGGGGTTGGAGTGGGAATCCTGCAAAGTGGGGGCTGTTGGGGTCCAGGGATGTGCTGGGATGTAGATCATAATCCAGGGCTGCCGATTGGCATGCATGGTGTTCATTATCCCTGTCTGTTGCCAGTGTAGTCATGTGAGGCTCCTGCCCATGCTTCATGTCTAGGGTCTCACTGGCTCACTGACAGATCAGGAGAGCTAGAAGCATCTAGCGAGTCTCTGCACATAATGAAGAAATCTGGAGCTAGGCTAAAGGAATGACTTAGGAATGTTGATAGAAAGAGACCTTAGGACATATCAGATCCTCCACAGTGCCATTTTACATACACATGCTCCAGGTAGACAAGGCAGAGGCAGCCCCGCCCTGCTACCCAGTTTCCTGGTCCTGCCCACAGCCTGCCTGTGTCCTGGAGTAGGTCTCCTAGATATAACTGCCTGGGGAACTGCAAGAGTCTGAGAGGCCGCTTGCCCTTTCTGCTGTGCCACTGTGCGATCTTACACTGTGCTGTGTCTTTGTGTGTGTGTGTGTGTGTGTGTGTGTGTGTGTGTATGTGTGTGTGTGTGTGTGTGGATGCACATATATTAGTTATGTAATATATGTAAAGCGCAGAGGACATTTTTAAGTATCATCCCCCAGGGAGTTACTTGTTTTATGCAAATGAGTTTGGTTCTCCTGGAAGTGGAATTAGTGATGGTTGTAAACCACCCTGTGCAGTGTGGAGATCAAACCCTGGTCTTCTGTAAGAGCAACAAGTGCTTTTAACTGCTGATCCATGTCTCCATTTCAACCCCCTTGTTTTCTGAGACAAGATCTTTCACTGGGACCTAGGATTTGCTAAGTATGCTGGAGGTGGAGAGGAGGGAAGCAGCAGAGAATTCCCAGGACCTCCTGATTCCCTGCCCCTCAGCACAGATGTCATATCCAGAACTCCCATGCTTGGCTGGCTCTTTACACGGTTGATGGGGATTGAACTTGGGTCCTTAAGCTTCCATGTGGCAAGAACTTCACTGACTCAGCTGCTTCCTCAGCACATTGCATGTATGGGTATGTGTGTACACATGTGCGGATGTATGTACGCTGTGGAGACACAAGTTTATGGGCCCCAGAAATTGATGGGAACCTTATCTTCTGTGACAACTATTTTATTTACTGGGGAAGGTTCTCACACTGAACCCCAAGCTTGCAGGTCGAGCTGGTCTGGCCTGGGAGCTTACCTTAGGGATCTCTACCTTTGTATCCTGAGCACAGAGATAAAATTAGGCCACTGTGTCTGCCCATCTTTTGATAATGATTGGAACTGGGGTTTTCATGCTTGTGCAAACAAGCACTTTATCCACCAAGCCACCTTACCAA
>NW_022196893.1:6182743-6188556 GCF_008632895.1 Mastomys coucha
CCCACTGGAGGCCGCACCTGGACCATGGCAGGGGTGCTTCTGTTCAGCCTGGGCTCAGTCCTCCTGCACACCTTGCTGTGATGGTCCTCCCAACGACCCCACCCTTTTCCTTTTATCTTTATGTGAGGGGGTAGTGTGTGGAACACCTTGTTTCAACTTTATAGCCCCTGCTGAGTAGGTGCCCCACTCCTCCCTAGGGCTTTCAGAAATGTTATTTTGTTATGACTTGCTACTCTTGACCCTGAAGGCATGTGGCCAGCACATGGAAGAGGCAAAATTCCAAGGTATGATGCCATCACCATTTACACACAAGTATTTGGAGTCCTGCTGGGTTCCCACCTGTGTTGCTAATGTCTCCCTGTTGAGTCCAATAAATGCTTTGTTCTTTTAGCCTAGATCTCCATTTTTCTTTTGCTACACTGAGACCACCAAGACCTGCTTGCCAGTTATATCTCTGCCCTTTCAGCAGGCCACAGTAGCTATCTAATTTAGCCAGCTCAGAATGGGTTGATCTTGGATTGGGTGGGTTTCCCTCAGGGCTGATGCTGGAGGAAGAGAGAGGGGGATAAAGATCACTGTGCTTTATCTGCAGAGGCAAGGTCTCTTGCTGATCCCAGAGCTTGTGGTTTGGCTGGATTAGACCCCTGTTCTCTGCCTTGTGAGCACTAGTTGCACTGTGCCTTCTTTATGTAACCTTCTCCTCAGCTGCCTTCCTCCCCCTTCCTACCCACATTGGTGGAGATAGAATCCAGGGCTCATGCATGTGTAGAAGCTCCATCAAGGCACACATCAGTCCAGGGCACTTCCAAAGAGCACTTGCTTGTGGTGGGGAAGCCCAGGAGATGAGCAATCAATGGAGGGTAGGGGCTGCCATGTCAGATTCTTAGTCCAGAGGTGGAAGCCATTTCCTGCAGGGGCTTTTGTCTTACCTCTCCTGAAATGCCAGGACTGGATGTAGTTCATGTAGATCACTACCTGGTGATCTTCTGCTGTCTGATGAGCCAAGGCTTGGCCTGCATCTCCAAGAATTTATGTTTTACTTATCCCACACCAGTTCCCTTTGACCCTTAACCATGGCTTCTAGGTTATAAAATTCATACTTGTGAGAGATATCATTTGTATTTTACAACAGCCTAAGTGAGTATCTAATCCTTGAACCAGGCCAACCCTGACACACACAGGCATTACATTTACCTCAGCCCAGTTCTTCTTCCTAGGCCTTTATCTTGGGCATTGTTTCTAAGTCAACAAGAAACCATCTTATGGATGAAGCTATATGTAAAGATCTTCAATGTAAACATGTCTTAGGCTTTGCTGTACTCATGGGGCTGAGGTGATGGTTATCTGAATACTTCCCCAACGTGTGCTGTGCTTAATTAAATACGGTTAAAATAAAATGATCTGGGTCAGACTCTAGAAGTCTTAGCCCAGCACTGGTATTAAAACCAGGATCATCAGAATTTTATTCATTCCTCACCCTTATTATTATTTCTGCTGCCTGTTTTAAAGTCTACACACACACACACATGCACAGACACACACACACACACACACACACACAGTAGAAGGAGATTTAATAAATCAGTAGGTTGTTACCCTAGGACTTCTTGAGTCCCAATGTGAGGTAGAATTAGGACAGAGGTTGGAGGTTAGAGGTTAGAGGTTAAGGCATAGTAAAATAGTCCTCATCATAGTGGGGTCTAGCTGAGCACTGTCCAATTCTTCTAGGCTATCTTTTCAGTGTCAGCAGCAGCCTAAAGCCCCCCCCCCACTCCCCCTTTCAGGACCTTCCAGGGTTGTAAAATCAGATCCTAGGTCTTGATGCAGAAAGGAATTTGTGGATGAGCCTGAAATTAAAAGCAGAAAGAAAGGTGTTCATGGAAGGAATACTGGTTGGAAGAGAAATGGGTGGTAGTGTCACAAGGATGAGTGGTAAAAATGGTCCATTAATACCATATGTACTATCATAAGAAGGAACCAAACTGAAGTCATTTTGAATACAGGTCAAATAACGTTAAAGTTTCTAAGACCTCCCTGGGTGACTGACATCCTGCTTGGCAGAGAGAGAGAGACAGGCCCATGATTGACTGATATCCTGATTGAAAGTTAAGACGTGAATGCTAGACAAGTTACCCTGCCACAGTAAATAAACCAAACTGATTAGGCCTAGGTACAATGTTATAGCTTAGTAACTATTACCTATGTAGCCTGGCATTTTGTGCCATTACTGATGGTATAAGGAAATTTTCTCATTCGCTGTTACTAGGAAACTTTCTCAGTTATGAGAGGCTTTGTCCATGTTGGTGGTCCTTCCGTGAGCGTGTTTCCACTCACTGGGAGGTTTGTGATTTCATCACATTCATTAAAAGTTCAAAATGCAAATCTTCACTGAAGACTCTGTCCAGCAAGACCATCACCCTGGAAGTGGAGCCCAGTGACACCATCAAGAGTGTGAAGGCCAAGATCCAGGATAAAGAGGGCATCCCACCTGACCAGCAGAGTCTCATCTTTGCAGGCAAGCAGCTGGAAGATGGCTGCACCATCTCTGATTACAACATCCAGGAAGAGTCGACCGTGTACCTGGTCCTCTGTCTGAGGGGCGGCCTTTAACTTTTCAGTCTGTATTCCCAGTAGGCTATGATGGCATTACTCTGCACTCTAGCCATTTGCCCAAATTTAAGTTTAGAAATTACAACTGTCAATTATAACTGAATCTCTGTTAAAAATGTTATTAAAGTTTTTGTTGCATTGAAGTTTTTTTTTTTTTTTTTAAGAAAAGAATGGAAACACTCTCATGTTCTGGTTGAATGCAGATTCTGTTATGTTCTGTGCTTTGGTGTTCTTGAAACCAATCACAGTAGACGTCAGTTAGAATTGCTTTGTATAGTTAGTCACAATAAGATTAAACTGAACCAACTGCCTGGCAACATTTCCTGCATCTATGTATAAGCTTTCATGTTTTTTGTCCCTGGGATGGACCCCAAAATAAGAGAGACACCTACACAAATAGAAGAAGCTATTTGTTGACCAAGCCAGCTCAGTCAGTCAACAGAGTTTCAAGGGAGTGGGTGAGGATTGAAAAGAAAAAGACAATTAGACAACACTATGACATGACTCCAGCCAGTTCTGAGGCTGATGCAGGTTTATGTTTTTCCAAATCTGCTTTTATATCATTCTAGGTGCATACAAAGAATGTGGCCAGTCCTAAGGCATAAATAAAGTATGTAAGGATCAAACAAGCATAAACTAAGATAGTCAAGAAACAAACAAGACAATAAGCACAGTCCAGTGGTATTCAGGGACTTATCAAAACGATCCAGATCTTCAGCCTGCTTCCTTGTCCTAGCCCAATATCAAAATCTTGCCAATAACCTTGAAGTGACACTAAGAGCTCTCCAGAACTTGGAATAAGACTTGCATTTTGAGTAGGGGTCAAATAAATTTAGGTTCCCAAGACATCTCTGGGAATTGGCATTCTACTTGGTTGAAAGAGACATGTATATGGGTAACTAGCATCATGGTTGGCAAATTAAAATGTGAATGACAGGAGCCAACTCACCCAGTGAAATAGCAAGAAAAGGCCTATGGTAAAACTACAATCTGGCCATGTAAACATGGGAACAAAGGGAAAATAATTTATCAATGACCAGTAACAAAAGCCAAAGTCTGGGATCAGGATTAACCTGCAAATTCTGTGATTGGCAGTTGCCACACCCACTCCAGTGGAGTCTGCGTGACAGCAGTCCCTGAGGTAAAAAGTTTCAAGGAAGCTAGTCTCCTGGAGGCCCTTGGTGTTCCCTAACACAGAAGTGGTCATGGGTTATACATAGACTAGAATGGAAACTATTTACACCTGGCTTCTAAGATTACCCTGACTATAGATGAGGCTGCTGCCCAACTCCTGCCAATTTACACGTATATACTTTTCTATAGAATCATTGTGCTTCAGATGACCTCCGTGTACCTTGACCATTGTGCCACCTGAATTTTCTTTTTCTTTTGTACTGGCCATAAAAGTCTGATGCTCACTTTGAGAAATCACACTCAGATTCAACACTTCCTTGTTTCCGTGTCTGCGTGTCTTTGTGCCGACTCCTTGCCTACCTGATTACTGGAATCCTGATTCTCCCTGGGTTGAGGGACCACGACTGGGTCAGCCTGTGACAGGCAGTGTGTGTCAGGATGGATGTGGTGAGCACATGAGTCAACGTGAGCAGCTAAGGAAGCAAGTCAGACTTGGACAGGGAGAGGGTTTACCTTGCAATTATCCTCAGTAGTGTGTGATATATCCTGGCTGGGCCAGAGAGGCATTGACTTGGCCTAGGCTGTGTCTGGAGGATTAATTCATCTCAAGAAAATTGCACTAGTCTTTGCCTAGTTCTAGCTATAATTCTTTTAAAAAAAAAAAACGCCACCCATGGTTCCTCAGGTTGTCTTCCCTGGCTCCTCCCCGTGGTGGGAGACTCACTTGCTCTTTTCTTGGTAAAATTTTTCTCTCTTCACATACTCATGTGTCCACATCCTTAGTCATCATAGATGTGAGACAAAGAATTCCAAAGCAACCGTCTCAGTTTGACTTTGATGACTGTTGATTGGCTGGCATCTTAGTACGCGGTCAAGCACATCTGGGATGGGAAAGGCCTTGTCCAACTCAAATCCTGCCTCACCAGCAGAGAACCCAAGTAATACTTATTTGTAATCCTTTTCAGGAGAATGTGGCTCCAAGGAGCCACCCAGCCCATTTTATTATGGCTGGATGGTCCTCTTAGTACCTGCTTCCTTGGCATAAGCCAATGCGGATATGCCAGGCCTTGTACCCAGAGACTCCCAGAGACCTCAAACACCACCCTGGGTCACTAAGCAGGGGATATGGCACTACTGTTTGGTCACTGTGGGTAGTGGAGCTCCACTCAGTGTGAACAATCAATAACTGCAGAGAAGGTCTTCTGTTAGTCAAGTACCCTTGGAACAGAGATGCCAGGTCACAGAAAGATTATGGGACATATATCACTGGTTAGGAAGAAACAGCAGAATCCTGGGTGGAGGCTCTAAAGTACCTCACCCCCACCCCCAGCCACCTTAGCTGAGAGTATGGTATAGAAACCTGGAGAACAGGGTCAGGGAGGCAGGTAGGTGTGTGTGGACCAGAGTGGGCAGATAGAAGGATCTGGGAATGAGGTACCACACCCACCCATAGGCTCACTTGTTGTAGAGACTGAATCAGAAATGTCCCCTGTGGGGTCAGGTTTTAAACCTTATTCACCAGCTGGTGGGAATATTTTGGGAGGCTGTGGAACATTTAGGATGTTTGGGATGGGGCTTCAAGGTTCCACGTGAACCCTGGTCCCAGTAACCCTCTCAGCTTTCTAGTTCACCCTGACAGCAGCAGCCTCACCATACTCTTCCACTGGAGGGAGCTGGGCTCCACCTTGTCTTCCCCGCCATGACAGGCTGAAACTAAAGGCCAAATACATCTTCTGAAATTGTTTCTGTCCAGTCATGTGATCCCAGCAAGACTACACTAATTTGTCTGTCCCATTCCAAGGGCCTCCCAGCACCCTCCTTCTTTTCTTGGACACCCTCTTCATGCCCAGTGGAGCCCACTCAGCCTATCCAGCCTTAAGCTGCCAATCAGTCTCCTAGACCCTCTCTGTGATCCTTACCTTTGCCCTTACTCAGGGACTCTTCCAAGGCCAGGTAACCAGTCATGTCCACCAGGCCTTACTTCCTGCCGTGAAGCTTCACCCATTTGTGATTTTACACCACCTAGGCATTCTCTCCAGTCCTTGTGGCACTGCAGACTCTGTCCCCTC
>NW_022196893.1:6188810-6191310 GCF_008632895.1 Mastomys coucha
TGCTGGGCCTCAGGCTTCAGGGACAGCTCTATGTTGAGTGTAACTGTCTGTCACCTGACTGGATGGTTTCATGTAGATCTTGGCTGCTCTAGCCATAGAAGGCTGTACTGAAAGCTGGAAGAGGGAAGGGTCCCTGGGGCACTGGAACAATGGGGCAATGAAGCAGGAGCCAGGATGTGGGGAAGCAAGAGTTTACTGTCTCTGAGGAGTGAGATGCTGCAGTCCCAGTGTGTGAACAGGGGACCCAGGTGGAGCAGGATAGAGTATGGCTGCACCTGTGGCTTCATCAGGTCCATCTGCCACTCACAGCGCTTGACAGTGTGCCAAGGGTCAAGGGCTTTCTTGATGAAGCCTATGACCTGCATTGGAAATACTCCTTGTCTGTCTCCATGAGGAGCAGAAGGGTTTTATTCCTAGGCCAGGATGTCAGGGAGGAGCAGCATGCTGAGCCCTAAGTAAAGGGTGTGGTGTCTTCCCTTCTACCCCAGGACAGGGCATCACCTTGCAAGTCCTGGGATGGATGAAGGTGGGATGTGAGGTGGAAGACAGGAGGTGCTAGAAGGGTGTGTATGTTGGGGGAGGGTGTCAGAGGACAATGGTCCTTACAACAGGGTGCAGAAGAGGCCCAGACCCATTGGCAACAGGAACTTCCCTGTCAAGGCCCCGAACCCCTTCCAACTCTCAGAAGCTCTGTTGCAGTGATCCTATGAACAGCATCTTCTGGTGATACTGGCCTGAATATTGCTCAATGTCCACTCAAAGAAATGGTTGGAGTTGGGACAGGTGGTGGCACAGCGCTTGCTGATCTGAACTCTGCTCTTTGTACCTGCAGAAGAAAAGAGACAACATGTGGTCCTAGAACACTGAGGCCAGAGGGGTGAAGTGGGGGAAGCATCCAGTGTGGATGGCTGGACCTGGCCTTGCTGGGCCACCTTCTGCAGTCCTTTCAGAGGCAAGACCCACAGAGGGTCAGGAGCTCTGCTACTCAGAGTCACCACCAACCTGGGATATGGAAAGAGCTGAGAGTTCTCTGCAGCAGCCCCAGCTGACCAGGATGATCAAGGGCAGAAGTAGAAGAGGCTTGGCTGTCAAAAAGTACATTGGTTGGTGGCACAGAACTTGGGATGGCTAAGGATTGTCTAACAGAACCTGTGGCCTCCTTGGAAGCCCAGAACAGTCCTCCCCTAGTGAGTGCATCAGATCCTCCCAGAATAGTCCTCTCCTCATGAGTGCATCAGATCCTCCCAGAACACTTAGCACCCAAAGGAATCCTGAGAGCCAACTCTCTGCACAGACCTACCAGTTGTTACCTTCCAGCTCTACAGAAACTCAACATAAAGCTTGGGGTAGTGGAAAGAAAGGCAGAAGACTATGAGAAAACTTAAGAGAAAAGTCACACATAGTCCCTCAGGTTGCAAATCTTCAACTACAACAAATCCCTTTATTGAGATAAGTAAAAGTGACCCTAGGGGCAGGGCTGCAACTTATGAGAATGAAGCTGCCCTTTTTGGGAAAATTCCACTTGGAAAATGTTGGCTTCAATCTGACACAACTACACAGGAGGAAACGCTTCAGTAAGAGGCAGCCACAGGCAGCAGGCAGTGCTGTGGATATACTGCACAGGACTGTCTGTCAGGCCTCCCTGCCTGAGGCCCAGGCTGTACCACTCCTTCTGGGGCTTGTCCTAGGCCAGCAAGGCATTATTCTCAGGAAAAGGCTTGAGGAAACATGAGATGCCTAATGTTTAAGAATTACTCTGCAACAAGGCTCAGGACATTTACCTAAGAAAGGATGTAGGTCAGAGGTGTCCGCAGGGTCCCAGGGAACTAGAGCCAGGTCCAGGCAACTACTATCACCATGGGTGTGCTCACACAAGGTCTGGACATCTTATTTTCTGCTTTCCATGGAGATGGGACTAGTAGTGTTGGCTTTTGTTCCATTATTCTAAGGCTGATCTTACCTAAGGTCTCACTGCTTCTGCAACCTCAAGTGATGCCCCATGTGAGTGGGTGGTCTTGGAAAACTGGTCCCTGACTGCCTGTCTCACTTTTGAATACAATGTCACATTAGAGCTTTTGTCCTGTGGAGAATTCTAGAAGTAGAGACATAGAAACAGAAATGGCTAATTGGGAGAGAAAAAGGAGAGGTCCAAATTCTGACCACACCTTCCCGTATTGTCCAGCACCTACAGGACTTGTTGGAACTGTGGGTTTGGAACCAGGATCCAGCCTTGCCAGTGATCCTGGAGACATCCAGGCTTGAGAACAGACTCACTCATGAAAAGGAGAACCTCGTTGCTCACACGGACTTTTTCACTGTGCTGGCACTCTGTGGGCTGACAATGACTGGCCCAGCCAATCTAGAAGCTCCAGATTCATGGTATAGACAAGAACATGGACGGTGGGTGAGCAGCACAGGACAGGATCCCCAATGCACCCCTGCTCCATCACCCTCCATCCCTATCCAGTCTTTATGTGGTACTACCATGGTTATCATGCAT
>NW_022196893.1:6196310-6201053 GCF_008632895.1 Mastomys coucha
ATTAAAGACATGTGCCACCACTACCTGGCTAGCTCCTGCTTCTTGACCTACTTGAGTTTCAGTCCTGACTTCCTTTGATGATAAACAGCAATGTGGAAATGTAAGCTGAATAAATCGTTTCATCCCCAACTTGCTTCTTGGTCATGATGTTTGGTGCAGCAATAGAGACTCTGACTAAGACAAATTGGTATCAGCATAGTAGGATATTCCTGTGACAACCTGACCAGGTTTTGGGGAGTACTGTGGAAGGACTTTGGAACTTTGGGCTAGAAGAGCCATTGGGTGTTAAAAACTGTGTAATGTTCTGTAGAAGCTTGGAAGTTAATGTTGAAAACAGTGCAAATGATGGAGGCCTGGCTTTTGAAATTTCAGAGGGAAGAATGAAGCCTCTTTCTTATCAGGGCCCTTGACAGTTTGTTTGTGAAGATTCTGTGGTTTTGGATAGCTGGGGCTAAAAATCCTCTGTGATTAACAAGATACCAGAACTACTAGAGTGAACCTTTGTGTTGCTGGAACTATTGATGCTGGTTAGATGGAACTAAGAAATTAGCAGTGATGAAGAAGAGACCAGAAGAGGCTCTTTTCTAGAGATACCTCAAGCTATGGCTGAACTTGGTAAAGTTTAAGAGTCACCCAGGTGGTACTGGTTTTGAAGGCATGAAGGGGTCATGAAGAACAGCTGAGGCTCAGAAGGCCATTGGTGAAGGTGTAGCCTCAGTTGCAATTGATGGCCCAGGACTGAAGGAGTCATCTGAAGGGGTCATGCAAAGGAGTTGAGGCTATTGGTAAAATCTAGTTCCAGCAGAAGACAGCAAGCAGTGTTTTGGAGATGCCAGTACCATGAGATGACCACCAAGAACAGCAGCAACAGCGGAGTACAGGCAGCTGGAGCCTAGAAGACAAGCTATATGCTACAAAGGGCAGAACTGGAAAAACGACCCAAGACCTTGGAGGAACCCAGAAGATCTTGTGTGGACTCCAGAAATTGGGTGGCTCAAGTTTGATTTTGCTTTTGATTGTGGCTGTGCCCTGATATTTTTCCCTCTTGAAGTAAGAAAAGTATTTTAGTGGAGCCCACAATTAAGAGAATTTGAATTGGAAAAGAATGGATTTTAAAGGATATTATATATTTTAAAGGGATTGAAATTTTAATATGTAAAGACTGTGGGAATTTTAAAGTTATTTAGAACTTGGGGGTGAGTAAGAAAGTAAAGCTTAAGGCTTAATAGTGATGCTTTTTTGTGTCAAGTTGACAAAGGGTCAAATGTACTGGCTGGTTCTGTGTGTCAACTTGACACAAGCTGGAGTTACCACTGAGAAAGGAGCCTCCCTTGAGGAAATGCCTCCATGAGATCCAGCTGTAAGGCATTTTCTCAATTAGTGGTCAAGCATGGGAGGACCCATTGTGAGTGATGCCATCCCTGGCATAGTAGTGCTGAATTCTATAAGAAAGCAAGCTGAGCAAGCCAGGGGAAGTAAGCCAGTAATCAGCACCCCTCCATGACCTCTGCATCAGCTCTTACCTCCAAGTTCCTGCCCTATGTGAGTTCCTATCCTGACTTTCTTTGGTGATGAACAGCAATGTGGAAGTGTAAGCTGAATACACCCCTTTCTTCCCCAACTGGCTTCTTGGTCATGATGTTTTGTGCAGGAATACAAACCCTAAGACAAGGCCCATCCTCAAATTCCTTTCAGCATCAAGATCAAGGATCTGGTTTTACACCAGTGGATGTTCCTAGAAGACTACAGGGGGCATGGAATCTCAGGCTGGGCTGCTACTGAGAAGATGGCCTTGAAGAATTGGACAGTGCTCAGCTAGACACCACTTTGGCCAGGACTGCTTTACAATGCCTTAACCTCTAGCCTCTAAACTCTGCCCTAATTCCTCTCACATCAGTACTCAATATGACCGATATATACAACCTATATATCTATTAATTCTCCCCTTTTGTGTGTGTGTGTGTGTGTGTGTGTGTGTGTGTGTGTGTAGACTTTAAATAGGCAGGGGAAAATAATCATTATGAGGTATGAATAAAACTCTGAGCCTGGTTTTAGTATCAGTGCTGGGCTAAGACTCTAGAGTCTGACCAGATCATTTTATTTTGGCCAAATTTGATTAAGTACAGCACACATTTGGGGAAAGTATTCAGATAGCCATCAACTCAGCCCCTTGAGTACAGCAAAGCTTAAGACATGCTTACATTAAAGATCTTTACATATAGCTTCATCCATAAGATGATTTCCTTTTGACTTAGAAACAATGCTCAAGATAAAGGTCTAGGAAGCATGACTAGACTTAGGTAAACTTAATGCCTGTGAGTATCAGGGTTGGCTTGGTCTAAAAATTAGTCAATTAGGTTTTTGTAAAATACAAATTACATTTCTCACAAGACTGAATTTTATAACCTAGAATTGATGGGCAAGGTTTTAAAGGAAAATTGGTCTGGGATAAGTAAAACATAAATTCTTGAAGATACAGGCCAAGCCAGGCAGAAGATCACCACGTTGTGACCTACATGAACTCCATCCATTCCTGGCATTCCAGGAGAGGTAAGCTGTGTGTTTAACTTTCCTGGCTTCTCCAGTGCTTATCCAGGTACACAAGACCCTGTTTGCCCTCTACTTGGGTGTTACTCAAGACAGCTATGGCCAAAACACAGGTGTGTGAAGACCTGCCCAACTGATGCTGGGTTGGAAGCAGACACAATTAACCACAGCCTGGGTATAGTGGGCAGCATGAGGCTATGATTGGCTAGCAGCCACATGGGCCAGGTCTCACTCCTCCATAAGGCCTGTGCTATGATTTGACTGTTTGAGATAAAACAAAAACAAGTAACAGATATTAAAGATGTCTCCAGGTATCAAAACCTGAAGGGGGTGAATACCTTTGGTCTTCTAAATGCACTCCTTTCTCATAATCTAAGCAACGGATCGGTGGAAGAACTACAAGGCATGTACACTAGAGAAGTTTGTGTGTGTGTGTGTGTACACAAAGCAGGGCTTTACAGACACATAGGCAGCTCCTATTCTTGAGGAGCTCTGATGATTTCCCTTGCTTTAATTGCATCTACCCCACTCAACTACATCAGTTATTCAGGTGCACAGTCCACACTTTAAAAAAGTACTTTTTATTGATTCTCTGTAAATTTCCCATCTTGCACTTCAATTCCACTCATCACCCTATCCATCCCTTAGGCATCCTCAACCCTTGCAACCTCCCCATCAAAACATAAAAATAAAATAAAAAATGAGGGAAACATCTCGACATGGTAGCTGTGATGCAGCACAGTGTGCCACACAGTATACCCTTTTGTTCAAACACAGTATAGCCTATTTGATCATCGCTCACAGATGATCATTACCATGAGTCATTGCTCTGGTTGGAGGCCTCTGGCTTCTGCTACACTCTCAATACTGGGTTTGTCCCAGAATTCCCCTCTGATGTTGTTGCCCTGTGTCATGGAGATCCTGTAGCTTTGGATCTGCAGGACCAGCACCTTCATGTGCACCAGCCGTACTTAGATGGGGAAGATGTTGGGGTGAGCCAACTCTAAGCCCAGGATCTGGCCATGGGTGGTAATTGAGTTGGTCATCCCAGCAGCTCCCCAGCATGCACACTATCAAGGACAGCTCTCCTGCTTTGCCCACATGGGGTTCAGGGCCAGCTCTCCTGCCTATGGCAAATGGCAAGAGTCTGGACCAGCTCTCCTGTGTCCATGCCATGGGGGCCAGTGCTCCTGCAGGGCCTGAGGGCCTCAGTCAGTGAGGCCATGGGCAGTCTGCCTTTTAAAACAGAAAGAGAATGGCCAGGGTGGTAGTGAGTGTATACCTGCAAACCCAGCACTTGGAAGCAGAGGCCAGAAGAGACTGCAACAGAATCAAGGCCGAATATGGAAGAAAGTTCTAGAATCCCTACTCATGACTCAAGTCTCATGGCCCAATGTTGGATCTCTTGTTGTCAATGTGTCAAGTCAGTCCTTCCCAGTGGAGGCATCCATTACAGACTAAGACTCCAGGAAAGGCAGTGTAAGACTTCATTTGCTCTGAGCCAAACCTTGAGTCCCTGCAGGAAATGGCTTCTACCTCTGGAATAAAAAAATCTGACAGGGCAACCCCTACCCACCATTGAGGGCTCATCTCCTGGGCTTCCCCACCACAAGCAAGTGCTCTTCGGAATTGGGGGAACCCCCTCTCTACTCTCAGCATCAGCCCACCCAAACCAAGTGGTGCCCCACTCTGAGCTGGCAAACATGTGCAAGCTAGTGTGGCCAGCTGAAAGAACAGATAGGTGAACTGGCAGGCAGGACTTGATGAACTCAGTGTAGCAAAAGAAAAACAGAGATCTTGGCTGGAACAACAAAGGGTTTATTGGACTCAATAGAAGGACATTGAGCAACACACATAGGAAACCTACAGGACCCCAGATGCTTATGTGCGGATGGGGATGGCTTAATAACTTGGAATTTGACTCTTCCCTGTGCTGGCTACTTGCCTCCAGGGCCAAGAGTAGCAAGCCACAACAAAATAACATTCCAAGAAGTACACACCTGAAAGCCCTAGAGAGGAATGGGGCACCTGCCCAGCAGGGGCTATAAAGTTGAAACAAGTTGTTCCACACACTACCCTCACCTTGGAGTTTCTAAAACTTATAAGTCATCACTAGAGGGCTCCAGTGAGCACTGCTTACACATGAGGATAAAAGGACAAGGGTGGGGTCGTTGGGAGGACCATCACAGCAAGGTC
>NW_022196893.1:6201133-6212949 GCF_008632895.1 Mastomys coucha
GCCATGGTCCAGGTGCGGCCTCCAGTGGGAAGGGCTGCATTGCAGAGGTCTGTCTTGCAACAGGAAGTCTTCACCTTGACAGTAGAACCCAGGATCTCGACATTTTCAAGATCAGGAGGGCAGAAGGGAAGGCACTGACTGTTCTTTACTTTGCTTGTGTGAAAGTCTGCAAGACATCAGGGAGTGACTCACTTCTTATGCAGGGACAACATAGATTCCCAAAGTCTGGACCACATGCCACCAGGTCTGAATGGCCCAGACTTGTCTTTAAGGCATGGTGAAGTCAGACAGGGTAGCTCAGATTTGTAATCTCAGAACTTAAAATACTGAGGCAGGAGGATTTTTATGAGTTCAACACCAAACTGGACAACATGGGAGCCTCTAGGCTATCCTGGGGCTGGAGTGAAACCCATCTGAAATAACAAATGGACCAAACAAAAATCCAAACCGTGTCTGGTAAGTAGGCTTTGTGGTTAAAGGGCTTGTGTGCACAAGCATGAGCCCACAGTCCCATCACTAGAGTACATCAAAGGATGGGCAGGCATGGTGGCCTACTTGCATCTCTGTGCTCAGGACACAAAGATGGAGAGCCCCGAGGTAAGCTCCCAGGCTAAACCAGCTCAATCTGGAAACTTGGGGAACAGTGTGAGACCCTTCCTCAGTAAATAAAATAGTTGTCACAGAAGATTCCCATCAACTTCTGGGTCTCATACACTTGGACCTCCCCAGTGCATGTACATCTACACACATGTACACACATGCCCTTACACACAATGTGTTGGGCAAGCAGCTCAGTCAGTGAAGTGCTTGCCATATGGAAGCCTAGGGACCCAAGTTCAATCCCAGCAACCAAGTAAAGAGCCAGCCAAGCATGGGAGTGCTGGTTATGATCTCTGTGCTAGAGGAGCGGGCAGGGGGAAATTGAGAGGTCTTGGAGATTGGAGTACTGGATGTGATCTTTATAACACAGAGGGGTATCAGGAGGTCCTAGGAACTCTCTGCTACCTTCCTCAACTCCACTCACAGCATGCTTTGCAAATCCTAGGTCTCAGTGAAAGACCTTGCCTCATAAAACAAGGTGGTTGGGACTGGAGACATGGATCAGCTGTTAAAAGCACTTGTTGCTCATACAGAAGCCCAGGATTGGGTTCCCAGACACAAAGGGTGGCTTACAACCATGTGTAATTCCACTTCAAGGGAACCAAAACTCATTTGCATAAAATAGTAGACTGTGCCTAAGGAATTTGTCTTAAGGATGTACTATGAGCTTTACACAATTACATTACAATCCTTCCTACATATGCACCCATATTTATTTACACACACACACACACACACACACACACACACACAAAGACAGCACAGTATAAGTTCGCACAGTGGCACAGCAGAAAGGGCAAGCGGCCTCTCAGACTCTTGCAGTTCCACAGGCAGTTATATCTAGGAGACCTACTCCAGGACACAGGCAGGCTGTGGGCAGGACCAGGAAACTGGATAGCAGGGCAGGGCTGCCTCTGCCTTGTCTACCTGGAGGATATGCCTGAAACTGGCACTGTGGAGGATCTGATATGTCCTAAGGTCTCTTTCTATCAACATTCCTAAGTCATTCCTTTAGCCTAGCTCCAGATTCCTTCATTATGTGCAGAGACTCGGTAGTTGCTTCCAGCTCTCCTGGTCCAGCAGTGAGCCAGTGAGACCCCAGACATGAAGCATGGGCAGGAGCCTCACATGACCACACTGGCAACAGAGGGGGATGATGAACACCATGCATGCCAGTGGGCAGCCCTGGTTTATGATCCACATCCCAGCACATCCCTGGACCCCAGCAGCCCCCACTTTGAAGGATTCCCACTCCAAACCCAGGAAGGCTCTACTAGGAGGGAGGGGAACCATGGTCCACAACAAGTGCTCAGACATGACCTTTTCTCCAAAGCCACCCTCAGCCATCTTTGTATAGGCCACAGGGGACTTACCCACAATACCTTCTACCACCTGAGTAACACAGAATCCATCGGTGCAGGGGCAGGCAAGTGATGGGCAGGAAGTCTAGAGTGGGACCCCCAGGCATTGGTAGCACTCCAGCCCCTGTGCTGAGAAAGAAGCCAATACATGAGGGCTAAGGCATGCCCTTCCTAGCCCAGACCCCTCCTCTCCAAGGTCTTTACTTCCACACAGCTGCTGTGTGAAAGGGCATTGCTGCCAAGTCACCTCCACCATAAGCAAAAGCGAACCAAGGACCACTCTTGTTCAAATATGCTCAGTACTGCTGTCTCAGCTAGCCAGCCTCACAGGAGAGACCTGAACCCCAAGAGAGGCAGTCACCATATTGGGAAGACACAGATACCAAATGTCTACTGAAGGTTTAAGTGGGTGTGTAAAAAGGTGCTGGAGCCACCATATGGCTCCCCATCTGTTCTCACATGTTCTGACCTGTTCCACCCTACACATGCAGAGCTGGGCCCTGGGTATTGGAGATGACAGAGCACTGAACTTCCCAGAGTCTACCTCAAAGCTGAGGCTCACCTTGAGACTTCCAGCAATACAATTGTAACTAGAAGTATTGGGTGTCTGAGAGCTCAGAACCTCTTAGAGTAGGGAAGTTCTAGCACTGGGACCTCATGTGGCATGGGCTGGGTATAAGAAAAAGTCAAATCCAAGAGTTAAGGATTCCAAAGCCCTTGACTTGCAGCCAGGCCAGCAAAAGAAGCCTCTGCCAGTTTGTGTGCACACAGGTCAGTGTCCTGACTGGGAGGCCAGGGCAGCAAGGTAGAGTGTTAGGACAGGCTGCTCCAGAGGCCAGGGTTTGTGGCAGAGGTAGTGACGTCCAAGAGTCCTTCTAGCATGTGGTGATGGTTGCAGTGCAGGCTCTGGCAAGATTACAGACCCAGTAAAGCACCCCAGAACAGGAGGGTTCACCCACCACAAGCCAATCCCCAATCCCCTGATCCAGCACACCCAGGGTACCAGGCACGCAATGGAAGCACAGGTGTACCCACAACCCTGAGGCCCTTTTCCATCTCCATTGTACCCTCCTGCCCCTCTCTCATTTGCCGTCTCACCTCTTTCAGCACACAGTAGGGCTACAAGAAGGATGAGCACACAGGACTTTGTAGCCTGAGAACTGTTCATCCTCGGAGAAGGGGTGCACAGATAAAACTTTGTAAGTTGGAGCCAGTTAATAGACACACAATCACATCCCTGGGCTCTCATACAACTCAGGCATCCAATCTTCCCTCCCTCCAACCCTCCACACAGCTTTCCCCAAGGAATAGATGTCTGCCTACTTCTCTTATCCTCCACCCACCCAGCTTTTCCTTCCTCATCCCACACTCACACCCACAGCCCCATCCTGAGGGCTCTTCCCTTTGCCCCCTAGCAGCTCCCTCCTGACACCAGTCCTTACTTCCTCTCTGACCAGGCTGCAGGCACAGTGGCAAGGTCTCTCAGATGTGGACTGCAGTAAGTACTGTACTTTCCCTCAGCTCCTCCCAGCTGGCATCCTGAAAGGGGAGGGGTTTCAGGACGTCCCTCCTCCAGGCCAGCATGTCTATTGCTTAAGAGTTAGCAAGGTTTGTGGGTGACCTGGTCAGCCAGATTTATAGCCTTTGGGGAGAGAAGACCACTCTGTTGGGGAGGGACCATGGTGCAAAGGTCTAAGAGGGCAGAAGGGCAGGGGCCACGTTTGGCTTGAGCTTGCCATTCAGAAAGCAATGGAAGGAAGAACCTTGCTCAGCCCTCTTCTGCTTTTTGTTTTGTTTTGGGTCACTTTTTTTCTTTGGGGGCTGTGTGTTGTGTCAAGACAGTTCTGTGTAGCTTTGGCTTTCCTAGGACTTGCTTGGCTGACTGGGCTGGATCAAACACACAGCTATCAAAGGTGTGCTGCAGCTCCTGCTACTTCTGCTACTACCACATGATGTTTTCCTGTTTCTAAAAAGAAGGTACGGGCTGCAGTGGCTCGAAGCCCATGGCCCTCCTTCTATAAGCCAGCAAATCACTGACAAATACTTGGAGACTGGCTCTAGTGAGCAAGCTCCCAACAGGGTCTTGCATCCACACAATGAGAATCATGAGCCAAGAACTCACAACTGGGAAGGAAGTTACTAAGCAGTGTCTGATGTGCTTGGGTGATGTATGGGGCTGCGGATGCTATTAGCATCTGGTAGCTAGAGCCAGGGATGCTTGTCATGGCACAGGCAGTCTTATGCAGAGGATGAATGACCCCAGTGTCCCTGAGGCCCAGAAGCCTCCAGGAAGAAGCCACATGCTCACTCTTCCTGTTCCAATTGTATGATCCCTCTCCCTACACCTGTGTTCCTAGCTCCACCTGTCCCAAAAAGAACATGAGTTGCCCTGGCTTTTATGTCACTACCATGTGTACTAGTATTCTAATAAGTAAAACCTTACTAATTAGCCAAATATTGATGGCATCTGTGGCTCAGCTCTGGGATGATCATCAGGGCCCCCACAGCAAGCCAGATTCTGAGTGTCCTAACCTCACGGAGCTTAGAGCCCAGTAAGTAGACCCACTAAAATTCCTGCAAGGCACTGACATGGGTTAGAAAAGGAAGGCTGGGCACAGAAAGAGACCTGAGCTGGAAATCTTCCTGAAATGACACCACAGTAAAAGATCAGGTATGCTCAGAGGACAACTGAGTCCCAAAATGGACCACAAAATCAGTGAAGCTGAGCACATCCAATTAAGCAGGGAAGGCTGCTTACACTCCAGGGCCTCTACTATAGCACCATTAAAAATCCCTTCCTTGTTACCCTATGATCTATCAGGGAAGCAGACCACATTTGCCACCAACACCGCAAAACCCAGCACAGTGTTAGGAGGAAGAGAGCAAGCAAGAAATGTTGTCTCTGTGATTCCTTCACATGCTGTGCTAGGCATTGGCTCATGCATGATCTAGCCTATGTGAAGCAAAGAACAGCAGACAGCAAAGCCTCTGCAAACAAACATAGGGTGTCAATGACAGATCCAAGTGACAATCCTTCCCAATGTCACTGCCCAATGAGTTTATGGGGCTGATTTACAGAGGATGGGCGATGTCACTTACAGGACATGGGTAATTTCATGACCAAGTCTCACCCCATCGTGCAAGCAGTGTCATGAAGTCCCTCTTTCAGTTACTCCTCTGGTTCTATATTCTAGCATCTTCTGAGACCACTTGTGGTTGGAGAAGAGCAGAAGTGTTGATGGCTGGAACCCCAGATGATAGTCCTCCCTTCTGAGTGTAGAGTTCTGCCCATATCACAGACCTGTTGCAGTTTTGCTCTTCTGTCTCCATTGCCAGGGCTCCTGGGCCAACGTTATCCCTACTCCAGGATGGCAATGGGGCCATCACCTTCTCTTTAGAGGCAAAGGCAATACCGTTTTAAACTAGGGGTTCTCATGAGTCCTCCACTTTCCACCCAGCATCACGGTTGAGGATGTAGTGGTGGACTCCTGCCAAAATTACAGACAGACCACTTAAATTAACTCTTTTTTTTTTTTAATTTTATTTATACGTGTATACTGTTGCTGTCTTCAAATACACCACAAGAGGGCATTAGATTCCATTGCAGGTGGTTGTAAACAACCATGTGGTTGCTGGGAATTGAACTCAGTACCTCTGGAGGAGCAGTCAATGCTCTTAACCACCAATCCATCACTCCAGCCCCCTTAAATTAACTCTTAAGGGGGAGGGCAACAGTGTACTTGTATATTCTTAAAGTTAGATGTACCAAATGTTGCCAGGCTTGTGTTAGAGAAGCCAGGCCTTCTGCAGAGAGAGTGACATGCAAGACAAATACACACCCAGCCTTTTCTCCTGCCTTCCAGTTCAGCCACAGGCCTGAATACTGTCACACTGTCAAACATTAGCCATGCCCATTCCCCTCCTCAGAGAAAGGATGACCTCTGTGTAGTAGCCAAGGTCACTTGTGCTTCCCTTGCCCTCTTGAGTCATACAGCAAAGAGGTTTCATGTTAACTAAGTGTACTTCCATGGGTATGGGCAGTTTTAGCATTTCTTCTAGGCTCTGCCTCACAGTTGCCTGGCAACAGTCAGGGATGTGTGACTTACTATAGAAGGGAATGCTTGGGCCCTCTTCACTGTTTTCTCTTGCTCTCTTCCTCTCTTCCCCCTCTGTCCATTCTCTCCCCACTCCCCTCCCTCTCTCTCTCCAAGTGCTCATGGCAGGCCTCTATTCATCTCTGTCTCTGTCTCTCTCTGTCTGTCTGTCTCTGTGTCTTTCTCTGTCTCTACCACCCACCACCCTACATCCTCTCCCTATGCCCTACATAAACTCATGGGCTCTCAGATGCACCCGCTTCCCCCTCATCTTACTATGCCTGCACCAAGCATATCCCTGGCTTCTTTTACCTTTTCTAAACACAACAGGCAGCACTGTACTGTCCCTCATCTGTCTTGGAAACCCACACCTCCCCACTTTGTTTCTCATATGTGTCAGCATGGTCTGCAGGAATAGCTTCTTATTGTACCAGAACTTGCTTGGTGCTGACTTTGGCTACATTAGTACCTTGTTTTATTTTGAAAATCTATATAATACATGGGGGGAGCAGGAGCAGGGCTCTGATGACTTCCCATCAAGGGCAAGAGCCAGGCAATGAAAGGGTTGGAGTACCAGAAAGCAGGATCATGGAAGGCATATTGGGACCTCAAATTGTTGCAGAGCTCGTGAAGAGCCTTAATATTTTGTTCAACTGTAGTGCCAGGGATATGTTAGTGATCCCGAAGAAAACAGACAGAAGCAGATCTGATGCAACTCACAGCAGGGTCTTTATTCTATCAGAGCTAGCCCAGCACCCCCTCAATGCTCCGTCATAATGCAGGATGCTTTTGTTGCTGAGGGAGCCCCGAATGTCTATGGGGCAATGCTTTATAGTAAGCAGCAAACAGGGAGTACATGTGCAAGCATCTAATTGGAAAACTACTGTGGCCTTTAACATAACTGGCTGGTACTAGGAGTCATATCATAAACTCAATTTCTGTTCTGTTCTGCATTGGTAGTAGTTAGGCAGAGGGTGGGCTTGTAAACTGGGGTGCAGGTTTGTTGGAGGAATCACCTGGAGACACTGGTTTTGTTGGGGATTAACCTAGAGCCTGGTGCTAGGCTTGGGATTGTTGAGGGGGCTTCTCAGAATCTAATGCCTGTCAGTTTACCTGAGTTTAAATTTAGGTCAGGTTCTCTAAAATGGAGTCTGAACTTAAAAGATTTGGCCTCACATTAGCATGTGGGAGTCAACCACTCATCAAAACGGTTTAAAATGTAGATGCTATATAGTGCTTAGATAAAGTTTGACAAAATGTTTTTCTTGTTGTTGTTCTTTGTTTTTGTTTTGGGAGATTTTTGAGACAGGTTCGCACTGTCCTGGAACTCACTCGGTATACTAGGCTGTCTTTGAACTTACAGAGATCCAACAGCTGCCTCTCCCTCTCTGCCTTTTCCTACCTGCTGAGAATGCAGCAAGGCCTTGCTGGATGCTGACTCAAATTGGAAACTTTGAGATAAAAACAGTGAGGTCTGGGAAGAAAGGTTGTATTTGCTTTACACTTCCATATTGCTGTTGATCAACAAAAGGAAGTCAGGACAGGAACCCCAACAGGGCAGGAACCTGGAGGCAGGAGCTGATGCAGAGGACATAGGGAGGTACTGTTTACTGGCTTGCCCCCCATGGCTTAGTCAGTCTACATTCTTATAGAGCCCAGGACCACCAGCCCAGGGATAAACTCACCCACAAATGGCTGGGTTCTCCCCATCAATCAGCAATTAAGAAAATGTTTCACAGCTGGCCTTTTGGCAGTTGGCCCTCTACCATTATTTGTCCTGTTATCATGAGCAAGCTCTGCATCCTCCAAAGGGTTACCAACTGTCAATGGTAGAATCACTGTGTTAGGTCTGAAATAGATGCACTGAGACCAACACTCACATATGCAACAGACAAGAGTGTTTTTATTTCAAGAAAGCAAGAAGTCTGCATACAGGCTGTCTCCCACTTATTAAAATGGCAAGCCCAGGCCAAGGGAGCAAGTCTTGTATGCAAAACTAGAGAGACTTTAGTGATGGCTAAGTAATCTAAAACTTTATTGATGGGCTCCAGGGAGGTTACATGGGTGTGTTTCTGATTGGCTGCTGTTAGTTAGACTATATTTGGTGAGGCCATGAAGAAATTCCAGGAATCAACCCAGCTCCCAGATGCTCCCAGAGCCATCAATGATTAACAGCCCATTGTTGCAATCTGCTTCCCTAAGAAATTGAAACTAGATTTCCAAAGTTTGTATTTTTTAAGGGAAACTCTCAACTGCCACTCAACAGCATAATTGAAGACAATCAAGAATTGGACAGAGACACTTACATCGAGGAGGAAAAGAGGAACCCACCTTACTCCATTTTGAAGGCAGGACACCTTTATGCTGTATTATTAAACATAACTCTGGCTCTGTTTCCTGGAGCCTGATCTGCCCCATCCCATGACCTTAACTTGTTTTGGTCGCCTTTCCTAACCTCCCTGAATTATGTGAAAACATCACTGTTTTCTTGTTTGCTTGTTTTGTTTTTGTGTTTTTCTTTTGGTGGTTTTTCCTTACTGCTCCATTGTCTCCTAAACTTTGGAACGAATCTGGAGTTTATTCCTAAACCTTTTAGTCAGTCTGGTGGCACAGACCTTTAATCCCAGCACTCAGTAGACACAGACAGACAGATCTCTGTGAGTTCAAGGCCAACCTGGTTTATAGAGTGAGTTCCAGGACAACCAGAGCTACACAGAGAATCTTTGTCTGAGAAAAAAGGGGGAATGGGGTGGCCCCCTAGTTAAAGTCAGGGTTTATGGAGGACTGGTGATTAATGGAGTTTTGACTGATGTCTGACTCACAGTATGTCCAGTGGCCCCTAAAACACATCTTGTGGTTATTTCCCCAGTTCCAGAATGAATAATTGGAATAGATATACTCAGAAATTGGCACAATTCTCACATTAGTTCCTTGACCTGTGGAGTGAGGGCTATTATGGTTGGAAAGGTTAAATGGAAGCCTTTAGAGTTGCCTCTGCCAAAGAAAATAGTGAATCAAAACCAGTATCGTATTCCTAGAAGAATTGCAGAAATTCCTGCCACTATCAAGGACTTGAAAGATTCAGGAGTGGTGGTTCCCACCACATCTCCCTTTAACTCTCCTATCTGGCCAGTGCACTAGACAGATGGTCATGGAGAATGACAGTTGAGTGTGGAAAACTAAAGCAGCTAGTAACTGATTGCAGCTGCTGTACCAGGTGTAGTTTCATTACTTGAGCAAATTAACACATCTCCTGGTACCTGACATGCAGATATTGATCTAGCAAATGCCTTCTTCTCAGTACCTGTTCATAAGGGCCACCAGAAGCATTTTGCTTTCAGTTGGCAAGTATATATACCTTTAAAGTTTTGCATCCAGGATAGAGTAACTCTCCAGGCCTGTGTCATAACTTGGTTAGAAGGGATCTTGGTCATTTGTCTCTTCTACAAAATATCACATTGGTGCACTCTATTGATGATATTATACTGATTGCACCAAGTGAGCAAGAAGTAGCAACCATTTTTGACTCACTGGTAACACGTATGCATATCAGAGGATGGGAAATAAATCCAACCAAAATTCAAGGGCCATCTACCTCAGTGAAATTCTTAGTAGTCCAGTGGTGTGGGGCATGCAGAGATATTCCTTCTAAGGCAAAAGATAAGTTATTGCACCTGGTCCCTCCTACCATCAAGAAAGAAGCACAATTCTTAGTGGGTCTACTAGGATTCTGGAGACAGCACATTCTTCACTTGGGTGTGTTACTCAGGCCCATTAGCCAAGTGATTCAGAAAGCCACTAGCTAAGTGTGAAGCCTAGAACAAGAGAAGGCACCTTAACAGGTCCAGGCTGCTCTGCAGGTAGCTCTACCACTTGGATCATATGATCCAGCAAACTGGATGGTACTTGAGGTGTCGGTGGCAGACAGAGATGCTGTTTGGAGCCTCTGCCAGGCTCCTGTAGGTGAATCACAGAAGTGACCTTTGGGGTTTTGGAGCAAAGCTCTACCATCATCTGCAGACAACTATTTTCCCTTTGAAAAACAGCTCTTGGCCTGCTATTGGACCTTAGTGGAAACTGAACATTTGACAATAGGACACCAAGTTACTATTCCACCTGAAGTGCGCATCATAAGCTGGGTGCTATCAGACCCTTCAAGTCATAAGATAGGACATGCACAGCAGCAGTCTATTATCAAATGGAAGTGATATATATGTATGTGATCAAGCCTGAGCAGGTCCTGAAGACACAAGCAAGCTACATGAAGAAGTTGCTCAAATGCAATGCCTATGGTTTCTTCTACCCCTGTTACAATGCCATCGGTTGCCAAGCATGTGCCTATAGCATCATGGAGTGTTCCCTATGATCGGCTGACTGAAGAAGAGAAGACCAGGACCTGGTTTACTGATGGCTCTGCACCTTATGCAGGCACCACCCAGAAGTGGACAGCTGCAGCATTACAACCCCTTTCCAGGACAACCCTGAAAGACACAGGTGAAGGAACATCTTCACAGTGGGCAGATCTTCGAGCAGTACATGCGGTATTACAGTTGGTTTGGAAGAAGAAATGGCCAGATGTATGATTGTTCACTGATTCATGGGCTGTAGCCAATGGATTGGCTGGATGGTCAGGGGTTTGGAAAGATCAGGATTGGAAAATTGGTGAGAAAGACATCTAGAGAAGAATTATGTGGATAGATCTCTCCAAATGGGCAAAGGAGGTGAAGATATTTGTGTCCCATGTAAATGCTCGCTCACTTCAGCTGAGGAGAAGTTCAATAATCAAGTAGATAAGATGACTCATTCTGTGGACAGAAGGCTGTTTCCCCAGCCATCCCTGTCATTGCTCAATGGGCACATGAACAAAGTGGCCATGGTGGCTGAGATGGAGGTTATGCTTGGGCACAACAACACAGACTTCCATTCACCAAGGCTGACTTGGCAACAGCTGCTGCTGAATGCCAGATCTGCCAACAGAAGAGATCAACACTGAGCCCCAGATATGGCACTGTTCCTCGAGGTGACCAGCCAGCAACTTGGTGGCAGGTTGACTACATTGGACCACTTCCTCTGTGGAAATAACAATATTTTCTTCTTACTGGAGTAGATACTTATTATTGTTATGGATTTGTCTTTTCTGCATATAATGCTTCTGCCACAACCACCATCCGTGGACTTATAGAATGCTTATGCACCATCATGCTATTCCACACAGTATTGCTTCTGACCAAGGAACTCAATTCACAGCCAGAGATGGGCAACAGTGGGCCCACAATAATGGAATCCACTGGTCTTGCCATGTTCCCCATCATCCTGAAGCTGCTGGTCTGATAGAAAGATGGAAGGACCTCTCAAAGATGCAGCCACTGTGCCAATTAGGTGGCAACAGTGTGGAGGGCTGGGGCAGAGTACTTCAGAAGTTAGTGTATGCTTTGAATCAGTATCCTATATATGGTATGATTTCTCCAATAGCTAGGGTCCACAGTTCCAGGAATCAAGGGATGGAGTAGAAAATAGTTCCACTCACTATCACTCCTAGTAACCCTCTAGGAAAATTTTTGCTTCCTGTCCCCACAATCCTAGGTTCTGCTGGCCTAGAAGTTTTGGTTCCAGAGCGGGGAGTGCTCCTACCAGGAGTCACAAAAAACATTTCATTGAACTGGAAGCTCAGGCTTCCCCTTGGTCATTTTGGGCTTCTTTTTTTTTTTTTAAACTTTTATTGCATTATGATGAGAAAAGTTACATGATTTCAATTTATCTG
>NW_022196893.1:6215545-6215783 GCF_008632895.1 Mastomys coucha
TAAAGTCCTCTTCTTCAAACTTGATACAAGAGTTACAAACGTCAAGCAAAGCATTCAGTCTCACTGTTGTTCTATTACAAGCAACCTCCCTAGTTAATCATCTATGTTTCTTTTGGGTATATAGATACTTTTGAAATATATAAGCTGTTCTGGAAAACCATAGTATAGTGTAAAAACATGAAATAAACAATACTACTAATAGGCTGAGATAGGAGAAGGAAGATTTCAAGACCCTTAT
>NW_022196893.1:6216927-6224220 GCF_008632895.1 Mastomys coucha
GTTAACTCTAGTGCTACCTACCCTTGCTAAATCTGACTGGAGCCTGTCCTTCCTGTGATCCTGGTTGTCTACTTCCAAGGCTTTGCTGAGGGCATTTAGCTCTGCTTTCTGCTCCAACACATCAGAGGTAGAGGTTCAACCAGATGACATTTGTGCCATCCACCACTGCAGCACCTGCTTGTCTCTGACCTTCATGGAGAGAAATGCTCCAGTCTGTAAACCAGGAAGCCTCGGCTTCCAGCAGGAGACATTTGGAGAGGTCTTTCCATTCAAAGGCAAAGTATTTTTGACTTTGGGGTGCGAAGAACAGTCCTAAGAAAGCATCTTTCAAGTCTAAGACTGTGAACCAAACTCTAGAAGGTGGCAAAGAATGTAACAGAGTGTAAGGTTGGGCACAGTAGGGTGGATGCCAGCCACTCAGTGGTTTACCTCCTATAAGTCCCGGACTGGGCAGTAATTGTTAGGGCCCGGCTTCATAAGTGGCAGGAGGGGTGGGTGGTAAACAGAACTTACACAACACCCTAAGCTGGAGGAGCCTAGAGATGTGTGGCTCAATTTCTTCTCGTGCCTCTCAAGACATGGGGTATTGTCTAAGAGACAGTGGAGTAGCCTGCGCCTTGAGTTCTACAACCACAGGGGGATGACATTTTGCTTTGCCCATTCCTGCCACTTCTGCCTAGGCTGAAGGGAATGTTTCCAACCACCAAGTCAAATCCTGGTCTTGAATAAAGGCAGTTTCAAATAATTTATACTCAGCATCTGATCTGGTAGTCAGAACAAGCATGAGCTTTCTTTTTGGGCCAGTTAGTTGTGGCTCATTAGGCAGGAAGTGTATCTGGGCCCCCATCTTAAGTCTCGCCCCAACAGAGGGCAGGGACTGTCTGAGATGACCATAAATAAATGGGATACCCAACCCCATCCCTAGGTCCACTGTTCTTTGTGCAGTCCATGAATACATTTTGTTGCCAGTGGCTCCTTGGACCCAAGATATTTTTCTTGGGAACGGGGCCATTGGGTTGGAGTAGGACTGAGTGTTGAGCCCCTGTGTCCACCAAGAATTTGAGTGGGTTTCCCCTCCACTCTCAGAGTTACCCTAGGTTCGGGGAAGGGGTTCTAACCCCATCTACCCTAATCACTGTCTTCACCCAGGGCTACCATCTTCGACATTTGGGCACTTTTCCCAAGGCCTGGGATTTCCCGCTCCTGGCTTCCACTTGTTGGGACATTCTTGGTCCCAGTGACCCCTCTCCTTGCAATATGCACATTGGTCCTTTTCAAGGGATTTTCTGTCTCTCTTTGGTTGGAGTCTCTCTTCTCTGCTTTCCCTAACTATTGTAGCCAAGATCCTCTGTAAATTCTTTTCTCATAGCTTTTCTTTTTTACATGTCCCTTTCATCTTCTTCCTTCCCCCTTTCTTTGCTCCTTCTCTTCCTCTTTCTCCATGTTATGATAGACCTTCTCATCAACCTACAATAAATTCCTCAACGACTTATCCTGTAGTCCCTATAGCCTCTATAATTTTTTCTTTTTCTTTTTCTATTTTTTTTCTTTTTGGTTTTTTTGAGACAGGGTTTCTCTGTATAGCCCTGGTTGTCCTGGAACTCACTCTGTAGACCAGGCTGGCCTCGAACTCAGAAATCTGCCTGCCTCTGCCTCCCAAGGGTTGGGATTAAAGGCATGAGCCACCACCACCCAGCTAATTTTATCTCTACTAGCCTGGTCTATAAAAGCTGTAGTCACAGTAGCTTTGTGCTCCTTGCTTCTGGGGTCACAGAATGCATCCATGAGTCACTCTAGAAAGGAGGCAGGCTACTTGTCTGGTCCCTGCCTTGGTCACATACCTTGGTCAAATTGGTGGTTCATCATACTTCCCCCTTGAGATCTGCCAACAGTCCCTGGCAATAGAACTTCAGGTGCCCTGTACCTTCTGCCATGTTAAAGTCCCAGCCAGGTCTAGACAGGGGGAACCTGCTGTCAACAATAGCCTGGTCAATTCATGGTGCCCCCATGTCTGAGAGGATATTCTTTCTGGCTTCTTGCATTATCCTCTCTTGCTCTTTGGTCATGAAGAGCACTCTCATGAGTTGTTGGATATAATCTCAAGTGGGTTGATGAGTAAATAAAATAGTCTCAAAGAGACTTATCAGCCCCTTGGGGTTATCTGAAGGGGAAGAGGATGAGCATTCCAGTTTTACAAGTCAGCCAAAGAGAAGGGCCAGTGATGCATGGCCTGCTTGTCGTCCTCATCTATGGGCCCATAGGCTCAGAGGGGCCACTGTTGTATTTTTTTTTTTTGTTCCTGGCCACTCTTGGCAAGTCCCAGTCCCAAGGGTCCCTCCTCACACTCCCCCGCTTTAAGGACAAGAGGAATGGGGAGGTAAAACAATGCTGGATGAGGGCTTAAGGGAGATCCTTGAGGAGGAGCCGTGGGAACCAGGGCCATAGTAGGGGGTTAAGGGGGTAGAGGATGTAACCGTAGCAGGTCTGTTGTGAAAGGGTTCTGGAGCATCTTCTTTACAGACTTGTTGCTCTCTACAGGGTTCTTCTCCTCCATGACCAGGACCTTTGAGAGAAAAAGGCTTTTATTCAAGAGCAGAGGTCCTCCACAAGATCCTTCCAAGTAACTTATAGGGCACTTGGTCTCGGTGCCCAAGGGATCCTGGCCTAAACACTCTTTCCTCTACTGCTTTGATCACCTGCAAGTCGAAAGTCTCTACCAGTGGTCACCCTACGCCAAAGGTGGGGCATTCAGAGGAGGGGAGAGTAATTAGCTTGCCCTTCTTTACTACTACTGACAAGTTTTCTCCTCATTCCCTTACTTCCCTCCAGTGGTTAACTAGGATGTTTAACAGGGTAGATTCAGTCTGTTCCATATCCAAAAATAATGTCAGTCCAAGACCAAGAACACAGAGAAAGACAATCAACACACATACAGTTCACCTCTATCACAGGCACAGAAACCAGGTCATAGCAAAACTCCTTCGGCTCCTGTCAATACTGTGTCTTGCAATTTCCAAAAGAAGAGTTCCCCCTACTCCCTACTGGGAGCCTGAAGCATCCTCCAGACTCCTCAGCATTAAGGCATGTCTGCCCACTGCAATTGACTGCACCAGATCAGAGGCTTTATGGCCAACACCATGCTCACGAGCCAAAAGTGAAGGCAAAAGATAGACAAACACTTTCAAGTAGGCGCCAGTTGCTATTACTGAACTCTGTCTTTTCCCCTCCAATCAGTCTAGTGGGTGCTCACTAGGCAGGGGGATCTTCTGGAATCCCAGATGAGCCCCCAAATATAAGATCTCCCCCCCCACCCCAACCTTCTGTCAGTGGTACTTATTTTGAGGCACCCCCGACACCAAGATGCAGATTGATGCAAGAGCAAGAGGTTTATTATCCAACAAGTCAGGGTCAACCTTCAATTAGTCCCTCAAGGCAAGTGACTAGAAGGCAACCCCAGATGGCTATTACAAGCAGTTTTAATATTTCATAGGGGCACAGGTTACACCAGCAAGGTTACAGTTCAAACTAATTGATTAAGCATATTGACCTTTAAATCTATTGGCTAGCAAGCATGGGCAGTTCATGACATGCATTTGAACTCTACCTGGGACCTTCCAGAGAGTCAGTTAAGTATTAGTCAGTACATTCTGCAGTTTTTCTGAGAATATTTTTTACTCAAGGATGTTTCTGAGGGTGGAGAATGGAACCTGGCCTGGCCTTAACCCCAGATGCGAAGGGAAAGCTGAAAGGAGGGTGAGGAACTGCAAAAAGCCCTTAGAGTCCCTCAACATATAAGTGCCACCTGGGTCCTTTGCAGATGAGGCAGGTATTTGAGATCGACAAGGCCTTTCTCAGCCTAGATGTGCTTGACCCAGGTACTAACGTGCCAGCCAATCAAGAGTCATCAAAAGTCAAACTGAGACGGATGCTTTGGAGTTCTTTGTCTCACATCTATGATGACTAAGGATGTGGACACATGAGTGGGTGAAGATAGAAAGCAAACTTTACCAAGAAAAGAGCAAGTAAGTCTCTCACCATGGGGAGGAGCCACCGAAGACACTGTGAGGAGCCTTGTGTGTGTGGGGGGGGGTTTAAAATAAGAATTATTGCTAGAACTAGGCAAAGATTAGGGTAATTTTATTGAGATGAATTGATCTTCCAGACAGCATAGGCAAAGCCAATGCCTCCCCAGCCCAGCCAGGAGATAATCACACACTACATGTCCAACTTGGAATAACCACACTGTACACCTCTCCCTGTCCATGTCTGACTTGCTTCCTTAGCTGCTCACTTTGACTCATGTGCTCACCACATCCATCTTGACAGGTGCTGCCAAACATAGAACTTGCAGTTAATCCTGGTCCCCAACTTTGACTTTTGTTTGCTGGTCACTGATAAGTTATCCTTCTATTGTTCCCATGCTTACATGACCAGATTGTAGTTTTACCATAGACCTTTTCACTTTACTGCCTATAGACAGCTGACTGCTGTTTCACTGGGTGGATTGGTTGGCCTCTATCATTAACATTTTAATGTGCCAACCATGATGCCAGTTACCCACATATGTGTCTCCTTCAGCCTAGTAGGATGTAAATAAGACCTTCCAAGGAAGGTCTTGGGACGTAATCTTTATTTGACCCCTACTCAAAATGGAAGTCTTATTCAAAATTGTGGAGAGGTGCTTGGTGCTGCTTCAAGGATATTGGAAAGAATTTGACATTGGGCTAGGAAAAGAAAGTAGGCTCAAGATCTTGTTCATCTTGATATGTCCCTGAATACCATGGTCATGGGGTCTCAGGCTGCTGCTGCCACTGAACACATGGCTTTGAAGAATTGGACAGTACTCGGTAAGAACCCACTTTGACTAGGACTGCTTTACTATGCTTTAACCTCTAACCTCTAACCTCTGCCCTTATTCTTCCTCATATAGGTACTCAAGATGGCCCGGAGGTTACATCGTACTTATTAAATCTCCTTTCACTGTGTGGTGTGTGTGTGTGTGTATGTGTGTTTGTGTGTGTAGGCTTCAGATTAGGCAGGGGAAAATAGTAAGGATGAGTTATGAATAAAACTCTGATGAGCCTGGTTTTAGTACCAGTGCTGGGCTAAGGCTTGTAGAGTCTGACCCAGATTATTTTATTTTAACTATATTTAATTATGCACAGCACACATTGGGGGAAGTGTTCAGATAACAGTCAACTCAGCCCCATGAGTACAGCAAAACTTAAGACATGTTTACATTGAAGACCTTTACATATAGCTTCATACATAGGATGGTTTATTGTTGACTTATTAGCAATGCCCAAGATAAAGGCCTAGGAAGAACAACTGGACTGAGGTAAATGTAAGGATTTTGGTTCTCAGGGATGGCCTGTTCAAAAGATTGAATAGTCGCTTCAGCTGTTGTAAAATACAAATGGCATTTCTCACAAGGACAAATTGTATTACCTAGAAGTAGTAGTCAAGATTTTAAAGGGAACTGGCCTAGGATAAGAAAATATTAATTCTTTTTTTTTAAAGATTTATTTTATTTTATTTATTTTTATGTGTATGAGTACACTGTAGCTGTACAGATGGCCGTGAGCTATCATGTGTGTGGCTGCTGGGAATTGAACTCAGGACCTCTGCCGGCCCTGCTCACTCATGCCCTGCTAGCTCTGGCCCTGCTCATTCCGGCCCTGGAAAATATTAACTCTTGAAGATACAGGCAAAGACTGGCTCATCAGACAGTGAAAAATCACCAGGTTGTGACCTACATGAACTCCATCCATTCCTGGCATTCCAGGAGAGGTAAGCTGTGTGTTTAACTTTCCTGGCTTCTCCAGTGCTGATCCAGGTACACAAGACCCTGTTTGCCCTCTACTTGGGTGTCACTCAAGACAGCTATGGCCAAAACACAGGTGTGTGAAGACCTGCCCAACTGATGCTGGGTTGGAAGCAGACACAATTAACCACAGCCTGGGGATTGTGGGCAGCATGAGGGTATGATTGGCTAGCAGCCACATGGGCCAGGTCTCACTCCTCCATAAGGCCTGTGCTATGATTTGACTGTTTGAGGTAAAACAAAAACAAGTAACAGATATTAAAGATGTCTCCAGGTATCAAAACCTGAAGGGGGTGAATACCTTTGGTCTTCTAAATGTACTCCTTTCTCATAACCTAAGCAACGGATCAGTGGAAGAACTACAAGGCATGTACACTAGAGAAGTTTTGTGTGTGTGTGTGTGTGTGTGTGTGTGTGTGTGTACACAAAGCAGGGCTTCACAGACACATAGGCAGCTCTTCTCCTTGAGGAGCTCTGATAATTTCCCTTGTTCTAATTGCATCTACCCTTCTCATCTGCATCACAGGTTTTCAAGTGCACAGTCCATAGAATTTTCCAACATGCACTTCAATTCCCCTCATCTCCCCATCCCTCCATAGTCATCCTATACCCTTGTGACATCTCCCTCAAAACATAAAAATAAAATTAAATAAAAAATAAGGAAAACTATCTGGACATTATAGCTGTGGTACGGCACAGTGTGCCACACAGTATTCCCTTTTGTTCAAACACAGTATAGCCTATTTGATCATTGCTCACAGATGATCATTACCATGAGGCATTGCTCTGGTTGGAGGCCTCTGGCTTTTGCTACACTATCAATACTGGGTTTGTGCCAGAATTCCCCTCTGATGTTTTTGCCCTGTGTCATGAAGATCTTGTAGTTTTGGATCTGCAGGACCAACACCTTAATATTTGCCAGCAGTTCATTAATGGAGTAAATGTTTGGGTGAGCCAACTCTAAGACCTGGATCTGGCCCTGGGATTTAGTTGAGTTGGTCATCCCAACAGTACTCTTACACCCAACTACCAAGACCAGCTCTCCTGCTTTGCCCAGGTCGGGGTCAGGGCTAACTCTCCTGTCTGTGGCAACTGGCAAGAGTCAGGACCAGCTCTCCTGTGCTCATCTCATCAGGGCCAGCTCTCCTGCAGGATCTGAGTGCCTCAGCCAGAGAGGTATGTACACTCTGCCCTTTTAAAACACACAGGGAATGGCCACGGTGGTAGTGAGTACATACCTGCGAACCCAGCACTTAGAAGCACAGGCCAGAAGAGACTGCGACAGACTATGGAAGAATCTCTATTCATGCCTAAAGTTTCATGTCCCAACCTGCACCTTGGCCACATTCCTGGATCTATGCCTGTCCCAGGGAAGAAGGCTACAGGGACCAGGGCTTCCCTGGTTGACTGTTACTTCTAACTCAAAGATCTTCACCTTGACACAATCTCAGATCTTCAGGACCTCCAGA
>NW_022196893.1:6225341-6225933 GCF_008632895.1 Mastomys coucha
GCCATGGTCCAGGTGCGGCCTCCAGTGGGAAGGGCTGCATTGCAGAGGTCTGTCTTGCAACAGGAAGTGCTCACATTGACAATAGTACCCAGCATCTTGAAATTTTCAGGAGTAGCAGGGCAGACGGGAAGGCACTGATTTTTCTTTACCTTCAGTCTTTGAGAGTCTGCAAGACATCAGGGAGTGACTCACTTCTTATGCAGGGACAACAGAGCATCCCAATGTCTGGGACACATGCCACCAGGTCTGGATGGCCTAGAAATGTCTCTATGGCACATTGAAACCAGCAATGTTAGCTCAGATTTGTAATCCAAGAACATGGAAGACTGAGGCAGAATTTTTATGAGTTCAATTCCAAGCTGGGCTACATGGAGCCTTCTAGATTATCCTGAGGCTAGAGTAAAACCCTTTCTCATATAACAAAGAAATGGCACAAAAATCAAAACCGTGGACTGGTTATGAGGCTTGGTAGATAAAGTGCTTGGGTGAACAAGCATGAAAACCCAAGTTTAGATTGCTAGAGTGCATCAAAGGGTGGGCAAGCCTGGTGTCCTACTTGTATCTCTGTGCTCAGGACAAAAAGATGGAGGTC
>NW_022196893.1:6227489-6231542 GCF_008632895.1 Mastomys coucha
GCCAGTGAGACCCTAGACATGAAGCATGGGCAGGAGCCTCACATGACTACATTGGCAACAGAGGAGGATGATGAACTCCATGCATGCCAATGGGCAGCCCTGCTTTTTGATTCATATCCCAGCATATCCCTGGATCCCAGCAGCCCCCACTTTGCAGGATTCCCACTCCAAGCCCAGGAAGGCTCTACTTGAAGGGAAGGGAACCATGGTCCACAACAAGTGCCCAGACCACACATTTTCTCCAAAGCCACCCTCACCCATCTTTATATAGGCTACAGGGAATTTACCCACAATACCTTCTACCACTTGAGTAATGCAATGCAGCCGTTCCCACTGGAGCCAGCACCTGGACCATGGCAGGGGTGCTTCTGTTCAGCCTGGGCTCAGTCCTCCTGCAGACCTTGCTGTGATGGTCCTTCCAGTGACCCCACCATTGTCCTTTCATCCTCATGTGTAAGCAGTGCTCACTGGAGCCCTTTAGTGATGAATTATGAGTTATAGAAACTCCAAGGGGAGGGTAATGTGTGGAACACCTATGTCAACTTTAATGCCCCTGCTGGGTAGATGCCCCACTCCTCTCTAGGGCTTTCAGATGTGTACTTCCTGGAATGTTATTTTGTTGTGGCTCACTACTCTTTGTCATGAAGGCACATGGCAAGCACAGGGAAGAGCCAAAATGCCAGGGTATTGTGGCATCACCATCCACATATAAGTTTCTGGGGTCCTTCTGGATTCCCACATGTGCTGCTCAATGTCTCCCTGTTGAGTCCAATAAATGCTTTGTTCTCTTAGTCAAGATCTCAGTTTTCCTTTTGCTATACTGAGTCTACCAAGCCCTGCCTACCAGTTCACATCTCTGCCCTTCCAGCCAGCCACACTAGCCAGTTCAAGTGAGCCAGCACAGAGTAGGGGACCACTTGGTTTGGGTGATGCTGGGGGAAGAGAGAGGGTTCCCCCACTTCCAAAGAGCACTTGCTTGTGGTTGGGAAACCCACCAGATGATCTGTCACCGATGGGTAGGGGCTGTCCTGTCAGAGTCTTTTACTCCAGAGGTGGAAGCCATTTCCTGCAGGGGTTCATGGCTTGGATCAGAGCAAATCTAGCCTCACACTGCCTCTCCTGGAGTCCTAGTCTATATTGGAGGCCCCCAGTAGGAAGGCATGACTTGACCTATTAATAGCCTAGGATCCATCATTGCTCTATATTTTTGGCCTTGAAAACTTGCTGTCCCAGAGATGACTAGACCCTGTGTAGTTAACATCACAGGAGTCCTCACAGAGATGGACAACACCCTGGAAACGTGGGTGCTATGGACATTACTCCCTGCTCTGGAGGTCCTGAAGATCTGAGATTGTGTCAAGGTGAAGATCTTTGAGTTAGAAGTAACAGTCAACCTGGGAAGCCCTGGTCCCTGTAGCCTTCTCCCCTGGGACAGGCATAGATCCAGGAATGTGGCCAAGGTGCTGGCTGGGACATGATATTTGAGTCACGAGTTGGGATCCTAGAACTTTCTTCCATAATTCGGTCTTGATTCTGTTGCAGCCTCTTCTGTCCTCTGCTTCCGAGTGCTGGGTTTGCAGGTATACACTCACTACCACCCTGGCCATTCCCTTTCTGTTTTAAAAGGCAGACTGACCATGGCCTCACTGACTGAGACCCTCAGGCCCTGCAGGAGAGCTGGCCCCAATGACATGGGCACAGGTGAGCTGGTCCTGACTCTTACCATTTGCCATAGTGACAAAGCAGGAGACCTGGCCTTGGTAGTTGAGTGTGGGAGAACTGGGGAAATGTCCAATACAACTAACTTCCAGGGCCGGACCCAGGTTTTGAGTTGGCTCACCCCAACATCTTTCCAATCTTTGAAAGGCTGGTGTACATGAAGGTGCTGGTCCTGGAGATCCAAAACTACAGGATCTCCATGACACAAGGCAACAGCATCAGAGAGAAATTCTGGAACAAACCCAGTATTGGTAGTGTATCAGAAGCCGCAGGTCTACAAGCAGAGCAATGACTCATTGGAATGATCATCTGTGAGCGATGATCAATAGGCTATACTGTGTTTGAACAAAAGGGAATACTGTGTGACACACTGTGCCATACCACAGCTATAATGTCCAGACATTTTTCCTTATTTTTTATTTAATTTTATTTTTATGTTTTGAGGGGGAGTTTTCAGGGGTATAGGATGGCTATTGAGGCATGGAGAGATGAGTGTAATTTAAGTGTATGATGGGAAATTCACAAAGATTCAATAAAAAGTTTTATTTTTAAAGTTTGTACTGTGCACTTAAAAACGTATGATGCAGCTGAGTGGGGTAAATGCAATTAAAACAAGGGAATACACCAGACTTCCTCAAGAATAAGAGCTGTGAAAGGCATTGGTGGCACTCACCTTTAATCCCAGCACTTGGGAGGCAGAGGCAGGCAGATTTCTGAGTTCAAGGCCAACCAGGTCTACAGAGTGAGTTCCAGGACAGAAAAAAAAAGAATAAGAGCTGCCTATGTATCTATGAAGCCCTGCTTTTATATACACACCCACACACACAACTTCTCTAATGTACATGCATTGTGGTTCTACCACAGATCAATTTCTTAGGTTCTGAGAAACAAGTACATTTTGAAGTCCAAAGGTATTCACCCTCTTCAGATTTTCATACCTGGAGACATCTTTAATATGTCTTAAATAATAAAAAAGGAATTCACAAACCTACAAAAACAAAAGAAAGAAAGACAGAGAGAAAGAAAGAAAGGAAGAAAGAAAGAAAGAAAGAAAGGAAGGAAGGAAGGAAGGAAAGAAAGAAAGAAAATACATCTGAAACCCAGAGACCTAGACCAATACTAAAATGCAAGTATCTTGGGGATTTTGGCTGGGAGGTAGCCAGATTAATTTAGAGGATTAAAATAGAAAAATGACTGTTCAGGCATTGCAGTAAAGCTTGATTAAATTTAAAAAAAAAAAAGACTCAAGGTTTACCTGTGGCCTACACACACACTCACACACACACAAACTCAAACACACACATACACACACAATCACACACACACATTCACACACACACACACTCACACCAAATACTCACACACTCACATACACAAACACTCACACACACACACACACTCACATACACACACACTCACACATACAAACACTCACACTCACATACACACACACTCTCACACACACACTCACACATACGCACACACACATACACACACACTCACACACATAGTCATATACAAAAACACTCACACCACATACTCACACACTCACACACATGCACACACACATACACACACACTCACATACACACACTCACACACACTCACACACTCACACACACTCACACACACACACTCACACACACACTCACAACACACACTCTGAGACACACTCACACACACACACATACACACACACTCACATACACACACTCACACACACACTCACACACACTCACACACACACACACACACACACACACAATGGGTGCAGTGACCTTTCCTTCCCTATTCATTGTTGGGATCTCATGCATCCTGAGACCTTGTCCTTCTGAGCCTTATTAAGAATGCCCGAATAGTAGGATGGTGATGGCACAGGCCTTTAATCTCAGCATTCAGGAGGCAGAAGGAGGCAGATCTCTGAATTTGAGGCCAGCCTGGTCTACAGAGTGAGTTCCAGAACAGCAAGAACTATTTCAAGATACTTTTTTGTCTTAAGAAAACAAAAACAAACACAGGCAAAACCAAGAATTCCCGGGTCTCCAGGAAGCCCAGGATTTCCAGAAGAGTTCAATAGAAATCAACGAACTGATGTCCTTTGTCATTTCTTAAATCCAGAATTCTGAGGTAAAAAGTAAATGCTGTGAAAGACTCAAGTCCTATACCTGCTCATGGTCACCCTCTGGCTCCCAGAATCCAATGATGTGGAAACCTCAGCCGACTTGTATCCTCCAGTCAACTGTGTGAGATGGAAACATGGGAAGGTTGTACACTCAGCTAAGTACCTTTCCTAAGTATCATGAGTGTGTGTTTGTGAGATAGCAGCACTCCCTA
>NW_022196893.1:6232468-6235331 GCF_008632895.1 Mastomys coucha
CCTGCAGTGACACACCTCCTCCCACAAAGTCACATTTCACAATCCTTTCCAAACAGTTCCACCAACTGCGGACCAAAATTCAAACCTATGAGTTTATGGGGTCCATTGTCATTCAAACCCCACAATTAGTAAATGTTAAAAAGAGAGAAGACAGGGACAGTGAAGAGAAGGAAGGGACAAGGAAAGAGAATGAGCAGACAGGCTTGGAAAGAGAAATGGCCCTTGGTTGAGTAGGGAGATTGTCTTCAAGGGGACAGTCTTGAAAGACAGACCTGGGAAAGAACCATAGATGGAACTCAGTTGCACCTCCAGATTAAGGCAGCATTTCTTGAGGTAAAATGAGTCTAGGTAAGGTCTATAAGGCCTGCAAAGATGGCTGCACACCCCCCCCCCCTTCCTGGAAACCTTTGGGGAGGGAATCAGATTCCAGCAAGTGCTTCACCTCCTCCCCCAGGTACCACAGTCTGGGAGCACTGGGCTGTGGCAGGGCAGGCACCAGGCTGGGCGGGATCCATAAAGGACTGTGGCCCTGAGGAGACATGAGCTGGCTCTTCTTGGTACGCTGGGCATCTCTGGTGTCTGTGGAGCTCTACCAATGCATGATGGCCATGGTGGTACCACATAAAGACTGGATAGGGATGGAGAGTGATGGAGCAGGGGTGGGGTGTGGGTTCTGTTCTGTGTTGCTTACCCACCATCTATGTTCTTGTCTGTACCATGAATCTGGAGCTTCTAGGTTGGCTGGGCTAGTCAATGTCAGCCCACAGAGTGACAGCCCAGTGAAAACGTCTGTGTGAGAAGGAAGGTTCTCTTTTTCATGAGTGAGTCTGTTCTCAAGCCTGGATGTCTCCAGGATCACTGACAAGGCTGGGTCCTGGTTCCAAACCCACAGTTCTAACAAGTCCTCTAGGTGCTGGACAATACGGGAAGGTGTGGTCAGAATTTGGACTTCTCCTTTTTCTCGCCCAATTAGCCATTTCTCTTTCTATTTCTCTGCTTCTAGAATTCTTCACAGGACAAAAGCTCTAATGTAACATTGAAATCAAAAGTAAGCCAGGCAGTCAGGGACCAGTTTTCCAAGGCCACCCACTCACGTGGAGCATCACGTAGGATTGCAGAGGCAGTGGGACCTTAGGTAAGATCAGCCTTAGGATGATGGAACAAAAGCCAACACTACCAGTCCCATCTCCATGGAAAGGAGAAAATACGAAGCCATCTAGGCCTGTTGTGAGCACACCCATGATGGTAGTAGTTGCCTGGGCCTGGTTCTAAATCCCTGGGACCCTGCCGACATCTCAGAGCTACCTCTTCTCTCAGGTAAACATCCTGAGCCTTGTTGCAGAGTAATTCTTAAACTTTAGGCATCTCATGTTCTCACCAGCCTATTCCTGAGAATAATGCCTTGCTGGCCTAGGACAAGCCCCAGAAGGAGTGGTACAGCCTGGGCCTCAGGCAGGGAGGCCTGACAGACAGTCCTGTGCAGTATATCCACAGCACTGCCTGCTGCCTGTGGCTGCTTCTTACTGAAGCGTTTCCTCCTGTGTAGTTGTGTCAGGTTGAAGCCAACATTTTCCAAGTGGAATTTTCCCAAAGAGAGCAGCAGGTTCTCCAGGGTGAGGCCTCTATTCTCATCAATTGCAGTCCTGCCCCTAGGATCACTTTTTCTTTTCTTTTTTTTACACACTCCCTGACCGCGGCCTCGGGAGCTGCGATGATGGCTGGAGGGGGTCTTAGAGTCTGAGGGAATCAGGCGACTTCCCTACGGGTCCCACCATCTCCACCCCACCCCATACCGGGGATAGAAGGGCAACCCCACAGGGGTCTTTAAACCTCCACGCCAGAATACCACAGCTAGGTACCCAGACTGGAGCGGAGCGGACAAGCGAGGCCAGGAAGAGGGCGGGGAGGACAGAGGAGCCCTCCACCAGCACCGACCCGCACGCTACAATGCGCCCTGGCAGTGTTAAAGCCAGAGCGCCGAGGCAGGGGTGCGGGGAGGGCCGGCGCCCGCCCCCGACCACCGCCCGGGAGAAAGAACACGCATCACCCCCGTGCAGCACACGGAAAAGAGCCGGACGGGAAAGAGGCAGACACCCCAGCGAGCCCGCAGCGGCGGTTGGAGACAGGGACGGGAGCGGGGACAAGGTGGAGGAGGGCCCCCCAGACGGACCCAGACCCGACCCCCTCCTTCCCCGACACCAGACGCCGCACGCGCGCACGCACGCACACACACACACACACACACACACACACACACACACACACACAGGACAGGACCCCAGGACGCGCCTCCTGGCGGGTCACTTTTTCTTATCACACTTAAGGGATTTGTTGTAGTTGAAGATTTGGAACCTGACAGACTATGTGCGACTTTTCTCTTAAGTTCTCTTACAGCCTTTTGTCTTTGTGTGCACTACCCCCAGCTTTATGTTCAGTTTATCTTGAGCTGGAAGGAAACAACTGGTAGCTCTGTGCAGGGACTTGGGTCTCAGGACTCCTTTGGGTGCTAAGTGTTCTGGGAGGATCTGATGCACTCACTAGGGGAGGACTGTTCTGGGAGGATCTGATGCACTCACTAGGGGAGGACTGTTCTGGGCTTCCAAGGAGGCCACTGGCTCTATTAGACAATCCTTAGCCAGCCCAAGTTCTGTGCCACCAAGCAATGTACTTTTTGACAGCCAGGCCTCTTCTACTTCTGCCCTTGATCATCCTGGTCAGCTGGGGCTGCTGCAGAGAACTCTCAGCTCTTTCCATATCCCGGGTTGGTGGTGACTCTGAGTAGCAGAGCTCCTCACCCTCTGTGGGTCTTGCCTCTCTGAAAGGACTGCAGAAGGTGGCCCAGCAGGGTCAGGTCCAGCCATCC
>NW_022196893.1:6237490-6238389 GCF_008632895.1 Mastomys coucha
TAATGTTATACAAAACCCTCTTAATCAATTATGATCTGACTTAATATGTTCAAAAGAATAGGAAACCTTTGTCTTTGGAAGATCGACTGTGCTTTTCAATTTTTTTCCAGTTCATCTGACTGTGTTCTATTCTCGTAGAGAGCTTGAAGGCTCTCCAGGTCCACCACAGAGTTGTCCAAGTTCACAACAGCATGTTGTATGTCTTTCATATCTAAATGAAGACTAGACATTAAAATTCCTACTGCTTGTGATCTTTTGTTGCTAAGCAACTTGGCAACTTGTCTTTGAAACTGTGTCAGAAATAGGTTTCTTTCTTTCCTTTACTGCAGTTTTAGAAAATAGTTCTTTAAACTCATGACGGTATATGGATGGCTCTTCAATCTTTTCCCAAATAAGCGAAGGGCTGGAGTCTCTTTTACTATGGAGTTGAATTCTTGTCCAATAGAGAGGCTTCATTGGCCGGCAAGGCTCAATTGGCTGCTTCCTAGCCACTCTGTCCTGATTTATCCCTAATCCAAACAAGCCAATTGGCAGTGGAGGAAAAAGAAATCCACACCCTTGAGGTGCTACTGGTAAAGTGCTGATACCGTGTGAGCATTTTTTTGGGCTTTCCAAAATAAAGGACTGAGGTTCTGTGTCAACGTCCTTGGGACTGGGCTCTTCATCAGGAAGTTTGGATGGTAGCCACATGGATGGTTCTCTCCTGGGAAACTGCCCTTTGCTGTAATCCAACGAATGCGTGGGTTGACTAACCACAGCCCAGGTATAAAGTTGATCTTGCCATGCAATGATTTCATATCAAAGCAGCAATGGATTCCACTTTGTGTGCACATGCTGAAGCAGGACTTTACACTTCCACTGTGTAAATGAAGCAACCAACACCGATCCATCACAAAACC
>NW_022196893.1:6238399-6239228 GCF_008632895.1 Mastomys coucha
CACTGGACTCTGCTTATTGTCTTGTTTGTTTCTTGACTATCTTTGTTTATGCTTGTTTGATCCTTACATACTTTATTTATGCCTTAGGACTGGCCACATTCTTTGTACGTACCTAGAATGTTATGAAAGCAGATTTGGAAAAAATAATCTGGCATCAGCCTCAGAACTGGCTGGAGTCATGTCATAGTGTTGTCTAATTGTCTTTTTCTTTTCAATCCTCACCCCCTCCCTTGAAACTCTGTTGACTGACTGAGCTTGCTTGGTCACCATATAGCTTCTTCTATTGGTGCAGGTGTCTCTCTTATTTTGGGGTCCATCCCAGGGGCAAAAACATAAAAGCTTATACATAGATGAAGGAAGTGCTCCTGGGCAGTTGGATCAGTTTAATCTTATTGTGACTAACTATACAAAGCAATTCTAACTGACGTCTGCAGAGCAGCTCAGCGGGGACATTACAGTCTGCTGTGATGGTTTCCAAGAACACCAAAGCACAGAGCATAACAGAATCTGCATTCAACCAGAACATGAGAATGTTTCCTTTCTTTAGAAAAAAAAACCAAAAAACAAACAAACAAACAAAAAACAATTTCCATGCAAAATAAAAAGTGAACCAAGATACTTTGCACAAATATACTTCATACTGCTGTCTCAGCTAGTCAGCCCCACAGGAGAGACATGCATGGACTGGGCATAAGAAAAAGTCAAATGCTAAGAGTTAAGGATTCCAAACCCCTCTACTGGCAGCCGGGCCAGGAAAAGCACAGAACATAACAGAATCTGCATTCAACCAGAACATGAGAATGTTTCCTTTCTTTAAAAAAAAAAAAAA
>NW_022196893.1:6240649-6243735 GCF_008632895.1 Mastomys coucha
AGGCCACCCCTCCGACAGAGGACCTGGTGCATAGTCGACTCTTTCTGCATGTTGTAATCAGAGAGGGTATGTGTTAGTATCCAGAAACTGCGGCAGATATATGGGCGGGTTCACAGACCTGTTGCCAGGACAACGGCCACCATATTCCCAGAATCCATTGGGTTCAACTCCCACCTTTACCTGGACCTACTACGTCACAACCTGTATATATGAGACAATTCCTCCATTTTCTCTCTCTCTCCCCCCTCTCTCTTCTTGCGCCACTATCCCCCTTACTCCCCAATTAAACCTCTTACACGTGGAACTGTCTGGGCCTGTTGTCTGCAGACGCGTCCGCCGCGACCCAAACCCATCAGTGCGACCATCTTCCAGCTGCTTGCCTGCAAAGATGAGACTCTGCTGGTCAGTTGGGATGCCCTCTTTATCCTGGATCTTGCCCTTCACACTCTCGATGGTGTCACTGGGCTCCACTTCCAGGGTGATGGTCTTGCTGGACAGAGTCTTCAGTGAAGATTTGCATCTTGAACTTTTAATGAATGTGATGAAAGTACAAACCTTCCAGCGAGTGGAAACATGCTCACAGAAAGACCACTGACATGGACAAAGCCTCTCATAACTGAGAAAGTTTCCTAGTAACAGCGAATGAGAAAATTTACTTATACCATCAGAAATGGCACAGAAAGCCAGGCTAGACAGGTAATAGTTACTAGGCTGTAATGTTGTATGTAGGCCTAATCAATAAATTGGTTTATTTACTGTGGTAGGGTAACTTGCCTAGCATTCACTTCTTAACTTGTCAATCAGGATATCAGTTAACCATGTGCCTGTCTCTCTCTGCCAAGCAGGATGTCAGTTACCCAGGGAGGTCTTAGAAAGTTAAACGTTATTTGACATCTATTCAAAAGGGCTTCAGTTTGGTTCCTTCTTATAATACTACCTATGGTATTAATACACCATTTTTACCACATATTTTTGTGGATCCTCCACCCATCTCTCTTCCAACCCTTATTCCTTCCCTGAACAACATTCTTACTGCTTTTAATTCCAGTCACATCAGCAAATTCCTTTCTGCATCAAGACCAAGGATCTGGTTTTACACCACTGGAAGTTCCTAGAAGTGTAAAGGAGGGGATCTCAGGGTGCATGTGACACTGAAAAAAAATGGCCTTGAAGAATTAGACGGTGCTCAGCTAGAACCCACTATGGCAAGAAATGTTTTACTATACCTTAACTTTAACCTCTAACCTCTAACCTCTAACCTCTGCCCTAATTCTTCCTCACATCAGTACTCAAGATGTCCTTGGAGTTACAACCTACTGACTTATTAAATCTCCTTCCACTTTGTGTGTGTGTGTGTGTGTGTGTGTGTGTGTAGACTTTAGAATATGCAGGGGAAAATAATAATAAGGATGAGGTATGAATGAAATTCTGATGAGCCTGATTTTAGAACCAGTGCTGGGCTAAGACTTCTAGACTCTGACCCAGATCATTTTATTTCAACTATATTTAATTAAGCACAACATACATTGGGGAAGTGTTCAGATAAGCATCAACTCAGCCCCATGAGTACAGCAAAGGTTAAGACATGTTTACATTGAAGATCTTTACATATAGCTTCATCCATAAGATGGTTTCTTGTGGACTTAGAAACAATGCACAAGATAAAGGCCTAGGAAGAAGAACTGAATTTTATAACCTAGAAGCAATGGTTAAGGTTTCTAAGGGAACTGGTGTGGGATAAGTAAAACATAAACTCTTGAAGACCCAGGCCAAGCCTGGTTCATCAGACAGCAGAAAATCAGGTAGTGATCTACATGAACTACATTCATTCCAGGAGAGGTAAGCCAAAAGCCCCTCCAGGAAATGGCTTCCACCTCTGGACTGAATCTGACAGGGCAGCCCCTATCCACCATTGATTGCTCATCTCCTGGGCTTCCCCACCACAAGCAAGTGCTCTTTGGATGTGCCCTGGGCTGATGTGTGGCTTGATGGAGCTTCTACACATGCATGAGGCCCTGGATTCTATCTCCACCAATGTGGATAGGAAGGGGGAGGAAGGCAGCTGAGGAGAAGGTTACATAAAGAAGGCACAGTGCAACCAGTGCTCACAAGGCAGAGAACAGGGGTCTAAGCCAGCCAAACCACAAGATCTGGGGTCAGCAAGAGACCTTGCCTCTGCAGATAAAGCACAGTGCTCTTTATCCCCCTCTCTCTTCCTCCAGCATCAGCCCTGAGGGAAGCCCACCCAATCCTAGAGGTCCCCACTCTGAGCTGGCTAACATGGGATAGCTAGTTTAGCCTGCTGAAAGGGCAGAGATGTGAACTGGCAGGAAAGACTCAGTGAACTCAGTCTAGCAAAAGAAAAACAGAGATCTAGGCTAAGAGAACAAAGGGTTTATTGGATTCAACAGGGTACATTAGTGACACACGTGGCAACCCTGCAGGACCCCAGATGCTTATGTGTGGATGGTAATGGCATAATACCTTGGAATTCTGTCTCTTCAGGGTGCTGGCCATGTGTCTCCACAGTGAAGAGCAGCAAGCCACAACAAAATGGCATTCTAGGAAGTACAGATCTGAAAGCCCTAGTAAGGAGTGGGGCACCTACCCAGAAGAGGCTATAAAGTTGACACAAGATGTTCCACTCACTACCCTCACCTTGGAGTTTCTATAACATATAAGTCATCACTAGAGGCCTCCAGTAAGTAGTGCTTACACATGAGGATAAAAGGACAAGGGAGGGGTCACTGGAAGGACCATCACAGCAAGGTCTGCAGGAGGACTGAGCTCAGGCTGAACAGAAGCACCCCTGCCATGGTCCAGGTGCAGCCTCCAGTGGGAAGGGCTGCATTGGAGATGTCTGCCTTGCAACAGGACGTTTTCACATTGATGGTAGTACCCAGGATCTCGCCTCCTGTGGGAACGGCTGCATTGCAGAGATCTGCCTTGCAACAGGAAGTCTTCAACTTGATGGTAATTCCCAGGATCTCCGTATTTTCCGGATAAGTAGGGCAGGAGGGAAAACACATGCTGCTCTTTACTTTGTTTGTGTGAGTATCTGCAAGACATCAGGGAGTGACTCACTT
>NW_022196893.1:6243745-6245160 GCF_008632895.1 Mastomys coucha
TATATAGGCCACAGGGAACTTACCCACAACTTCTGCCACCTGAGTAACACAGAATCCATCAGAGTAGGGGCAGGTAGTTGTATTGCAGGAAGTCTCAAGTGGGACCCCCAGGCAATTGTAGCACTTCAGCCCCTGAGCTGAGAAAGAAGCCAATACATGAGGGCTAGGGCATGTCCTTCCTAGCCCAGACCCCTCCTCTCCAAGGTCTTTACTTCCACACAGCTGCTGGCTGCTAGGACAGAGCAAGGACATTATTGTCCAGTCACTGCCACCAAAAGCAAAAGTGAACCAAGAGCCACCATTGTTCAAATATGCTCAGCACTACTGTCTCAGCTAGCCAGCCTCACAGGAGAGACCTGAACCCCAAGAGGTATTAGAGAGACAGTCACCATATTGGGAAGACATAGATACCAAATGTCTGCTGAAGTGGTGAGTATGTATGTAGTTCCTGGGGCCACCAGACAGGAAGCACTGTTCTGACCTGTCCCACCCTATACCTGCACAGCTGGCCCTGGGTATTGGAGATGACAGAGCACTGAACTTCCCAGAGTTCAGCTCAAAGCTGAGGTTTACCACAAGGCTTCCCACAATACAACTGTAACTAGAAGTATAGGGTGTCTGAGAGCTCAGAACCTCTTAGAATAGGTAAGTACTAGCACTGGGGTTTCATGTGGCATGGGCTGGGCATAAGAAAAAGTCATATGCCAAGAGTTAAGGATTCCAAAGCACTTGATTTCCAAGCTGGGGAAGAAAAGAAGCCTCTGCCAGTTTGTGTGCACACAGGTCAGTGTCCTGACTGGGAGGCCAGGGCAGCAGGGTAGAGTCTAAGGACAGGCTGCTCTGGTGGCCAGGGTTTGTGGCAGAGGTAGTAAGGTCCAAGAGTCCTTCTGGCATGTGGTGATGGTTGCAAGGCAGGTGCTGGCAGGTTTACAGACCCAATAAATCACCCCAGTACTGGGGGCTTCACCCATCACAAGCCAATCTCCAACCCCTTGACCAAGCACACACAGGGTACCAGGCACACAATGGAAGCACAGGTGTACCCACAACCCTGAGACCCTTTTCCATCTCCATTGTACCCTCCTGCCCCTCTCTCATTTTCCATCTCACCTCTTTCTGCACACAGTAGGGCCACAAGGAGGATGAGCATACAGGACTTCGCAGTGTGAGAACTGTTCATCCTCACTGAAGGGGTGCACAGATAAAACCTTGAAAGATGGAGCAAATTAATAGACCCACAATCATATCCCTGGGCTCTCACATGGCTCAGGCATCCAGTCTTCCCTCCCTCTAACCCTCCACACAGCTTTCCCCAAGGAATAGATGTCTGCCTACTTCTCTTATCCTCCCCCACCCAGCTTTTCCTTCCTCATCCCACACTCACACCCACAGCCCCATCCTGAGGGCTCTTCCCT
>NW_022196893.1:6246341-6248236 GCF_008632895.1 Mastomys coucha
GGAGGAAGAGAGCAAGCAAGAAATGTCTCTGTAATCCCTTCACATGCTGTGCTAGGCATTGGCTCATGAATGAACATGTGTATGTGAAGCAGAGAAGTAGGAAAAAAAAACCTATGCAAACAAACATGTGGCATCAATGAAAGATCCAAGTGACAATCCCTCCCAATGTCACCATCCAATGAGTTCATGGGGCTTTTTCTTACAGAGGATGGGTGAGGTCACATACAGGAATGTGCATAAATTGTGAGCAGCTAAGTCACTACAGAGTCTCACCCCATCATAAAAGCACTGACATAAGATTCCCTCTTTCAGGTACTCCTGTTTCCTCTATATTCTAGCATCTTCTGAGACCACTGGTGAATGGAGAAGAGCAGGAGGGTTGATGGCTGGAGCCGCAGGTCGCAGTCTTCCCTTCTAAGTGTAGAGAGTTCTGCCCAGTATCACAGACCTGTTGCAGTTTTGCTCTTCTGACTCCATTGCCAGGGCTCCTGGGCCAATGTTATCCCTACTCCAGGATGGCAATGGGGCCATCACCTTCTCTTTGGAGGAAAAGGCCATATAACCACAGTGTAGGGCACTGTTTCTCTGAACGTCTTAAACTAGGGGTTCTCATGAGTCCTCCACTTTCCACCCACCACCACTGTTGGGGATCTACTTCCCTCAGTGATGGATCCCTGCCCAAATTACTGACAGGCCACTTGAGTTAACTCTTAATGGAGATGGCAACAGTGTACTTGAATATTCTAAGAGTTAGAGGGACCAGATGTTGCCAGGCTTGTGTTAGAGAAGCCAGGCCTTCTGCAGAGAGAGTTACATGCAAGACAAATACACACCCAGCCTTCTCTCCTGCCTTCCAGTTCAAACACAGGCCTGAATACTGTCACACTGTCAAACATTAGCCAAGCTCATTCCCCTCCTCAGAGAATGATGACATCTGTTAAGTAGTCAAGGTCACTTGTGCTTCTTTCACCCTCTTGAGTCATACAGCAAAGGTTTCATGTTAACTAAGTGTACTTCCTCCAAATGCCACTTGTCCCTCCACCATGGGCACTGGTTTCAGGATGCAGAAGAGCTGGGAGCAGGGTGTTGTAGGGTAGTGTGTATGGTGGGTATGAATGATGTGGAAGACTGTGTAAAAGGACAGCTCCTTTATTGAAATAGAGGATCTAGATTATATAGCTTGAGTCAGGGGCAGGTGAGGAAAGGGATGGTTTAGGAAGTGCCACACTAGGGTCAGGGGGCTTCCAAGTGGATCAGGTAGATAACAGACTGCCAATAATATGATTTCTAAGAAGACAGTTCTCTGGTGAGAAACAGAAACCTGACTGACTTTATCATGACTTGGCTTGTTTCTGTGGATTTGTGTAGTCCTAAGCCTGACTAGAGTAAGGAGCACACACACTCCTGCATTTCTTCTAGGCTAGCTATCCCCTGGTTACCTGGCAACAGCTATGTAAACCTGACTCAGTATAGAAGGGGCTGCTTAACCCTCCTCATTCTCTTCTCTTGCTCTCTTCCTCTCTTTCCCCTCGGTCCCTCCTCTCCCCATTTCCTTCCCTCTCTCTCTCCACATGGCCTCTGTTGATCTCTGCCTCTCTCAGTCTCTGTCTCTGTCTCTCTTTGTCACTTTCTCTGTTTCTCTGAACAACCTCAAGTCTCCTCCCCATGCTGTATGTTAACTCCACTCTATGGCTGGTACCTTAGGGGGAAGGAATGGCTCAGCATGAGCCCTCAGAGGCACCACCTTCCCCATCATCATACCATGCCTCCACCAAACACATGCCTGGTTTCCTTTTCCTTTTCTAAACACAACAGTCGGCCCAGGCGGTAGTGGCACATACCTTTAATCCCAGCACTTCAGAGGCAGATGATGGGTTTTGAGTCGCGGCAGAAAG
>NW_022196893.1:6258906-6262648 GCF_008632895.1 Mastomys coucha
CATGTGTCAGCATGGTCTGTGGGAACAGCTTCTTATTGTACCAGATTGTGGTTGGTGGTGACTTTAACAATATTAGAACCTTGTTTCTTAAGAAATGGTATAATACTTGGGGCAAGAAGGAGGGGAGCTTCGATGGCTGCCTACAAATGGCAAGAGCCAGGCAAAAGGGAGTTGGAGTACCCGGAGTCAGGAAATTGATGGAATATTGAGGCCTCAAATTGTTGCAGATTTCGTGAAGGGCCTTAATATTTTGTTCAACTGTAGTGCCAGGGAAATGTTAGTGATCCCCAAGAAAACAGACAGAAGCAGATCTGATGCAACTCACAGCAGGGTCTTCATGCTATCTGAGCTAACCAGAGCCACCCCAACTCACCACCATAATGCAGATCGGTTTTGGTGGTGGGGGAGCCCCAAATATCTATAGGGCAAGGCTTTATAGGAAGCAGGGAGGACACATGCAAGCATCTAATTGGAAAGCTACTGGGGCCTTTACCAGCATTGGCTGGTGCTGGGTGAAATATCAAATTCAAATTCTGCTCCCCTCTGCATTGGTGGTCCTTAGGCAGAGAGTGGGCTTGTAACCTGAGTGGGTGGGGGGAAGTTGGGGGAATAACCTGGAGACACTGACCTTGTTGAGGGTGTAACCTGGAAAAGCAGGTTTTGTTGGGGATTAGCCTAGAGACTGGAGCTAGGCTTGGGTTTTGTTAGGGGGCAACTTAGAAACTAATGGTAGACACCAGCCTGTTAGTTTACTGAGTTCAAACTTAGGTCAGCTTCTCTAAAATGGAGTCTGAACTTACAAGATTTGGTCTCAAACAACCAATCCTGATTCACTACATAAAAACAATATTCCTCCCTGAGGGTGACACAAGATCAGATCCACCTTCCCCCAGTTCCTCAGTGAGGTGGTCCAATGTGTTCTGATCTAAGCTGTGGACACCATAAAATCACACCATGTGACAGATCTCAGGTGGGAAGTTGACTGGGGAGGTTGTCAGATTCCTGGGGGAGATGGTGAAGATGCCTACTGCTAACACCAAGCCTTTCTATTTTGTAGCTGGAGTCCATCAAGGGTGGTTAATTGTACCTGGGGAATAATTATAACAGGCCCTCAAAAACTGGGAATCTCCTGTAAGGGTTGACTAAAGAAGACACCCAGGTCTGAGGAGGAACCATGCAAGGGAGAGTTAGAATATTTCTCTGCCAGGAGGGGATGCAGAAAGGAGGCACTAAAGAAAAGGAAGGCATTGGGGTGGTGCTCTCTGAGAGATGCCTGGGGTATGGGCAAGGCTCTCCCATCCTTAATGTGGCTTGGGACCCCCACCCTTCAAAAAAGAAACACTTAGGAGTACAAAGGCCCTTTATCTGAGAAACTTGTAACAACTTGTAACTTGCTGCTGTGCTGCCTGCTGGCATTAAGGAATCTCTTGCCTGAAGGAGGATTCTACTCAGTTCCTCTGGCTATCTCAGCCCCGCTCCCTCTTTAAACATTAGAAATGATGTTTGCAGGCTAAGAAGGCCCTAAGGATAGCCCCACCCTCATGATGAGCTCTGGACCACACCTCCTCTTCCCCTGGCAATGTCCTAATTTTCCAGAAGGAAAAAACACAGTTGCCACTCCTTAAAATTTAACACACCAAATACAGGAAGGAGGGCAGAGCTTCTCATAAAATTATTTTAATTTAACCTTTCTCCCACCCCCTCTTCTTTTTTAAAGACAGGGTTTCTCAGTGTAGCCCTGGTTATTTTGTAGACCAGGCTAGCCTCAAATTCAGAGGTCTCCCTACGCATGCCTCCCAAGTGCTGCAATTGAAGGGATGCTTAATTAATCCCCTTTAATCTTCTCTGTTTCAGGATTTGGGGCCAAAAGAAGACTGAATTATACCTCTGACTCTGGGTAGACACAAAAGTAAGATTATATAAACTCATGAGTGCCTTATCCCCTAAGTCTAACATCATAGTGTAACATCACAGGAAAAGAAGGACAGAAACACAGAAAGAGGCCGAGGTGTGCTATGGTCAGAGGGTTGGGGCTTGGCTTGTGGTGGGTGAAGCTTCCTGTGCTGTGGTGCTTTACTGGGTCTGTAAACCTACCAGCACCTGCCTTGCAACCATCACCACACGCCAGAAGGACTGTTTGACGCCAGTAGCTCTGCCACAAACCCTGGCTACCAGAGCAGCCTGTCCTTAGATTCTATCCTGCTGCCCTGGTCTCCCTGACAGGACACTGACTTGTGTGCACACAAACTGGCAGAGGCTTCTTTTTCTGGCCCGGCTGCCAGTAGAGGAGTTTGGAATCCTCAACTCTTAGCATTTGACTTTTTCTTATGCCCAGCCCATGCATGTCTCTCCTGTGGGGCTGACTAGCTGAGACAGCAGTATGAAGTATATTTGTGCAAAGTATCTTGGTTCACTTTTTATTTTGGAGGAGGTGGCTGGACAATAATGTCCTTGCTCTGTCCCAGTGTCCAGCAGCTGTGTGGAAGTAAAGACACTAGGGGCGGGGGGTCTGAGCTAAGAAGAGCATGCCCTAGCCCTCATGTATTGGCTTCTTTCTTAGCTCAGGGTCTGGAGTGCTACCATTGTGTGGGGGTCCCACTTGAGACTTCCTGCCCATCACTTCCCTGCCACTACCCTGATGGAATCTGCGTTACTCGGGTGGTAGAAGGTATTGTGGGTAAGTTGTCTGTGGCCTATATAAAGATGGGTGAGGGTGGCTTTGGAGAAAAAGTGTGGTCTGGGCACTTGTTGTGGACGATGGTTCCGCTCCCTCCAAGTAGAGCCTTCCTGGGCTTGGAGTGGGAATCCTGCAAAGTGGGGGCTGCTGGGGTCCATGGATGTGCTAGGATGTGGATCAAAAAGCAGGGCTGCCCATTGACATGCATGGAGTTCACCATACCCCTCTGTTGCCAATGTAGTCATGTGAGGCTCCTGCCCATGCTTCATGTCTAGGGTCTCACTGGCTCACTGGCAGATCAGGAGAGCTGGAAGCAACTACCGAGTCTCTGCACATAATGAAGGAATCTGGAGCTAGGCTAAAGGAATGACTTAGGAATGTTGATAGAAAGAGACCTTAGGACATATCAGATCCTCCACAGTGCCATTTTATAGACATATCCTCCAGGTAGACAAGGCAGAGGCAGCCCCGCCCTGCTACCCAGTTTCCTGGTCCTGCCCACAGCCTGCCTGTCTCCTGGAGTAGGTCTCCTAGATATAACTGCCTGAGGAACTGCAAGAGTCTGAGAGGCTGCTTGCCCTTTCTGTTGTGCCATTGTATGATCTTACACTGTGCTGTGTCTTTGTGTGTGTGTATGTGTGACTGTGTGTCTATAAATGTGGGTGCACAAGAATGAATATATGTAATGTAATGTATACAAAGCACAGGCAACATCCTTAAAGATCATTACTCAGGCAGTGTTTAATTTTTTATGCAAATGTGTCTTGGTTCTCCTGAAACTGGAATTAGGAATGGTTGTAAGTCATGATGTTTGTGCTTAGATCAAACCCTGGGCTTCTGTAAGAGCAACAAGTGCTTTTAACTGCTGATCCATGTCTGCATTTCAACCCCCTTGTTTTCTGAGACAAGATCTTTCACTGGGACCTCGGATTTGCTAAGTATGCTGGGGTGGAGAGGAGGAACAAAGCAGAGAGTTCCCAGGACCTCCTGATTCCCTGCCCCAGCACAGACATCATATCCAGTCCTCCCTCCCATGCTTGGCTGGCTCTTTACATGGTTGCTGGG
>NW_022196893.1:6264074-6264646 GCF_008632895.1 Mastomys coucha
TTCAAGACAGGGTTTCCCTGTGTAGCCCTGGCTGTCCTGGAACTTACTCTGTAGACCAGGCTGGCCTCTAACTCAGAAATCAACCTGTCTCTGCCTCCCAAGTGCTGGGATTAAAGGAGTGCACCATCACTGCCCAGCCACCAAGGATGAATTTTATAACCTAGAAGCAATGGTCAACGTTTTAAATGCAGGCCAAGCCAGGCTCATCAGACAGCAAAAGATCACCATGTTGTGACCTACATGAACTATATCCAGTCCTGGCATTCCAGGAGAGGTAAGCTGTGTGTTTAACTTTCCTGGCTTCTCCAGTGCTTATCCAGGTACACAAGACCCTGTTTGCCCTCTACTTGGGTGTTACTCAAGACAGCTATGGCCAAAATACAGGTGTGTGAAGACCTGCCCAACTGATGCTGGGTTGGAAGCAGACACAATTAACCACAGCCTGGGTATAGTGGGCTGCATGAGGCTGTTTGGCTAGCAGCCACATGGGCGAGGTCTCACTCATCCATAAGGCCTGTGCTATGATTTGACTGTTTGAGATAAAACAAAAACAAGTAACAGATATTAAAGAT
>NW_022196893.1:6264852-6278207 GCF_008632895.1 Mastomys coucha
TGTTCAAACACAGTATAGCCTATTTGATCATTGCTCACAGATGATCATTACAATGAGTCATTGCTCTGCTTGTAGACCTGCGGCTTCTGATACACTACCAATACTGGGTTTGTTCCAGGATTTTTCTCTGATGCTGTTACCTTGTGTCATGGAGATCCTATAGCTTTGGATCTCCAGGACCAGCACCTTCATATGCACCAGCCTTTCATAGATGGGGAAGATGCTGGGGTGAGCCAACACTAAGACCTGGATCTGGCCCTGGAAGTTAGTTGTGTTGGACATCCCCCCAGTTCACCTACACTCAACTACCAAGGCCAGCTCTACTGCTTTGCCCAGGTGGGGGTGAGGGCCAGCTCTCCTGTCTATGGCAAATGGCAAGAGTCAGGACCAGCTCACCTGTGCCCATGTCATTGGGGCCAGCTCTCCTGCAGGGCCTGAGGGCCTCAGTCAGTGAGGCCATGGGCAGTCTGCCTTTTAAAACAGAAAGAGAATTGCCAGGGTGGTATTGAGTGTATACCTGCAAACCCAGCACTCGGAAGCAGAGGCCAGAAGACACTGCAACAGAATCAAGGCCGAATATGGAAGAAAGTTCTAGAATCCCTACCCGTGACTCAAATCTCATGTCCCAGCTGGCACCTTGGCCACATTCCTGGATCTATGCCTGTCCCAGGGGAGAAGGCTACAGGGACCAAGGCTTCCCAGGTTGACTGTTACTTCTAACTCAAAGATCTTCACCTTGACACAATCGCAGATCTTCAGGACCTCCAGAGCAGGGAGTAATGTCCATAGCACCCACGTTTCCAGGGTGCTGTCCATCTCTGTGAGGACTCCTGTGTTGTTAACTACACAGGGTCTGGTCATCTCTGGGGCAGCAAGCTTTCAAGGCCCAAAATATAGAGCAATGATGGATCTCAGGTTGTCAATAGGTCAAATCAGGCCTTCCCAGTAAAAGCATCCAATATAGACTAGGACTCCAGAAGAGGCAGTGTGAGGCTAGGTTTGCTCTGATCTAAGCATGAACCCCTGCAGGACATGGATTCCACCTCTAGAGAAAAAGAATCTGACAGGGAAGCCCCTACCCATCATTGAGGGCTCATCTCCTGGGCTTCCCCACCACAAGCAAGTGCTTTTTGGAAGTGGGGGAACCTCTCCCCCCAGTTCTGCCCACCCAAACCAAGTGGTCTCCCCAACTCTGAGCTGCCTAACATGAACTAACTGTTGTGGTCGGCTGAAAGAGCAGAGATGTGAACTGGCAGGCAGGACTAGGTGGACTCGATGTAGCAAGAAAAAATGGAGATCTTGGCTGGAAGAACAAGGTTTATTGGAGTCAACAGAGGGACATTGAGCAGCCCATGTGGGAGCCCTGCAGGACCCCAGATACTTATATGTGGATGGTGATGGCATAATACCTTGGAATTCTGCGTCTTACCTAGGCTGGCCATGTGCCTCCAGGGCCAAGAATAGCAAGTCACAACAAAATGGTATTTTAGGAAGTACAGATTTGAAAGTCCTAGAAAGGAGTGGGGCACCTGCCCAGCAGGGGCTATAAAGCTGACACAAGGTGTTCCACACACTACTCTTACCTTGGAGTTTCTATAACTCATAATTCATCACTAGAGGGCTCCAGTAAGCAGTGCTTACACATGAGGGTAAAAGGACAAGGGTGGGGTCGTTGGAAGGACCATCACAGCAAGGTCTGCAGGAGGACTGAGCCCAGGCTGAACAGAAGCACCCCTGCCATGGTCCAGGTGCTGCCTCCAGTGGGAACGGCTGCATTGCAGAGGTCTGCCTTGCAACAGGAAGTCTTCACGTTGAGGGTAGTTCCCAGGAAGTCAAAATTTTCAATATCAGCAGGGCAGATGGGAGCACAGAAATGGTTCTTTAGTTTACTTCTTTGAAAGTCTGCAAGACATCAGGGAGTGGCTCATGTCTTATGCAGGGACAATATGCAATCCCAATGTCTGGGCCACATGCCACTAGAAATGAATGGTCCAGACTTGTCTCTAAGGCATGTTGAAGCCAGACATGGTAGCTCAGACTTATAATCCAAGAACTTGGCAGACTGAGGCAGGAGAATTTTTATGAGTTCAATTCCAAACTGGGCTACATGGGGGCTTTGAGGCTATTCTGGGGCTAGAGTGAGACCCTATCTCAAATAACAAACAAAATGAAAATCAAAACCTTGGGCTGGTAAGGAGACTTGGTGGATAAAGTGCTTGTTCACACAACCATGGAAACCACAGCCCGATCGTAAGAGCACATCAAAAGATGGACAGACATGGTTGCCTACTTGTGCTCAGGACACAAAGATGGAGATCCCTGAGGTAAGCTCCCAGGCTAGACCAGCTCAACCTGCAAGCTTGGGGGTTCAGTGTGAGACCCTTCCACAGTAAATTCTCATCAACTTTCCATACACTTGTACCTCCCCCGGGTATGTACATCCACACGTGTGTACACATGTGTCATTACACGAAATGTGCTAGGGAAGCAACTCAGTTACTGAAGTTCTTGCCACATGGAAGCCTAGGGACTCAAGTTCAATCTGCAGCAACCATGTAAAGAGCCAGCCAAGCATGGGAGAGCTGGATATGATCTCTGTGCTGGCAGGTGGACGGAGATGGAGCGGGGGCTAAGTCCTGAGAACTCTCTGCTGCCTCCCTTCTCTCCACCCCCAGGATACTTGGCAAATCCTAGGTCCCAGAGAAAGATCTTGTCTCAAAAGATAAGGTGGTTGGGACTGGAGACAGGGATCAGCAGTTAAAAGCACTTGTTGCTCTTACAGAAGCCCAGGGTTTGGTTCCCAGACCCCACAGGTTGGTTTACAACCATCTTAAATTTCAGTTCCAGGAGATCCAAGATACATTTGCATAAAAAAGTAGACTGTGCCTAAAGAATTTGTCGTAAGGATGTCCTCTGAGCTTTACATACATTACATTACATGCCTTCATACATGTGTACCCACATTTAAGACACACATACACAAAGACACAGCACAGTGTAAGATCGCACAGTGGCACAGCAGAAAGGGCAAACACCCTCTCAGACTCTTGCAGTTGCGCAGGCAGTTATATCTAGGAGACCTACTCCAGGAGACAGGCAGGCTGTGGGCAGGACCAGGAAACTGGATAGCAGGGCAGGGCTGCCTCTGCCTTGTCTACCTGGAGGATATGCCTGAAACTGGCACTGTAGAGGATCTGATATGCCCTAAGGTCTCTTTCTTTCAACACTCCTATGTCGTCCTTTTAGCCTAGCTCCAGATTCCTTCATTATGTGCAAAGACTCACTAGATGCTTCCAGCTCTCCTGGTCTGTCAGTGAGCCAGTGAGACCCTAGACATATATGCTATGGGCCCATGACCCTAGACATATATAATATGGGCATATCACATGACCACACTGGCAACAGAAGGGGATAATGAACACCATTATCATGCCAATGGGCAGTCCGGCTTGATGATCCACATCCCAGCACATCCCTGGACCCCAACAACCCCCACTTTGCAGGAGTCCCACTCCAACCCCAGGACAGCTCTACATGGAGGGAGGGGAACCATGATCCACAATAAGTTCCCAGACCCTACTTTTATCCAAAGCCAATATCACCCATCTTTATATAGGCCACAGAGAATTTACCTTTAATACTTTCTACCATCTGAGTAACACAGAGTCCATCAGAGAAGATGCAGGTAGTTGAATTGCAGGAAGTCTCAAGTGGGACCCCCAGGCAATTGTAGCACTCCAGCCCCTGAGCTGAGAAAGAAGCCAATACATGAGGGGTAGGGCATGTCCTTCCTAGCCCAGACCCCTCCTCTCCAAGGTCTTTACTCCTACACCTCCTGGAGGCCAGGAGGAGACAGAGCAAGGACATTACTGCCCAGTCACCTCCGCCATAAGCAAAAGTGAACCAAGAGCCACGTTTGTTCAAATATGCTCAGTACTGCTATCTCAGCTAGCCAGCCTCACAGGAGAGATCTGCACCCCAGGAGGTATTAGAGAGGCAGTCACCATATTTGGAGGACATAGATACCAAATGTCTGCTGAAGCCATGAATGCTTGTGTAAGTATGTACTGGATCCACCAGACAGGAAGCACTGTTCTGACCTGTCCCACCCTACACCTGCACAGCTGGCCCTGGGTAATGGAGAAGACAGAGCACTGAACTTCCCAGAGTCCAGCTCAAAGCTGAGGTTGACCATGGTCGCTGTCCAGCAGCCACAGAGAACTGGGTACTTGAAAGGGAAGCTGGAAAAAGGACTGACAGTCTAGAAGGACTAGAGCAGGACAAAGTTTTCTGGCCAAGGCTCAAAGATTAATATTCAGCTCTGCGTTTATATAGGGAAACCTCACAGTCCCATCCATTGTTTCAGCCGGATTATGTTGCAAAGCAAGCTGAGCAGGCAGTCTGCTACTCTAGGAAAGGGTAGGCTCGGCAAGGAGGAAGCCCTCCACTAGGTCAGCTAGGTCAGAAGATCAACTGGGGGAAACAATTAGTCTGTTTAGCCTGCTCAAGGCTGGGGGAAGAGCACACACCACAAGGCTTCCCACAGTACAGCTGTAGCTAGAAGTATAGGGAGTCTGAGAGCTCAGAACCTCTTAGAGTAGGGAAGTTCTAGCACTGGGTTTTCATGTGGCATGGGCTGGGCATAAGAAAAATTCAAATGCCAAGAGTTAAGGATTCCAAACCCCTTGATTTCCAAGCTGGGGAGGAAAAGAAGCCTCTGCCAGTTTGTGTGCACACAGGCCAGTGTCCTGACTGGGAGGCCAGGGCAGCAGGGTAGAGTCAAGGACAGGCTGCTCTGGAGGCCAGGGTTTGTGGCAGAGGTAGTGACGTCCAAGAGTCCTTCTGGCATGTGGTGGTGGTTGCAAGGCAGGCGCTGGCAGGTTTACAAACCCAGTAAAGCACCCCAGCACTGGAGGCTTCACCCACCACAAGCCAATCCCCAATCCCCTGACCAAAGGACACCCAGGGCACGAGGCACACAATGGAAGTGCAGGTGTCCCCACAAGCCTGAGGCCCTTTTCCATCTCCATTGTACCCTCCTGCCCCTCTCTCATTTTCTATCTCACCTCTTTCTGCCCACAGTAGGGCCACAAGAAGGATGAGCACACAGGACTTCGTAGCATGAGAACTGTTCATCCTCACAGAAGGAGTGCACAGATAAAACCTTGGAAGGGGGAGTCAGTTAATAGACACACAATCACATTCCTGGGCTCTCACATGGCTCAGGCATCCAATCTTCTCTCCCTCCAACCCTCCACACAGCTTTCCTCAAGGAATAGATGTCTGCCTACTTCTCTTATCCTCCACCCACCCAGCTTTTCCTTCCTCATCCCACACTCACACCCACAGCCCCATCCTGAGGGCTCTTCCCTTTGCCCCCTAGCAGCTCCCTCCTGACACCAGTGCTTACTTCCTCTCTGACCAGGCTGCAGGCACAGTGACAAGGTCTCTCAGATGTGGACTGCAGTAAGTCCTGTAGTTTCCCTCAGCTCCTCCCAGCTGGCATCCTGAAAGGGGAGGGGTTTCAGGGCTTAACTCCTCCAGGCCAGCATGTTTATTGCTTAAGAGTTAGCAAGGTTTGTAGGTGACCTGGTCAACCAGATAGATAGCCTTTGGGGAGGGAGGACCACTCAGTTGGGGAGGGACCATGGTGCAGGAGGACTAATTGGGCAGAAGGGCAGGGGCCATGGTTGGCTTCTCCTGGCCATTCAGAAAGCAATGGAAGGAGGCAATTTTTTCAGCCTTTTCCTGGCTTTTGTTTGTTTGTTTGTTTGTTTGTTTGTTTGAGACAGAGATTCTCTGTGTAGCTTTGGCTGTCCTAGGACTTGCTTGGTAGACCAGGCTGGCTCGAACACACAGTTATGAAAGGTGTTCAGTAGCTGCTTCTACCACCACCACCTGGCTTTTTCCTGTTTCTAAATAGAAGGTACGGGTTGCAGTGGCTTGGAGCCCATGGCTCTCCTTCCTATAAACAGTCAAACAACTGACAAATACTGGGAGACTGATTTTGGTGAGCAAACTCCCAACATGGTCTTGTATCTGCAGAGTGAGAGTCCTGATTGAAGAACTTACAACAACCGGGATGGAAGTTATTAAGCAGTGTCTGATGTGTTTGGGTGATGTATGGGGCTGCGGGTGCTATTAGCATCTGGTAGGTAGAGCCAGGGATGCTTGTCATGGCACAGGCAGTCTTATGCAGAGGATGAATGACCCCAGTGTCCCTGCTGCCCAGAAGCCTCCAGGAAGAAGCCACATGCTCATTCTCTCTGCTCCAGTTTGTATGTCCCCTGTCCCTTCACCTATGAGATCCTAGTCCAATGTGTCCCACAAAGGACTCCCTGTTCCTTATGTTACCACCATGTGGCATAGTATTCTAATAACTAAAACCCTTATTAATTAGCCAAATATTGATGGCATCTGTGACCCAGCCCTGAGATGATTCTCAGGGCCCTCAGAGCAAGCCAGATTCTGAGTGTCCTAACCTCATGGAGCTAAGAGCCCAGTAAGTAGCCCCACTTAAGTGTCTGCAAGACATTGCTACAGGTTAGAGTAGGAAGGCTGGGCATAGAAAGAGATCTGCACTGAAGATCATCCTGAGATGACACCACAGCAAAAGAACAGCTATGCTCAGGGGACAACTGAGTCCCGAAATGGGCCACAGAATGAGTGAAGTTGAGTGCATCCACTTTAGTAGGCAAGGCTGCAAAGTGAATGGAGTCAGAGGCTCAGACAATTTCATGAGGATTCTCCTGATGGAAGCCACAGGGCTCAAACAAGGGTCTTGTTCATTCTATCGGTTCTGGGTGGTTCCAGATGTAACACTCCAGTGTCAGTGTTCTGGGTTACACAGGATGATTGATGGAAGAAAGAGAAACAATGCAGGCTGAAGTCAGGATTCTCAAGGAGCAGTGGGGAGTCAGCCTTTCCAGAATTGAATACCAAACCTGAAGACTGCTTCAGATCCTCGAGGCCAACCCTCCAGAATTCATGCAAGACATAATGATTCTGTTAAAATTCTGTTACACTCCAGGGCCTCTACCCTCGACCATTACAAAATCCCTTCCCTGTTACCCTAGAATCTATGATGCAAGCAGACCACATTTGCTACCAACACAGCATAACCCAGCACAGTGGTAGGAGGAAGAGAGCAAGAAAGAAAAGTCGTCTTTGTAATTCCTTCACATGCTGTGCTAGGCATTGGCTCATGCATGAACAAGTAAGTGTATGTGAAGCAAAGAGCAGCAGACAGCAAACAAACAGGGCATCTATGAAAGGTCCAAGTGACAATGCCTCCCAATGTCACCACCCAGTGAGTTGATGGAGGTGATTTACAGAGGATAGGCGAGGTTACTTACAGGACATGGGTAATTTCTGAGCAGCTAAGTCACCATCAAGTCTCACCCCATCGTGGAAGCAGTGTCATGGAGTCCCTCTTTCAGTTACTCCTCTGGTTCCTCTATATTCTAGCATCTTTTGAGACCACTGGTGGATGGAGGAAGGTTGATGGCTGGAACCACAGGTCGCAGTCCTCCCTTCTGAGTGTAGAGAGCTCTGCCCAGTATCACAGACCTGTTGGAGTTTTGCTCTTCTGTCTCCATTGCCAGGGCTCCTGGGCCAACGTTATCCCTACTCCAGGATGGCAATGGGGCCATCGCCTTCTCTTTGAAGGAAAAGGCCGTATAACCACAGTGTAGGGCACTGTTTCTCTGAACGTCTTAAACTAGGGGTTCTCATGAGTCCTCCACTTTCCACCCACCACCACTGTTGGGGATCTACTTCCCTCAGTGGTGGATCCCTGCCCAAATTACTGACAGGCCACTTGAGTTAACTCTTAATGGAGAGGGCAACAGTGTACTTGAATATTCTTAGAGTTAGAGGGACCAGATGTTGCCAGGCTTGTGTTAGAGAAGCCAGGCCTTCTGCAGAGAGAGCGACATGCAAGACAAATACACACCCAGCCTTCTCTCCTGCCTTCCAGTTCAGCCACAGGCCTGACTACTGTCATGCTGAATAGGTCAAACATTAGCCATGCCCATTCCCCTCCTCAGAGAATTTATGACCTCTGTTAAGTAGCCAAGGTCGTATATGCCTCCCTCACCATCTAGAGTCATATAGCAAAGATTTCATGCTAACTAAGTGTACTTCCTCCAAATGCCCCTTGCCTCTCCCCCATGGGCTGCAGTCTCAGGATGCAGAGGAGCTGGGAGCAGGGTGTTGCAGGGATGGTGGGTATGAATGATTCAGAAGACTGTGTAAAAGGACAGTTCCTTTATTGAAATAGAGGGTCTAGATTGTATTGCTTGAGTCAGGGGCAGAGGAGGAAAGGGCTAGTTTAGGAAGTGCCACACTGGGGGCAGGGGACTTCCAAGTGCCAATTGCATGATTTCTAAGAAGACAGTTCTCTGGTAGGAAAGAGAAACCTGACTGACTTTATCATTCCTGGCCTTTTGTCTCTGTGGAATTAAGTAAGCCCAAGCCTGATTAGGGTAGGGAGCAGCCCCACTCCTGCAGGGCTCTAGGAGAGCTGTCTAGGAGCATGGGCAGTGTTAGCATTTCTTCTAGGCCCTGCCCCACAGTTACCTGGCAACAGCAAGGGATGCCTGATTCACTATAAAAGGGACTGCTTAACCTTCCTCACTCTCTTTTCTTGCTCTCTTCCTCTCTTCCCCCTCTGTCCCTTCTCTCCCCATTCCCCTCCCCCTCTCTCTCCATGAGCTCATAGCTGGCCTATACTCCTCTCTTCTCTCTCTCCCTCTCTCTCTCTCTCTCTCTCTCTCTTCCTCTTTCTGACTTTACTTCCCCAATTCTCCTTCCCATGCCCTAAATAAACTTTATTCTGTACCTCTGTGGCTGGTACCTCAGGGGAAGGGATGCCTCACCATGGGCCCACAGAAGCACCCCCTCCCCCACACCACACTGAGCCTCCACTAAAAATATCCCTGGTTTGCTCTTTCTTTTTATAAAGCATATCAGTCACTACTCAGTCTTCAATGGCACCCAATCAGAATCAAGTGTGTTTCAAATTTGGCTCCACACTGTGGTAGTGATCTTCTTCCCCCACGTTAGCTGACAGTGTGTGGCCAGTCTGAGGCTCCACAGTTACAGGGAGGCGTCTTTGTAGGAGCTTTGTATGCTTTGTGCTGGTTCATGGCCTGTCATAAGCACTAGATTCTTCCCTTCGCAGCCTCGTGCCTATTTTCATGTACTCATTGTCTTATTATTTATGTGAGTTAGAGCTTTACAAAAGTCAATCCATTTTGCTTCTGAAAACACTTGCTCTGTATCTCCATCCATCTGTGTGATGAGGCAAGACAGTGCTGAGGGTCCTCCATCTTGTACCCTTGCTAAGGCCACTTCCAGGTTTAACTAGAATCTGATCTCCTTCATGGAGAATCCATTGAAAGCTACCTTGCTTTCTTCTAGGAACCAAAGGTCAGGATGTTCTAGCTAACTTATCTCAGCCTTTAGTAAAACTGCTGGGTTTGTGTGAAACAAGCTCCCACCCCCCACCCCCACCCCCACCCCCGCTAGCTAACTGATCTTCTTAGCTCCTGTTAAAACTTCAAACTGCTTCCTTCTTCAAAGCTCCTGTGCCTGAGACGCCAGGATGTGATTTCAGTCTTCAACAACTCTATTTTCTCACCCCTCAGGGCCACAGCTAGGTACCCAACACTTGGGTGTGGTCCCAGATGTCTGGAATAAAGACTTTCAATTGGCTTTACACTCAGTGTGAATGTGTGAGTGGCCATCTCTAGTCATCTCCCAGTAAAATCGGTTACATATGCCTTGAAGACTATAGAAGCTTTGGACCTGTTCACACAAAAATTCAGCTCTCACCTCAAACGGAATAAAAGAGAGTTTATTCTGAAGCCAAATACAAATGAGGATGGTCTGGGAAAAGCCTGAGGTTACATCTGATAAGTTATTTCTCTGCCAGTGAAATGAGCCAATTCAAGCCAGATACACACACACACACACACACACACACACACACACACACACACATACATGCATACATACATACCCAGAGTCTGAAACCAAACAACATCAAGTTCCATGTATCGATATGATGAAGTTTTTATACTGACAACCAAGAAAGTCCTAAATTGAGGTACTTTTCAAACACACTGGTGAAAACATCAGGAAAGGGGTTACAGTGAATTCAGGACACCTCTGATATAGGCTCCAGATGGAATCTGATGACTCACGGGTTTCTGGTTGCAGGAAGCTAGGGTTTTATTAATGCATTCCTAACGATTCTGTTAGTCACAGGATGATAGATCAGAGAAGTGGCCATGGAATGGCTATTTATGATGGTAAAGAAATCCTGAGATAAATTACAATAACTCTGAACCTGCAGCGCTGTAACCTCTGCACAGTCTCGGACGTTCTGTTCTTTTACCAGCTTTGGAGATGGTTCAGTGCAAGGTGCAGCTCCTTTCTGGAACTTTCCTTTGAAGTCCCCACCTCCATTTCCTGGTAAACATCCAGTTTGCCACTACTTAAAGCCTAGTAGAAAGAACATAATACCCCTGGCCTTGGAAGAGACAGGGCAATCTGTCTAATCCTGAGATTAGAACGCTTTGTATTAATGTCCTCTCTTCTGCATCTGAAGAGTTAGGTAGGCCTGTCAATCACCTGTACAAGAGACGGCCCCCTTGGGAAGGCTGATTCACCTAATGTCATGCCACAATGCCATATGGTTCTGTTATAAAAAGGAACAGAGTGCTGAATGGTCATGACTTGGGATGCACCCTAGAATATGTGAAAGAAGCCAGGCCCAGAAGGTGTGAACCGCTTGGCTCTGTTTACACAAAGTATCCAGAACATATGAATTTGTAGAGATATAGGGAAGATTGTCAGGGGTTGGGGGAGGGGTGAAGAGTATCTGCATAATAGGTGTGACATTGCCTGTGGAGGGATGGTGACATTGCCTGTGGAGGGATGGTGACATTTCCTGTGGAGGATGGAAAGGTGGGCTTACAGACAGCACATTCTAGGTGCTTTACCTGGGCACAGGGATTATGATCATGTGTCCTGTTTGTACAGTAAGTGCTCTTCCTCATGAGCCACTCCACCCCAGGCTGGACTCACACTCATGTTCTTCCTGCTTGCCTGTCCCCAGTGCTGGGACTGCAGGTCAGCACAACCACAACCGACTTAAGGTTTTTATTCTTAAGTCTGGGATCTCTGTTATTGCTTGTATTCTGGTGTAAGACACCATCACCAAATCTAGGTCCATGGAGTTCTCCTGTGTTGTAACAACTGTAGTTTGGTAACTGACCACAGTGGGTTTACCCCAAAGAAACGGCTCAGGTATGCCAGGAAAAGAGGAAATGAGAGTCCCACACCTCATCTTTCTAAACAAGGCAGGAGGGTAAGGGAGAGACTTACACTTTGGAGGCTGAGCTCCTATGTCAGGGCAGTAGGTGGGGCTCAGCCTCAATCCCAAACTCTACTGCAGAGAGGAGCGCCCCTAGAGGCAGAATTTAGCATGACAGCCAGCAAGGTTAGGGTCTGGATGAGTGAGGACAGGAGGTTTGGGCTGGTTGTAAGTGGCTTTCTTTGAAGGGCATCATCTGAAACAAACAAGCACAAAAACTGAAAATTAAGCCGCTTTCCTCCTTAAAAGCCGAGGAATGTGTCACTGAGTTACTGCTTAGCTCGTGAGACGACACTGTGGATCTATTTGGGTTGATTTTATTTATTTCATTTAATTTTATGTTATTATTTTTTGGTGAGGTAAGGATCACTGGATTCTGATGGTACCCAGCTGTCCCAGCACCAGCTGTGCAAACATTATTTTTCTCCACACAGAGAGACATGGCACTACTGTTAAAATCACTCCAGCATGAACATGAGTGTGGGCTTCTGGACTCTGCTCACTCTCCTCGCTCCCTTCCTTCCTTCTCTCCTGTCTCTCCACCCTCCACCTTCCACCTGACAATCTGAGTTTGAACCCTAGGTTCCACAGAGTAGAAGAAGAACTCCTGTAAGTTGCCTTCTGACCTCCATACATGCATCTGTGCACATAAACATATATTATTAATAAATGATAAAAGTATTAATTAATCAATAATTAACTAACAAATAAAAATTTAAAACCCTTCCTATTTTTAATCCTCAAATACCCTCCCATTTATTTAGATCTATCTTCATTTCTTTCACGGCTTTTAATGTCCCAGGCTTGTCCCACCTTGTTAGTCTTATTCGTCGGCTTCTGCTTCTTCGTAGGCTATTGTAAAAAGAACTGTTCCCTTCACTTCCTCTTGCTCTTCATTGGCAGTCTATAAGAACATCACCGGCTTTGTGTGTTGACCTCATCTCCTGCATCTTGGCTGAGTTTTCCCCCTTAGCTCTTCCTACTTATTACAGAACCTTATTGATGGTTCTGCTTTTCCAGGTAAATCCTTTAATAGAAGGTGTGGAGAGCAGGGCATGGAGAACCCACCTGTGATCCCAGCACTGAAGGCCTCAAGTTCAAGGCCAGACTGGCTTACAGAGGGTTGGAGGCAAGAGCCTGAGAGCCTTGTGGGCAGAGCTAGTTCCTCTCCTTGGCCAGCAGGTGGCATCTTCTCGACCAGTCTTCAGGTGGCTATCTCTGCACACCTCCACGCCCTGATCTCTTCTTATTGGACATCATTCCAATTGGGTAAGATCTGCTCTAATGGCCCCATTTTGTCTTAGCTAATAGCCCTGTGGCAATACATCAGAGAATGGCCTCATTTTGCCTTAGTTAATAGCCCTGTGGCAATACATCCGAGACACTAGGGACACTAGGGACACTAGGGACTTCAACACATGAGGCTTCAAAGTTTGAAGGTAAAAAGCTACTTTGAATTTTCTTCAGTTTTGTGTTCTTGTTGGTGCTGGTATGTATATGCTTGGCCCAGGGAGAGGCACTATTAGGAGGTGTGGCTCTGCTGCACCAGGCCTGTTACTGTGGACCTGGGCTCTTCCTAGCTCCCTGGAAGTCAGTCTTCTCCTGGCTGCCTTCAGATGAAGATGTAGAACTCTCACCTCCTCTAGCCCCACATCTTTCTAATGCTGCCAAGCTCCCACCTTGATGATAATGGACTGAACCTCTGAACCTGTAAGCCAGCCCCAATTAAATGTTGTCTTTACAAGAGTTGCCTTGGTCATGGTGTCTGTTCACAGCAGTAAAGCCCTAAATAAGATAATGTAGGGGGCTAGAGAGATGGCTCAGTGGTTAAGAGCACCGACTGTTCTTCTGAAGGCCCTGAGTTCAAATCCCAGCAAGCACATGGTGACTCACAACCATCTATGACAAGATCTGACGCCCTCTTCTGGAGTGTCTGAAGACAGCTACAGTGTACTTACATATAATAAATAAA
>NW_022196893.1:6278438-6293643 GCF_008632895.1 Mastomys coucha
GGGAGGCAGAACTGAGGATTAAACCTCAAGTCTTGGGCATACTACCACTAAGCACCAGTACAGCCCTGTGTGTGTGTGTGTGTGTGTGTGTGTGTGTGTGTATGTGTGCGTTTATGTTATTCTTTTCTACTTATTTTTCAAGTAAGTTCTGCTGCTAATGTAAATAGGCTGTCTTGAACTTGCTGTGTGGCCTAGGATGGCCTTAAACCTATGATCCTCCTGTCTCAGCCTCCTGAGTGCTGGACTCACAGGCATGTACCACCTTATTCAGCTATGTCATTTGAATAAAGGTTTCACATTAGATAATAACATATGGATTTTTACTTTACAATGTACGTAAAGAGGGCTGGCTGGATTCTGACCGTGTTTCCTTTCATCCAGAGATGGATCCTCAATTGATCCACTTTGGTGGGGAAAGGAAAGCCACTTGTTTCCTTTGTGAATAAAGAGTTTGGTAGAGAAGGGAAGGCAGTGTGGATGCTGGAAGTGGGAGTGGTGGGTACCAGTCAGACTATTGAAAAAACCCAGCTGAACACTGCAGCCCGGGGCACCAGTGGGAGCCACAGCCACATGTAGTCCTGGATGCAGTAATGGGGCTGCAGGGATGGAAAGGATGGAAGGGACAGGAGAATGGGTGGCTATGAAGCAGTTCTGTACACTGTGATATTGGATTCCTGATACTGCATGTGTCAAAACAACAGCTTACACAGCACAGAGAGCTGACCCTAAAAATTATGAGAACCAGGGGCCAAGAGAGATGGCTCAGGGGTTAAGAGGACAGGCTGTTTTTCCAAAAGACTGGGGTTCAATTCCTAGCACCCTATGGCAGCTTTCTGGATCACCAGTCTAGCTGAACCTGCAAGTCCCAGGATTCAGTGAGAGACCTCTTCACAAAAATCAAGATAAAGGCACCATAGGAATGAGATTCAAGGGTGACCGTGGCCTACACACATAAACACACACACACACACACACACACTCACACTCACACACACATACACACACACACATATACACACATACAAACACTCACACTCACATACACACACACTCACACACACACATATAAACATATACAAACACTCACACACTCACAGACACACACAAATACACACAAACAAACACTCACACACACATATACACACATACAAACACTCACATACACACACACTCACACACACACATATAAACATATACAAACACTCACACACTCACATACACACACACTCACAGACACACACAAATACACACAAACACTCACACACACATATACACACATACAAACACTCACATACACACTCACATACACACACACTCACACATATTCACACACACATATACACACATACAAACACACATATACGCACATACAAACACACACACTCACACACACATATACACACATACACTCACATACACACACATATATACACGCATACAAACACTCACACACACACACACTCACACAGACACTCACAACAGGTGCAGTGCCCTTTCCTTCCCTGTTCATTATTGGGATCTCATGCAGCCTGAGACCTTGTCCTTCTGAGCCTTATTAAGAATGTCTTATTAAGGGTGGTGGTAGCCCAGGCCTCGGGAGGCAAAGGTAGGCAGATCTCTCTGAGTTTGAGGCCTGCCTGGTCTACACAGTAAGTTCCAGAACAGCCAGAGCTATAAAGAGAAACTTTGTCTTAAGAAAAGAAAAATAAACAAAACCAAATCCAAGAATTTCCAGATCCCCAGGAAGCCCAGGATTTCCAGAAAAGTTGAATAGGAATGAAAGAGCTGATGTACTTTGTCATTTCTTAAATCTGAGGCAAAAAGTAAAGGCTGTGAAAGGCTCAAGTCCTATACCTGCTCATGACCACACCCTGGCTCCCTGAATCCAATGCTATGGAAACCTCAGCCAACCTGTAACCTCCAGCCAGCTGTGTGAGATGGGAACATGGGAATGTTGTACACTCAGCTAAGAACCTTTCCTAAGTGGCATGAGTGTGTGTTTGTGAGATAGCAGCACTCCCTACAGGTACCTCTCTTAGTGTGCATCCCTAGACAAGTCCATTGTGTCCTACTGGGTACCATCAGCACCATGCCTGAACAGTGGGGAGCCGAGTCTCCCTTGCCATTAGTGTTGGTCACCATCTAGGGACTCATGTGGATTCCAAACTATTGTAAGGATTTGGTGTGTGTGTGCCTGTGTGTGTGTGTGTGTGTGTGTGTGTGTGTGTGTGTGTGTGCGCGTGCGCGTGTGTGTGCATGTATGTCTAGATGTGCACATCTTTGCATGAAGAAGCCAGTGGAGAGTGTCACAGCCCTCAGAGTTGAATCTACAATGACATGTCCTGCCTACATAAGCACTGGATCCAAAGTCTGCCCCTCATGTGCTGTGGATCTGCTCTAACGCTGGAATCATGTAGACTGGGTTCTCAGAATTGCATGAGAATCCACACGTAAGATGTTGCCCCAAGTTGGTTTGGATTGGTAAGTAAAGATTTTGGAGGCCAAAGGTTGGAAAAGAGACAGAGGTAGGACTTTAGGATTCCTGGGCCAGGGGACAGAGAGAGGAAAGAGAATTTAGAGCCACCATGTTAGGAAAGGAGTAAGATTAAGGCCTGAGAGGTACAGCAGAGAGAGCATACCAATGATGTAAGGGCCAGAGAAGAGCACCCCAGCTCCCTCCCTCACCATTGGCTCTGGGGCAGCAAAGATAGAATCTAGAGTGTAGTAAGTAATAGCTCAGGAGTACGGGGGGAGAGGGTTAGCCACGTGGAGGTTTGGGAATGGCCCAACCATTGAGCTATTTAAGGCGTATTAAAATATGACTACATGTGTGTCTTTCATTTAGGAACCCAGAACACTGGGAAGAAGAATGGCTTCCACTGACACCAGGTTGATTTAAGTAGGATTAATCACCTACTGGAACACTTAAAATTATCTGCTGGGCCGTCTCTTCAGTTCCATAAATATTTGTTGTGCTAGTTACTTTTATATTGCTGTGGGAAAATCATGACCAAGACAACTTTAAGAAGAATTTATTTGGAGCCTGTACTGGCTGGTTTTGTGTGTCAACTGGACACAAGCTGGAGTTATCACAGAGAAAGGCGCCTCCCTTGAGGAAATGCCTCCATGAGATCCAGCTGTAAGGCATTATCTCAATTAGTGATCAAGGGTGGGAGGGCCCCTTGTGGGTGGTGCCATCCTGGGCTGGTAGTCCTGGGTTCTATAAGAGAGCAAGCTGAGCAACCCAGGGGAAGCAAGCCAGTAAGTAACATCCCTCCATGGCCTCTGCATCAGCTCCTGCTTCCTGACCTGCTTGAGTTCCAGTCCTGACTTCCTTTGGTGATGAACAGCAATGTGGAAGTGTAAGCTGAATAAACCCTTTCCTCTCCAATTTGCTCCTTGGTCATGATGTTTGTGCAGGAATAGAAACCCTGACTAAAACAGAGCCTTACAGTGTCTGAGGGTGAGAGTCTATGACCATCATGGCTCAGAGCATGGCAGCAACCAGGCAAGGGTGGAGCTGGAGCAGTAGCTGGAGCTTGTATTTGGTCTACCAGCATGAGGCAGAGAAAGCTAATTGGGAATGGTGTGGATTTTTGAAACCTCAAAGCACACCTGCAGTGACACACCTCCTCCCACAAAGTCACATTTCACAATCCTTTCCAAACAGTTCCACCAACTGGGGACCAAAATTCAAACCTATGAGCTTATGGGGTCCATTCGCATTCAAACCCCACAATTAGTAAATGGTAGAAAAAAAAGAAAAGACAGGGACAGTAAAGAGAAGGAAGGGACAAGGAAAAAGAATGAGCAGACAGGCTGGGAAAGAGAAGTGGCCCCTGGTTGAGTGGGGGGATTGTCTTCAAGGGGACAGTCTTGAAAGACAGACCTGGGAAAGAGTCATAGATGGAACTGAGTTGCACCTCCAGATTAAGGCAGCACTTCTTCAGGTAAAATGGATCTAGGTAAGGTCTATAAGGCCTGCAAAGGTGGCTGGTCCCAAAGTAGAGGACACAAGGTGCCCTGATATCTCCAGAGGAGAAACTAACACACTAACACACACCCGTTCTCTCTTTCTCTCTCTCTGTCTCTCTCTCTCTCTGTCTCTCTCTCTTCCCCTCTCCCCCCTCTCCTCTCTAAATCACACACACACACCTCTGTTCCTCCACCTGAGTAAGGTGCATCCCCCCCTTCCTGGAAACCTTTGGGGAGGGAATCAGATTCTAGCGATTGCTCCACCTCCTCCCCCAGGCACCACAGTCTGGGAGCACTGGGCTATATAGCAGGACAAGGCACCAGGCTGGGCAGAATCCAGGAAGGACTGGGGCCCTAAGGAGACATGACCCGGCTGCTCCTGGTGCTCTGGGCATCGCTGGTATCTGTGGAGCTCTTTGGAGGTGTGATGGCCAAGGTGGTACCAGGTAAGGACTGGAAGGGGTGGAGGGGGGTGGGGCAGGGGTGGGGTAGGGGTTCTGGCCTGTGCTGTCCACCCACTGCTGTGTGTCCTTGTCCCTAGCAGGAAACCTGAGCTGCTTCCAGTGCTTCAAGGTTCCCAAGGCCAGCCAGTGTCAGCCCATAAAGTGTCAGCCCAGCGAAAAAGTCTGCGTGAGCAACGAGGTTCTCCTTTACACGAGTGAGTCTGTTCTTGAGCCTGGACATCTCCAGGGACAGTGGCAAGGCTGGGTCCTGGTTCTGAACCCACAGGCCCAACAAGTCCTCTAGGTGCTGGACAATATGAGAAGGTGTGGTCAGAATTTTGGCCTCTCCTTTTTCTCCCAATTGCCATATCTGTTCCTATGTCTCTGCTTCTAGAACTCTCCCTAGGACAAAAGCTCTGATGTGACATTGCATTCCCAAGAGAGCCAGCTAGTCAGGGACGGGTGTACAAGGCTACCCACTAATGTGGGACATGACCTGGGGTTGCAGACGCAGTGAGTGGGACCTTAGGTAAGATCAGCTTTAGGATAATGGGACAAAAGCCAAAACTACTTGTCCAATCTCCATGGAAAGGAGAAAATATGAAGATGTCCAGACCTGTTGTGAGCACACCCGTGGTAGTAGGTACTTGGGCCTGGCTGTAGTCCCAGAGACCCTGCAGATGCCTCAGAGCTACCTCCTCTCTGAGGTAAATGTCCTGAGCCTTGTTGCAGAGTAATTCTTAAACATTAGGCATCTCCTGTTTCCTCAAGCCTATTCCTGAGAATAATGCCTTGCTGGCCTAGGACAAGCCCCAGAAGGAGTGGTACAGCCTGGGCCTCAGGCAGGGAGGCCTGACAGACAGTCCTGTGCAGTATATCCACAGCACTGCCTGCTGCCTGTGGCTGCCTCTTACCGAAGCGTTTCCTCCTGTGTAGTTATGTCAGGTTGAAGCCAACATTTTCCAAGTGGAATTTTCCCAAAGAGAGCAAGTTTCCCAGGGTGAGACCCCTATTCTCATCAGGAGCAGTCCTGCCCGTAGGGTCTCTTTTTCTTTTTCTTTTTTTTTTTTCAGATATTTTCTTTATTTACATGTAAATGTCTCCCTTCCCAGTTTCCCCTCCAAAAAACAAAGAAACAAACAAAAACAACAAAAACAAACCCCTGTTTCCTCCCACTTCCCCATGCCTGCCACCCTGTCCTCTCCCACTTGGGTCTCTTTTTCTTATCACAGTAAAGGGATTTGTTGTAGTCGAAGATTTGGAAGCTGGAGGACTATGTGCAACTTTCTCAAGTTTTCTTTCAGCCTTTCACCTTTGGGCCATCCCCACCCCCAAACCCCTAGCTTTTTGTTCAGTTTTTCTTGAGCTGGAAGGAAAACAACTGGTAGCTCTGTGCAGAGAGTTGGCTCTCAGGATTCCTTCAGGTGCTAAGTGTTCTGGGAGGATCTGATGCACTCATGAGGGGAGAAGTGTTCTGGGAGGATCTGATGCACTCACTAGGGGAGGACTGTTCTGGGCTTCCAAGGAGGCCACTGGCTCTGTTAGAACATCCTTAGTCATCCCAAGTTCTGTGCCACCAAGCAATGTACTTTTTGACAGCCAGGCCTCTTCTACTTCTGCCCTTGACTGTCCTGGTCACCTAAGCCTCCTGTAGAGAACTCTCAGCTCTTTCCATATCCCAGGTTGGTGGTGACTCTGAGTAGCAGAGCTCCTGACCCTCTGTGGGTCTTGCCTCTGAAAGGACTGCAGAAGGTGACCCAGCAAGGCCAGGTCCAGCCATCCACACTGGATGCTTCCCCCACTTCACCCCTCTGGCCTCAGTGTTCTAGGACCACATGTTGTCTCTTTTCTTCTGCAGGTACAAAGAGCAGAGTTCAGATCAGCAAGCGCTGTGCCACCACTTGTCCAAACTCCAACCATTTCTTCGAGTGGACATTGAGCAATATTCAGGCCAGGATCACCAGAAAATGCTGTTCAGGGGATCGCTGCAACAGAGCTCCTGAGAGTTGGAAGGGGTTCGGGGCCTTGACAGGGAGGCTCCTGTTGCCAATGGGTCTGGGCCTCTTCTGTACCCTGTTGTAAGGACCATTGTCCTCTGACACCCTCTCCCAACATACACACCCTTCTAGCACCTCCTGTCTTCCACCTCACATCCCACCTTCATCTATCCCAGGACTTGCAAGGTGATGTCCTGTCCTGGGGTAGAAGGGAAGACACCACACCCTTTACTTAGGGCTCAGCAGCCTGCTCCTCCTGACGTCCTGGCCTAGGAATAAAACCCTGCTGCTCCTCATGGAGACAGACAAGGAGTATTTCCAATGCAGGCCACAGGATTCTTCAAGAAAGCCCTTGACCCTTGGCACACTGTCAAGCGCTGTGAGTGGCAGATGGACCTGATGAGGCCACAGGTGCAGCCATACTCTATCCTGCTCCACCTGGGTCCCCTGTTCACACACTGGGACTGCAGCATCTCACTCCTCAGAGACGGTAAACTCTTGCTTCCCCACACCCTGGCTCCTGTTTCATTGCCCCATTGTTCCAGTGCCCCAGGGACCCTTCCCTCTTCCAGCTTTCAGTACAGCCTTCTATGGCTAGAGCAGTCAAGATCTTCATGGAACCATCCAGTCAGGTGACAGACAGTTACACTCAACATAGAGCTGTCCCTGAAGCCTGAGGCCCAGCAGAGGGTGAGCATGCAATTCAAAGTCAGATCTGGAGTCCTAGGAGGGCTCACTGGCCACTGTATGAGAAGAGGAGGGGACAGAGTCTTCAGTGCCACAAGGACTGGAGAGAATGCCTAGGTGGTGTAAAATCACAAATGGTTGAAGCTTCACCGCAGGAAGTAAGGCCTGGTGGACATGACTGGTTACCTGGCCTTGGAAGAATCCCTGAGTAAGGACAAAGGTAAGGATCACAGAGAGGGTCTAGGAGACTGATTGGCAGCTTAAGGCTGGATAGGCTGAGTGGGCTCCACTGGGCATGAAGAGGGTGTCCAAGAAAAGAAGGAGGGTGCTGGGAGGCCCTTGGTATGGGACAGACAAATTAGTGTAGTCTTGTTGTAGCCACATGACTGGACAGCAACAACTTAAGAAGATGTATTTGGCTTCGGTTTCAGCCTGTCATGGTGTGGAAGGCATGGTAGAGCCCAGCTCCCTGCAGTGGGAAGGCATGGTGAGGCCGCTGATGTCAGGGTGAACTAGAAAGCTGAGAGGGGAGCTGAGACCAGAGTCCAGGTAGAACTTTCAAGCCCCACCCCCAAACTTCCTAAAAATTTCTCAGCCTCCCAAAATATTCCCACCAGACGGTGAATAAGGTTTAAAACCTGACCCCAGAGGGTACATCTCTGATTCAGTCCCTACAGCAAGTGAGCCTATGGGTGGGTGTGGTATCTCATTCCCAGATCCTTCTATCTGCCCACTCTGGTCCACACACACCTGCCTGCCTCCCTGATCCTGGTCTCCAGGTACCTGTACCACACACTCAGGTCTGTTGGCTGGGGATTGGGAAAACATTATAACCTCCATCCAGAATTCTGCAATTTCTTCCAAACCGGTGATTGATATGTCCTGTAGTCCGTCAGTAGGTCCCCGAATAAAGCAAGACCTTCTCTGCTGTTATGGGTTTTCAAACTGAGTTTTAGCCCCACTCACTCCCCACATTGGCCAAACAGTAGTGCTCTACATACTACTTAGTGACTGGTTGGGCTGTTAGGGCTCTGGGAGTCTCTGGGTACCAGGCCTGGAATATCCTCCTTGAATTAAGCTAAGCAAGCAGGTACTAAGAAGACCATCTTGCCATAATGGAGTGGGCTGGGTGGCTCCTTGGAGCCACATTCTCCTGAAAGGGATTACATGTAAATGCCACCTGGGTTCTCTGCTGGTGAGGCAGGATTTGAGTTGGACAAGGCCTTTCCCAGCCCAGATGTGCTTGGCCTGGGTACTAAGGTGTCAACCAATCAAGAGTCATCAAAGTCAAACTGAGACGGATGCTTTGGAGTTCTTTGTCTCACATCTATGATGACTAAGGATGTGGACACATGAGTGGGGGAAGAGAGAAAAACTTTACCAAGACAAGAGCAAGTGAGTCTCCCACTGTGGGGAGGAGCCACCGAAGGCACTGTGAGGAGCTTTATGGGGGGGGGGGGATTTTTTAAAATAAGAATTATAGCTAGAATTAGCAAAGATTAGGGTAATTTTATTGAGATGAATTGATCTTCCAGACACAGCATAGGCCAAGTCAATGCCTCCCCAGCCCAGCCAGAAGATAATCACGCACTTCTTGCCCAACTAAGAATAATCACACTGTACACCTCTCCCTGTCCATGTCTGACTTGCTTCCTTAGCTGCTCACTTTGACCCACATGCTCACCACATCCCTCTTGACAGGTGCTGCCAATCACAGGACTTGCAAGTGATGCTTGGCTTTTGTTTGCTGGTCATTGATAAATTATTCTCCCTTTGTTCCCATGTTTACGTGACCAGATTGTAGTTTTACCATAGGCCTTTCCCCTTTACTGCCTACAGACAGCTGTCTGCTGTATCGCTGTGTGAGCTGGCCCCTAGTGGAGCTCTTCCACCCAACCTCTGTATCAGTTACTCTGCACCCTTTGGAATCAGGGTCTAAGTTCCTCTTCTAGACAGTATAAGCAGCTACTTGGTGATGATAAAACTGGGTCGTGTGCCACCTGTCCCACATGAGGTTAAACTACATGTCAAACACCATGGCCATCCCTATGGCAGAGGAAGCCATACACAAAGCATCTGATAGCCCACGTGTGGCTTCAACTCAAAACTCAGATGTGAGCCTTTAATCGCAGCCACTCATGAGGCAGAGGCAGGTGGATCTTCGTGAGTCTAGGCAGCAGTGGCCACCACCAAACCAAACGGCGAATGCCTAAGCTCTAAGGGAAGGGAACTCACACCTCCAAGTGGATGGGTGCTTTCCCTCTTTGTTTTTTTCTGTGAACCTGATGTAACTTCTTCATAGGTGGGAAGTGTCCTTGGGTGCTATCTACAGCTCCAGGTCTCCAGCCAAAAGGAGAGATTTGAGATAACAGCAAAATGCCAGAAGCAGTCAAGGGATAGGTCTTGGGGAAGCAATCCCAACACCAGGCTTCAGGCTAGCAGTGGGTCCAAACATTACCAAGGCTTAGGAAATTGAGTTGCTCAGTGCCATCATCCATAGCAAGTGGGTCAGTACCTGCAACATAGACCCCAGCAGGTGCTGAAACAAAGGCACTGGTCAGCCTGTTCCATCAGAGTCAAAGAGGGTTGCACTTTACCAAATTCACTTCTTATACTAAAGCTAGTGGAAACCTCAATAGCAGGGACAGGGATGCTCAATAGATGCTGAGGTGGCTTGAGTGAGAAACATCCCCCATAGCACCAGGTATTGTGCACTTGGTTCCAGGTTGGCAGTGATGTTAGAGATGGAACATTTATGAAGTGCAAGCTTGCTGGAGGAAGTACGTCCCTGGAGGGTAGGCTTTCAGAGTTCATGGTCTAGTCCCACTCCCCCTCCCTCTCCTCCTCCCCGCTCTCTGCACAGTGTTTGTGGTTGAATGTGTGACCGCTCAACTTCTGGCTCCAGCTTCCTGCTGCCATGCCTCCCTGCCATTTTAGACTCTTCCTCTGGAATTGTAAGCCCAAATAAAGTCTTTTTGCTGTAAGTTGCTTTTGCTCAGGATGTTTTATCACAGAAACAAAAAGCAACTGATAATAGATGCCAGCACTGAGATGACATGGAAGATGGGATGCTGAGACAGCATAGCATCATCTATCTATATATAGATATAGATACACACACATATATATACATATGTATGGGAAATGTGTATAGATCTATAAATGTATACATATGCATATATGTGGATGTCACATGTATACATATATACACACATATACAATATGTATAAATACATATATACACATACATATACCCATGCACGCGCACACCACACACACACACACATATATATGGCAAGCACTTTAGATGCGAGTGAAAAAGCGTAAAGCTCAGCAAAGAAGTAGGACATCAAAGAATGGCTGGATGCAAGCAAACGATATATAAAGCACCATTGCCAAAGCAAAGAAAAAAAAAGGGGGAGCCCAACATCGGCTCAGAGGTGACAACTGACTTGAACACAGAGAAACAGGGAAGACGTGAGCAGGGTAACACCTGAAATCATGATGTGTGTGTAGCAGGTATCCCGGAGGCAGTGGAGAAGTAACATTGCAGTAGAAAGAAACATTGGAAGAAATGACAGTTGGGGGTGGCGGTGGGGTGGGGTGAGGATGGGGTGGGGTGGGGTGAGGGTAGCTCAGTGGTGGAGTGACTCACCCAGCCTGAGACTCTGAGGAGGATCCCCGACCTGAGGAAGAAAGACAGGCAGGAAAGAAGGCAATTTTCCTCATCTCAGAGAAAAGCATAAAGTAAATGCCCACATGTTCCAGAATCAGTGAGCCCTAAACAGGTAAAATCCATATGTGTTAAAGAAACACATTGGGCTGGCGAGATGGCTCAGCGGCTAAGAACACTGACTGCTCTTCCGAAGGTCCTGAGTTCGGATCCCAGCAACCACATGGTGGCTCACAACCACCCATAATGAGATCTGACGCCCTGTTCTAGTGCATCTGAAGACAGCTACAGTGAATTACACTGGAGCAAGCGGGGGCCAGAGTGAGCAGGGCCGTCCTGAGTTCAATTCCCAGCAGCCACATGATGGCTCATGACCATCTGTACAGCTACAGTGTACTCATACACATTAAAGAAAGAAAGAAAGAAAGAAAGAAAGAAAGAAAGAAAGAAAGAAAGAAAGAAAGAAAGAAAGAAACACATATATGATGTAGCACATGTCATAATCACAAGCTACGGGTTTTAAGGGAGAGAAAAGAAGGTATGCCGTAGGGGAAGGCCATGGCCATGCCAGCTCTTGGGCAGTGGTGGGAGCATGGGGTGGCATTCAGAGGTGAGACCTCGCATCCTTAAAGGGTGGAGGTCATCAAAAGAATCAAGTCCGAGGTTCCGCTCTGAATTTAAGAGGCTCAGGCAGAACAAGCTAGTGAGATGAAACCTAGAGGAGGTGTGGGGAGCAGGTTCTATAAACAAGAATTAGGGTTGTGTTAAATTTTTAGTTTTGTGATTTTGATAATTGCACCATAGTTATGTGAAATGTCAGTGCTTGTAAAATGAGTACAGAATAATTCTTACCCTTCTTTTGTTTTTTTTTTTTTCAACTTTTTTGTTTTGTTTTTAGAGTCAGACCAGCCAATGCTGGTCTTAAACATCTGATCCTCTGCCCCTGCCCAATGCTGGGGTTATGGGCATGAGACTCTGCAACCAACTTTTTTGCAACTTATTTATTTCTAATAAATCTAAGTTATTCCAAAATAAAAAAATGAACCTCCTCAACTGAAATTGAGGAATATTATTATTAGTAATACTAACATTATTATTACTAATAATAATTATTCCTGGTAAGCATGGCTCCTAGGCTGCCATAGAGAAGCCAGATTTTTCTCACTCATCCCTTCAAACTACTTCACAGATGTTCTCATGGGAAATGTGCTGAATCTGAGAAACTGAAGCTGCCTTTTTCAGTATTCGTTTCCAGCTTAAAGCTCGGAGACGATAAGATCTGGACACTTTGAATGGAAGCAGTGAACTAGAAGATCTCCACTGAGCTTCCTCTTCACAGACCTGACTGAGCACCAGGGGCGTTCAGTCACCAGCACGGTGAGGGCCTGAGGGGCCCTCCTGACTAGTTTCTTCTGTTGAACATGAATTTGATAAAAAGCACACTACCCTCAGGATCCTCGATACTTGGTCCCACCCCCTCAGGACTGGGTAGGGGGCACTGCTGACCCCATGCGTGCACATCCTTAGGTGGAGTTAGGAACCCAAGCTCAGGGTAGAGCCCCAGTGGAGTGGAGGAGGGGGCTGGTGCTGGTTCTAGGTGCTGTGTGACTCAGCTGTCCCTCCTGCCAGGCCTCAGGGGGTGCAGCTTGAGAACTCAGGAAGCCTCCTGGAACCCTCCATTCCTCTACCAGGCCCCAGGCAGGTTGACAAATGGGTTGTGATTGTCTTATGATACACTGACTCAGGTAGGGAACAAGGACCAACAGAACACACTCAAATGGCCCAAGGCCAGGGTTGGGGTGGTGGATGTTGGTGGAAGGAACATCCCATGGAGCATCCGAGGAACATCCGAGGAGCAGGAGGTTGGAGATACGGCCTCACCACACAACTCGTTAAAGGGCCTGTGTGGTCAGCCTTAGTGGGCAGAGCAAGGTGAAGGTGTGGGGAGGAGGGCGGGGGAGGGATGTGTGAAACCAAAAGAGGAGCTACATTGTTGTTAAAGGAACAACATTGCTATTCATTGTTACTAAGTCTCCATACCTTACAAGCCTTAAGTTTCTGTTTCCTAAGCCTAATGAATTCTGCAGAGTATTTCAACCAGTACTGAACTTGTAACCGCATGATGTATACCCACACCTTTGCCTTGTTAAACTCCTGAACACTGATGACTCCCCTTTCATGGGATGTGCTCTTGCACTTATCTGCCCCACAGGCAGCCTTGAGCCCTGAGTCTCCCTCTCTTCTGTCCAGATGTTAACAGCTGTTTTCCATCAACCCTAACCAGTAAAACGGACCTCAAAGCCAATGAGGGACCACTCTCTGAGATCTCAGTTTAGGAAGAGGCAGCTGTCTGGCCAGTCTAAATAAAGCTTGCTTAATCAAACGGTCGTGGAAATGTTTGTATCTCAGGTCAAAGAGTTGGTTTCTTTGGAGTGTGAGGCAAAGCCATTTCACGGAAGAAGGACCATCCAGGCAGACATTCAGTGTTCAGGGATGTTTGGTTGCATTGCCCCAAGGGGAGGTGAGCATGTAGCCCACAGGTATAGATGTCAGCTTCAGCTCCAAGATGTTCAGGGCTCATGGGAGAGCTGTGAGCCTGATGGTACCCTCAGACTTCAGCCTGCCCTCTCCAGACAACAGCCTTCAGTGCCACAGGTTGCCACACTAACACCCATGGCCTACAGACCCATCTTCTGAGCGTAGAACACCCAAGCAACATCATCATTAGTGAACGGCCAGGGTGCCTTACCTAGGCACCTCTGGAGAGGGTAGGCTGGCTTTTGAGCTAGAGGCTCCCCTGAGCTCCTTCCTGATATCCTGGCTCTTCTAGTTTGTAAGGATACCAGCTTGGGTAGCCTTCCTACTTTGTGAACCCATCTGTGGACCCGCAATGGCCTTTCTGCTACCTCTATTTGAAGCCTGGTTGTTTTCTTCTTTTCTTATGTTTTTCTCCCACAACAAGTTCTCACTTTGTAGCTCAGATTGAAATTGGCATCCTTCTGCCTCAGCCTCCCAGGTATTGGAAGTACAGTCCTGTTCCTCCATGCCCAATTAGCAAACCCTAAGTATTTAGACTGCTGCTTACAAGAATCACCCATGGGACAGCGAAGTCAGGAGAGCAGTGAGAGGCATTTTTAGGATGGGATCAGCCTGGAGGGAAGGATCTTTCCAGGAAACCCCCCAGAGACCCAGAGGGCTCAGATAAAAAAGAGAATTTGTATTCGTGGTCTTGGGTCTATGGAAGGAGTCCAGGTGTCAATAACCTCTGCAGCTGTTAGTCCAGAGGTTGAGGGTTAGTTAGGTCCTAAGGCTTCTGGTTAATATTCAGGGTTGACTCTCAGGTCTAAAGGGGGCCCATGCTGTGTTTGAAGGTTCCTCTTCTCTTGCTCTGATACTTTCAAGATCAGCAGAGGCAGAACTGGCCTCTTATTACCACAGGCTCCAAGCCCAGCTAGCCAGGCTGTGCCTCCAGTTCATTAAGTCAAGGCCAGTAGGATGGTGCCCTCTTCCTGACTCCTCCACAGCCAGTGGCACTGCCTGAGGCATTTCTGCACACCTGCTGGCTAGTCTAGTTAAAAGACCATTTTGCAATGTGACTATCTAGTCCAAGGGTATGCCAACAGCCATGTGGACACCCCTAACACAAACAATGCTGAGCCTTTCTGAGGGTGCTGGCTGGTCCTGTGGACAATGACAGCGGCAGCCCCCTTGACTAAGGGCCGTCTTTCTTGCTGGTGCCAGCAAGCCTGTTTCCCTGCAATTTTGAAGGAAGGCTGGAGGACAGGGTCCACATGGTTCCTGTTTGCCCCTTCTGCTGTGCCCTTGCTGCCTTGCTTTGCATGTTGTTCTCATTGGCATTGGGATGACTAGGTGTAGAAGCTGGTGAGAGCCAGATTCATCCAGTTCATCCTGCTGTTTCCAGGACCTGGAGCAGCAAAGTTCTCACGTGGGCTCTGCCAGGCTACTCAGCTCTGGGGACCTGGGTGCTCTGAGCTTCTGTCTCACCACAACTGCCTGTGTTCCTGAGGAACCCCAGGCCTCTTTTATTTACAAGGCACACTCCTTGGAGCTTGCAAGGGTATTGGGATCCTTCCACAGCCTTCTACCACCAGCTTAGTGAGTCCCTTGCTTCACTGTGGACAAAAATTCCTGGAAGTACAGCATACCTGCTTGACCTCAAGGACTTCAGCGATTGTAGGGAAAGGCTGGAATGTTGCAGATCCAGGCCCTAATTATACATTTTCTTGGGCCTTGGGGACCCCTTAATAGCCATCTATTATTGACCTATTGTATGTGACCTAGCACCTTTATAACTATTAGGAAAATCAACTGAGATGTACAAACAGATCAACTAAGAGGCTAAACCTGAGATTTCTCCCAGATTTGCTTTGACCCTACTCAATGTGCCCACTGATGTATTTGAAGAGGTT
>NW_022196893.1:6293653-6295836 GCF_008632895.1 Mastomys coucha
AGCACTGCAGAGGAGAATGTTTGGAGCCAAGGTTTCTCTGTGTAGCCTTGGCTGTCCTGGAACCTACTCTGTAGACCAGGTTGGCCTCAAACTCTGAGATCTGCCTGCCTCTGCCTCTGCCTCCTGGGTGCTGGGATTAAAGGCGTGCGCTACCACTGCCTGACTTTGAAGAGGCTTGATTTATGATTCTCTTGTTTGGTCGTTATAAACCTCCATGAAACTGTTACCACGTTGAACGTGAATGGTCCTCAGGGTAACTGGAAACTGCTCCTTGGCCATGGTCACCCAATGTTTGATTCCAGAATAAACTAGGTTAGAGCTGCCCTTTGGTGTTGATATCATGGAGAGCGGAAATAAAACACAGAGTAGTTCTGAGATGAGCTGGACCCTGTTTATAGTTCAAGGGTGTGCCAACAGCCACATGGACACCCCCAACCCAACACTGGAGAGAGGAGATAGACTATGCCACCACTGACCTAACAGCCTGCACTGGATGCCTGTGAAGAATAGCTGCATAGCCAGAGGCTGAGCACACCCTGGGGCCAGGGTCTGGGCTCCTTCCTGTCCGCTCTCTGCCTTGCCCTCACCAATGGCAACACTCATAGAGAAGGCTGACTAAGGCTGTCTTTCTGCATGTTTTTCTGGATGTTCTTTACTGGCTTGCAATAGTAATACAAAGGTTAAATAATACAAAGGTTAAAAATAATAGCCAGGAGGTGGTGGCGCATGCCTTTAATCCCAGCACTCGGGAGGCAGAGGCAGGCGGATTTTTGAGTTCGAGGCCAGCCTGGTCTACAGAGTGAGTTCCAGGACAGCCAGGGCCACACAGAGAAACCCTGTCTCGAAAAAACAAAACAAAACAAAAATAATACAAAGGTTAATCTCAGACAAGGGTCTTTACTAAGCCCCAGCATCCATTCCCCCAGTGGGCACACATGTGTGAAGGACCCAAAGCATCCTGCAATCCTCAAGGGGGCTAATGACTGCCACACCCACAGCTCAGAGCTAGTGTGGGTCAGGACAAGTACACCTGTAGTTGCCCATAGGTCCTTGTGTCCTGTGGGTCGTTCTTCCTGATTTGTCAGGAGGGCCCTGTAAACAGACTCAGGCAGAGGTTTCTGTTGACTCCTGTGGCTGCACATAAGCCAGGGAGAGTCCAACCGTGGGTCAGGCACTGAGGCCTGGGAAGTCACTGCCACCTGCAGGCACACACAGGAGCCAGAGCTAGCCAGGCTTCTAGAGGGCTCACTCCTAGGACACCTGCAGAGTTCAGATGACTGGCCACCATGCCTCACTCTGTAACCTAAGGCCTACAGCCTCAATGTCTGCCTTCCCTCACCTTCCAGAAAGACTGGTTCCTTTCCAGAGTCCTGAGGCTCTAGACTGTAGAGACCTGCTCCCTCCCATGTCCACGTCTGGAAAGAATGACGGACACTAACGGGGCCTGTATCTATAACTGTGCCAGAGACTCTCCCTTCAAGCTCATTAGCATCAAGGTTCCCTGCTGCTCCAAGAACCTGTGTCACTGGGTCCCCAACACCAAGCATCCAGGACCCTGAGTTGGGTACAACTGCTCAGCTTGGGACTGAGCCTCCCTCAATCATGTCCCTCCCACTCTCGGATTGAACTGGGTGATGGAATCAGTCCTCTATGGGAAAGATCCCAGGTGAGAGGAAGTCCAGTCCTTGTCATTGGTCCCATAGTCCTGAAAGTAGCAGGAGCCTCGGGGTGTATTTTCCATAAGGACTTGTCCCGGTTAGAATTTCTTCTTGTCAGTTTGACACAAGCCCGGGTCCTCTGGGAAAGAGGCAACATCTATTTTGAAAATGCCTCCATTAGATTTGCCCGTGAGCAAGTCTGTGAGTCATTTTCTAGTTTAATGACTGCTGTGAGAGGGTCCAGCCCACTTGGGTGGGGCCACCCCTTGGCAGGGGGTCCTGAGTCGTATAAGAAAATAATCTGAGCAAGCCTTGAGAAACAAGTCAGTAAACAGCACTGCTTCAGTTCTTGCCTCCAGATTCTTGCCTTTGCTTCTCCTGAGGATGGACTGTAATTTGTAAGTCAAGTAAATCCTTTCCTCCCTGGGATGGTTTTGGTCATGGTGTTTTTTGTTTGTTTGTTTGTTCTTCCTATTGTCTTTTTTCTCTTTTCTCTTTTTCTTTCTCTTTTTCTTTTTTTTTTTT
>NW_022196893.1:6295893-6302845 GCF_008632895.1 Mastomys coucha
ACCAGGCTGGCCTCGAACTCAGAAATCCACCTGCCTCTGCCTACCAAGTGCTGGGATTAAAGGCGTGCTCCACCACTGCTCGGCCTGGTCATAGTGTTTTATCACAGTAATAGAAACCTGACTAAGATACTCCCTGTGGAGGGGCCTCATCTGACAAAGCGGTCATCCTAGCAGACCAGGAGTGGTCTCTGTGCCGGGGCAGTCAGGAACTTGCATCATAGTAAGCCTTGTGAGCAATCTGGGCCTGAGTGCTCAATTATCAGCCAGCGAGGAGCCCTGTTGTCCAAGGGACTGACACAATATTCTGCATGAGAACCATGGTAGTCCAGGAAGGGGATGGAGATGGAAGGCAGGGGCATGGCTTCTTCAGAGTCTGTCCAGATCACAGCAAGTTCATATAGGCCAGTTTATGTGGCCTGGCTGGGGGCAGGGGTAATATTTCTTCCCAGAAGAGAGCGGCTCTCACCTGAAGGGCTGCCTGAGGCACCTATGTCCCCTCACATACACTGTAGACTCTTGTCAATCCTACTGCCTCCTTTCTGTGAATAGAAATCTCAGCATCCCTAGACCGGATAAGAAAGTGACTATAGCCAAAGAACATGAGTGGAGGTGGCACCAACAGGACATCATTCCCTCAGGGTCAAAGCAGCAAGGGTGACCTGAAGGGGCAGTGTAGGATCCCAGGGGAGAGGTGTCTCTCTGTGGGGTTAGCTGTGCCTTCTTGATCCTATTGAGAATGCCCAGAAGTTCTTTCATGTCCATCACAGGGCTTTGAATGCCTAAACTGAGTCCATAGCACTAGAGATGTTGGTCCTAGCTGCATGCACCCCACCTTCACCACAGCTGGGGGCCCCCAAAGCAGTGTGCATGTCCCATGTTGCTGTCCACCTTTGCACCCTGAGATCCTTCTCCAACAATGCCTCACCGGTTTCAAGGTCAGCCTGGGATCTGGATTCCTTCAACACTTCCCAGTGTCTCTGAGCAGGCAGACAAAAAAGCGGCTTGAAACCCTACCACACTTGATGATGCTGGTCAGCTCGGCGCCTCTTCCCAGATTGTAACTTGTTCTATGTCCCTTGAGGTGTCTTTTCTTAATTTTAGTAAGACACACATATCAAAACACCCCCCCCCGGAGTCATTTTAAAGTATCTAGTTCAGTGGCATGAGCTCACTGGCACTACTGTGTCAACATTACTGCTGACTGCCTCCAGGGCTCTCCCACCCTTCCGAATGCAAACTGCTCCCAGCCCTTGGCAACCACATTCTAGGAATGAGACCCCTCTAAGGCCTTCCTATGGCTGCCATTGCACAGGCCTGTCCTCTTGTGACTCACCATAACATCCCCAAGGTCCCTCCCATTCCATGTGTCATCTTTTTCTTCCTTCTTATGACTGGGTTGTATCCTGTTGTATGTTGTCTTGATCCATTTTGTGTTGGTATGACAGAATACCTGAGGCAGATTCAGGAGCGAGGCAGCTATGTCTGCTGGGCATTAACAGATGTGATTCAAGAAAGGTAATCAAGAATCAATCCTCTGGAAGTCCTAGCCTTCCTTTCTTACCAGGTCTCGTCTCTTACTGGTCCCACCACCTGCCAGCATCACAAACCAAGCTTCTAGCATTCAGACCTTTGAAGGACAAGCTTCACCAACCACAGCCTAAGTGCGTACCTTATGTGTACACACATCCTGTATGTACATTCCTCCAAAGTTATGGGCATTTGGGTTACCTCTACCCTTTGTGATGGCTGCTACATACGAAGGTACGCGCTATCTGTATACACAGGCAACTGCCTAGCCAATTCCCTGCCTTCAATTCTTTCGAGGCACAGAAGCAGACTTGAGTGATATAATAACTGGTTTTTATGCCCCCACAGCAGCTGCCCCATTTTCCCCTTCCCTCCAACAGCACAATGCTTCTGGTTTTTTCACCTCCTCACTTACACTGTCAGTTTTCACAGTGGCTATCCTAATGGATATTATTTGAGATCCACATTTCCCAATTATATTACTTTCTGCATCACCAGGAGCCAAAAGTCCCAACAAGGCAGCTGAAGAGAGGGAAGGCTTGTTTATTCAGTTTTGGGGGCTCAGCCATCACGGTAGGGAAGGGGTGTTGTATAGTTCCCTTTGTGGTGGGTCAAGAAGTGAGGAATCGGGAATGCACACTGCTGGCTTATCCCCCTTCTTCTCTTATTCCATTAGAGTCCCTATCTCATGAAATGGTGTGTAGACTTAGATTTTTTCAAAACCTACTTTAACAAGGGTTCTTAAATGCTTTAACCTCCCTTCTAGCCCACTACCTGCCAGAGGTAGTGGAAAGGAAAGGTTAACAGTGCAAAGGGGGATGTGGAACCTGTTTAGAAATAGTTCTTTGGGGGTGATTCCAGAATTTGTTGTCAGGATCTCAGCAGTTCAGTTCACACAAATCAGCAGCAGTATCTCGATCCACTTGCAAACACCATTCATGAATCAGCAACAGCAGTTAGATACTGAAGAAAACATGAGAGGCTCTGCCAATGAGCCCAAGTCTGTGGAAGCAGCGAGAAGCTGCCAGAATATCAGTAGAAGTTCTTTGGTGCATTTCTCTCTACAAAGTCACAACAAACGATTACCAGTGAAGAAGGCAAGGCAAACCAATGCCACAGCATCATCTACTGTCTGTTAGGTTATACTTATGCCATTTCCAAACATCACGTGTCCTCTCAAGGGTCTGCTCTAGCAAAACATCTCACGCCCTTTTCCAGGCAGTTACCAGAAAAACGCCACGTATCTATTCTCAGCAAAACATCCTCCCATGTGTCTGCCTCAATGAAAGCATCCTCTCATAAGACAACTTCCAGAAAAACACCATATGACACAACTGAGTCTCTAAAGAAACCAGAAATTTCCACTTCAGTGGTTCTCCCCACATTCAGGGTAGCTCTTGCAGATACATCTAGGTGAGTCTAGATCCAGCCAAGCTGACAGTGGAGATGAACCATCACACTAACTACAAGCAATGCTAGGCATCTTCTTGTTGCTTTTTGGCTGCTCCTACATGTCCCCTGAAGAAAAGGCTACTTGAATCTTTATTTTTGTTTGTCCCTTTATTTTTGAGTGACAGCAGCTCTTTACACAGTATCAGTACCAACCTCTATTCAGACCCGGGATTTATAAGTATCCCTTCCATCCCTTCATGGTGGGTCGGTAAGCAGAGAAAGGAGAATACTGGTGTTGTACAGGGATAGCTGCTGAGCCAAGGACCCACTACCTTAGCATTCATCTGTGCCTTCTTGCAGAAGGTCACCTGACTGGACTGTTGACCCTCATGGAAGGAGAACAAAAGCCATCATCCATGGTGGGTACAGACTCTCCGTTGCTTTTTCAGTACTTGCTCATGCTCTCTGACTAAGCCCAATAAATTCATTGACTTTGGGGAGAACTTTGGTAGACTCAAACTTTGATTTGCAACAGAGACTTTAGAAGGTGGGTGGTAGCTATTTCCAAACCCTTCCTGCCCCCAGGGCAAATATTGGGGAGCCAGCAGGGAATCTCTTTAAGATGCCTTTTAGTTAGTTATGTTTATTTTTAATATACATATATATGAGCACCCTATCACATGCATACCTACACACCAAAGAGGGAATTGGATCACACTGTAAATAGTTATGCGCCACCTCGTGGTTGAACTCAGGACCTCTGAAAGAGCAGACAGTGCTCTTAACCACTGAGCCACCTCTCCAGCCCCCAGCTATGCTAAGTTTTATGTTGATGAGTTTACCAGGTTTGATCAACCTTTTATGATAAGTTCACTGAGTCATTTGTTTTCTTACTGTCCAGGATGCCTCAAACTATGTCATTGAAAATGACTTTGAACTTCTGATCCTTCTGCCTCTAATTCCCAATGGCTGGGATCATGGGCATTTGGGTTCTGAGGATGCTGCTCAAGGCTTTGGACATGCTAGGCCGGTCTTCCAAGTTTTAATTAATGTCTTTCCCTCTGGAGCAGAACAATAACTATTTATACTCCTATACTATTTAATATTTTTTGCACTTAAGTCCCTGGTATAACATGGTAGACAGCTCCCTCCCTCTCTCTCTCTCTCTCTCTCTCTCTCTCTCTTATCTCTTAATGTAACTCTGGCCCCTCTGGAACTCAATCGGCAGACCAAGCTGACCTCTAACTCAGATCCACATGTCTCTGCTTCCTGAGTGCTGGGATCAAAGGCATGGATCCCATACATGGCCTCTTTCCCTCTTGTAAAATAATGTATTGTTCAGTCGAGTTTACTAAAGTCAACATGAGATCTTTTCTTTCTAAGTGAGGAACCTCTCCCTTTTACTAACAGATGCATTTCCAGCTCTTCTTCATGAGTTCCAGATGGCCAGTGCTGCCATTCCCTTGCTTTGGACCATTATAAACTGAACAAGGTCACCAAACCAGGCTTTGTGGTCCTGCAGCAGCCAAGCCGAGAGCCGTGGAGGTCATGAGCTAACGGTGAACTTCATTCACAGCCTAGTGTCACCAACGTCACCACCAACGTTACCACATGCCTCCCAAAAGCTCACATCTCAAAGTGTGAGTGACTCACTTCTGGAACTTTCCAACTAGTCTCAAACAGCTGTTTCCCAGCCACAGTTGCAGACAGCACCGCTGTTGATGAGTGCTCTCCTGCCACTTCCTGACTTTTTGTTGAAAGGGAGCCTGTAAATCATGAGTTAGCTAATTTGGAGAGGCCTGAGCATTCTACCCTTCACTGGAAGCAGGAGGTGGCCAGATGTTGCCAGAGGTGCAATTTACTGATCCCTTCTGCACCCCACAAATGGTGGTGACATTTTAATTTTTCCCTTTCCAGCTTCTATGTCTTTGCTTTCATAGTCTCTTTAAAAAACTTAAATACATATTTATGTGTGTGTATACATGTGTGTGGAGGTCAGGGACAACTTGTGGAAGTCAGGTCTCTCCTACTATGTGGGTCTCAGGGATCAAACCCAGGTCATCAATCTTGGCAGCGAGTGCCTTTGGCCTGCAGAGCCACTTCGCCAGCCTGTGTTTGTGTTCTTACTTTGTAATATCATCTTACTTTGTTGCTGAATGAAATAGCATCGGTATGTTTGCAGGACTTCAGGTGTCAAAGGAGGCCCATCTGTGGATTTTTCAGATGTCTGGACCAACTTAAGGAAAGGTCTTGCTATCATTTGTCTGCTTGCTTGCTTGTGTTTTGAGACAGTTCATGTAGTCCAGGCTGGCACCCAACACCGAGCCTTGAGCCCCCAATCATCCTACCTATCTCCCAAAAGCTCTGGGATCACCGGAAAGTGTCACTACACTAATTCTCATTTGTAAGAAGTTTTTGTATAAGTTAATGTTAACATACTTGTTTCTTTTTAATGTAGATGACAGCATTTCCCTTAATGTTTAAATCATTTTTATTTCTTTTGTATATGAGCGTACGCTTGAATGCGCATGCACACTACGGCACACATGAGGGGGTCGGAGGAAAACTTCATGGAATCCATTCTCTTTCTTTCTTTCTTTCTTTTTCTTTGTTAAAGATTTATTTATTTTATGTATGTGAGTACACTGTCGCTGTCTTCAGACACACCAGAACAGGGCGTCAGATCTCATTACGGGTGGTCGTGAGCCACCATGTGGTTGCTGGGAATTGAACTCAGGACCTCCGGAAGAGCAGTCAGTGCTCTTAACCACTGAGCCATCTCACCAGCCATGGATCCAGGTCATCTATCTTGGCAGCAGCTGAGCCATCTCACTGGCCCTCTTAATTAGTCTTTGGTCTTACTAAACTAGCTTGGTTTTCTCTATATAGCTCAGACTGGCCTCGATCTCATGGTGACCCTTCTGCCTCAGCCTCCCAAATGCTAAGATTACAGGTATGTACTATCATGCTGAGCTTGGTATTAGCTTCAGAGGTGCCTTCAGCTAATGTGGCCCCAAGGGACGTTTCTCTCTTAATCTATCAACAACAGGGTGTTGCTCACTTGCCACCACCTTTTCTTCATTCACATTCCTCTTGTGTTTCTGGATTAGGCTTGTCTTGGTCACCTGCTACTTCTTATGCATCATCTTAAAAGTTGGTTTGTCTGCAGTTGGGCTTGTATTTTTGAGAATGTGAGAGCCTCCCCTCTTATGCCCATGAGTCAGAGCAGGGCCAGTGTCCTGTGAATCAGAGTACATGAAGTTCTCCAAAAGGGAGACAGTGTTGAGATGCAGAGATTCAAATAATTATACCTGAAAAAAACTATCCCCCGACGTCACTCACTGGTCTCAGTGTCTGAATTCCCATTTCCAGCCAAGAGCCAGCAGCAGCAGGTCTCAGCATGCACCTCGGTGGTGACAGGTGACACCATCAAAGCCAGGCTTAACCTTGTGAAATGGGTCGGGCTCGTTCTTCTATTTTGTTCCCACTACAGCAATTAGGTCTAGGACCTCACATATGCTAGTTAAAGGGCACCACTGAATCACAACCCCCCACCAATAGTAAGCTCATTGACCATTGTGACCACATCCCACATCAAGAAACACAGTGCATGATTTGTATGCATACCCTCTTCACACACGTGTACATAAATATGTACAACCATCGAATGCACACACTAACACACACACACACGGAAAGGCAAGGGTTACTTGCCAACTGTGCTCCTTCCTCTCCAGTTGATACTCTTGAAGAGAGGCTTAAAATAAGTGAGAAGTCCTGGCAACCTGCCAGCTGCAGCTCCTGCTGGTGCATACTGGTGGGTCGAGACCAGAGAGTTCTTTTTTTTTTTAGATATCTTCTTTATTTACATGTAAATTTCTCCTTTCCCAGTTTCCCCTCCAAAAAAACACAGAAACAAATAAAAACAACAAAAACAAACCCCTGTTGCCTCCCCCCTCCCCATACCTACCACCCACCCTCTCCCACTTATTGGCCCTGGCATTCCCCTACACTGGGGCACAGAACCTTCACA
>NW_022196893.1:6304462-6311559 GCF_008632895.1 Mastomys coucha
TTGTCAAAGATTAAGTGACCATAGGTGCGTGGGTTCATTTCTGGGTCTTCAATTCGGTTCCACTGATCCACCTGCCTGGCAGGTAGACCAGAGAGTTCTTATCCCGACAGGCTGAGTGGACAGTAAGCAATTCTGGCTTTATTGGGCATGGCTTATCATGTCAGGACCTCCTACATAATTATGGGCAATTAAAGAGAAAATGACCCCTCTGCGTCAGGGTGTACCATGGAAAGAGGGGCTGGACCTGAGCAGAGCTGGGTCCAGGTTTCTGCATCTCACAGGTGACCTCAGTAGTTCACAGGTCCACGCTGTGATAAGGGTTACTTTATTACCATCCAAGGGCCTCTTTCTTTCTGAGCCACATCCCAGTTTAGTTCAGAGTTAATACCACCACATGTATACAAATTGTACAAAATACCACCACAAATGGTATATAATACCACCACATGCACAGAAACAGCGTAAAATGAATGAAGTGGCTTTTACAATATGAGATAAACATATGCTTACTTTGTGTATCTACACGGGTAGCTCATTTTCTCCCAATGATAGAAACAATTAAAATTAGCCACTCCAGCAAGATAGTTGAGCAGATAAAGGCACCTCTGCCAAAACTGACGACCTGGGTTCGATCCCTAGGACCCACATGATGAAGGGAGAGAACTGCCCCCCCCCAGTTGTCTTCTGATCTCTGAATGCCCCTCCCTTACCCCACACATACACAAACAAATTTACATAATAAAGCTTACCCAATCTTTTAAAAGAATATCTCTAAGCCAGGCGGTGGTGGTGCACGCCTTTAATCCCAGCACTTGGGAGACAGAGGCAGGTGGATTTCTGAGTTCGAGGCCAACCTGGTCTACAGAGTGAGTTCCAGGACAGCCAGGGCTACACAGAGAAACCCTGTCTAGAAAAAAAAAAAAAAGAATATTCCTTTTTATTTATGTGTATATGTATGCCTGCTTATCTCCATATACACCAGGTGTGTCTGGGTGCCCTCAGAGACCAGAAGAAGCTATCAGAGTCCTTGAATTTGAGGTTACAGGTGGCTAGAAGCTGCCTGATGTGGATGCTGGAAATTGAACTCCGGTCCTCTGCAAGAGCATTAAGTGATCTTGACCTCTGAGCATCTCTCCAATCCCAACAATGTGTATCCCAGGCTGGCCTTAAACTCATGATCCTACTGGCGACACCTCTTCAGCATATCCTGCTGGCACACACCACCGTGATTGGCAACAACAACAACAATAATAACTAATCTGCAAAATCTCCAAAACAGAAAAACCATTGTAGTTTAGCACTTCAAGGAGAATGGATCTGGAAAAGAAGTTAACTGAGGGGTGTGTGTGTGTGTGTGTGCGTGTGTGTGTGTGTGTGTGTGTGTGTGTGTGCGTGCGTGTGCGTGTACACACAGGTGTTTTGCCTGCATGCGTGTCTATGAACCACATGTATGCAGCCCCTGTGGAGGTCAGGAGAAGGTACTGGATCCCCTAGGATTGGAATTATGGGTAATAGTGAACTGCGGTGTGGCTTCTGGAACTAGAGCCTAGGTCCCTCTGGAAGGGCAGCCAGAGCTCTTAACCACTAAGCTCCTCTCTAGCCCCAGCCCTTGGTCTTTTGTTTATTTGATTTTTGTTGTGTTGTGTTGTGTTGTTTTGACACAAGGTCTTGCCATGTAGCCAAGCTGGTCTCAAACTCCCAATCTGCCTGCTTCAGACTTCCAAGTGAAGTCAGTATAAATGCCCACCGTGTCACCACCGTGACAGTTGACAAAGTTGTTTAAACAAAATCCTGACATTATAGAGGAAAAGACAAGTCCAGTTGGAGGCCTTCATGGGGGTGGAGACCTATGCCTTCACACTTGTGCCACCAGCCAGTATGGCCTATGTGGCCAGCTGGTGGTGCCAAGACCCTATGCTCATTATTAAAGGTGGAGAGATGGCTCAGAGGTTAAGAGCTCTTCCAGAGGTCCTGAGTTCAGTTCCCAGCAACAACACGGTGGCTCACAACCATCTGGGATGGGATCCAATGCCCTCTTCTGGTGTGTCTAAAGACAGCTACAGTGTACTCATGTACATTAGATAGATAGATAGATAGATAGATAGATAGATAGATAGATAGATAGATAGATTTTTTTTTTTAAAAGGCTCCTGAAGAACCGTTCTAGACTGAGACTTGACTCTGTGGTTGTGGCAAGGCTAGTTGAAGTGCGGCAGTTGCCAGGCAGCAGGACCACTCACATCTCTTTGCCTGTGAGTCCTGTGATGGGGGTGGTGTAAAATGGAAGATCTTGACTGGATGCTCTGTGCTCTTTAGAGATCCAAGTCAGATAGGCCACAAGGGGAACTGTGCCAACAGAGGGATGCCTCAGGGCCCTGAGCTCTTCCACTGAGATCCCCAGGGTCCTCCTTCCCTGACCCCAGGCTGACCAAGGACCAATAGTGGAGAAGCTGCAGACCTATTTTCCCAGTCAAGAGGGGCTTGCCTGGATAATCCCAGAATCTGAGTGAACGGCCCCCAGACACTCCCTTCGCTGAACGCCTGGAGCTGCGGCTCAGAGGAGGTCACAATGCTGCCTTCATCACCTCATTGTTTCTCAAGAGAAGTGCTGGATGGATACTGAAGAGACCATGAGGGGAGTGCCATGGTCTAGCTCTGGCTCAAGAATCTGCCTGTGTTAATGTCTGCATGTGATGGGGAACTTGCAGCTTGCTCCAGGTCAGATGTGAGCCAACGAATACGTCAAGAGCCATGTGGTAATGTGTATGGAAGGAACTCTAGAGCACCTCACATGAGTGGACACACTTAGTGGCTCGGTGGAGTTGGTAAGCCACCGAAATACGCCCAGCACATTCATAGCAGCCTTCAGACACCACTGGGGGCTTCGAGTCTCTGCTTCCCCTCTCACCTCCTGGGACAATGGTCTTGTCTTTCTGTAAGGCTGAATGAGCAAGAAGCACAGCAGGGAGTCGGTGTTTCTTTATTTTTAATTATTGCATTATGATGAGAAAAGGTGCATGATTTCAATTTATCTGAATTTGTTAACATTTAAAAACATATTTTAAGTAAATAGAATTGCATCACATTCTTATTTCCCTTCTGTACCCCAACTCCTCCCTGAAACCCAATTCAATACCTGCAATACTTTTCATTTTTTTATTTTGTCATATTCTTTAAAATTTATAAAATATTATAACAATAAAAATGAGTATTATAAAAGTTGTTTGATATAAAACAACAATCAATTGAACTGTCTTATGTAGATGCTTGTCTACAGCAATACTGAAAATACATACATTTGTCTCAATATAAATTTGAAATAACTCAGCCTGGTGGTGGCAGCACACACCTTTAATCCCAGCACTTGGGAGACAAAGACAGGAGGATTTCTGAGTTCAAGGCCAGCCCAGTCCACAGAGTGAGTTCCAGGACAGCCAGGGCTATACAGAAAAACTCTGTCTCGGAAAAAACAAACAAACAAACAAAAAAGACAAAAAATTTTTTTGAAATAACTCCAAATATATTAGTTGTATATTTTAAAATAATATATCACTGTAGTATTTTTTAAATGAACATAAATAGATTAAAGTCTTTTTGTTTCTTTGTTGTTTTTAGTAGAGCTTAAAATCTTGGCTCTTACTGTGGTACAAGCCCAAAAAGAGAACAATTTTTAGACATTGAAGTTCATTGTAAGAAGGCTGCACATCAATGACCCTCATATCACCAAAGGATTTTACCTCCATCATAGCTAAGCTGAGAGCTGACAGTTCTGCTGCTGCAAGGAATGATTTTTGGATACAGATTTCCTGCTATGGTCAAAGCTATTTGACTTGAGTGATTGTCTTCATTCTCAGCCCACAGAGCACAGGTTATATTCATTTAAGAAATGGTGTGTGTGTTAAGATGGTCATGAAGTCATTCACCAACTGTTTCAATGAAGAATGGTTCTGCTTGGAGACTGGCACAGACCTTAGGTGAGGGTAAGAATCTGGTTCATTGGCTGTGGTGATTTTGAAAAGCATTCATCTCAGAGAAAGAGTAACTTATAAAGTCCTCTTCTTCAAACTTGATACAATAGTTACAAACATCAAGCAAAGCATTCAGTCTCACACTTTGTTGTTCTCTTACAAGCCACCTCCCAAGTTAATTGTCTATGTTTCTCTTAGCTGTGTAAACTTTTGAAATATGTAAGCTCTTCTGAAAACCATAGTATAGTGTAAAAACATCAAATAAACAATCCTACTAATAGAGAGGCAGAGATAGAAGCCTGATTTCAAGACCATTATGTGGAACCCAGCAAGACACTGTCATGTACAAACAAGCAGAAAGTGTATATGGATTGTACAATATTGGACCTATTTCTCCAACTACCAAATTATAGAGACCACTGGATGACATCCAACAAATTTCTAATTCCTCATGTTTTTGAATTTCAATTGATTAGGATATGTTGGTCATATTAATTTTCAAATTAAGATATTAAGAAAAAGTAGTTGTTACTTCCTGTTATTTTTGTTGTTAGAAGTGGAATTAGGTTTGTGTGGGTTTGTTGAAAGATTACTTTCTTGCTTCTTCTGGAGTGTAGTTTTGCTCCTTATATTGGTATTTTCCATCTATTATCCTTTGTAGGGTTAGATTTGTGGAAAGATATTGTGTAAATTTGGTTTTGTCATGGAATATCTTGTTTTCTCCATCTATGGTAATTGAGAGTTTTGCTGGGTATAGTAGCCTGGGCTGGCATTTGTGTTCTCTTAGGGTCTGTATGACATCTGCAAGGATCTTCTAGCTTTCACAGTCTCTGGTGAGAAGTCCGGTGTAATTCTGATAGGTCTGCCTTTATATGTTACTTGACCTTTTTCCCTTACTGTTTCTAATATTCTTTTTTTGTTTAGTGCATTTGGTGGTTTGATTATCATGTGACAGGAGGAATTTCTTTTCTGAGAAGACTTTGGGCGCAAATTTTGCAGCCAGTCCCACAACACCCAGAGGAAGCTCCACTTTTGGGCGCTCTAACGGGCCCAAGAACACAGGATCCCAGAATCACAGGATCACAGAGACAGTTTGACTCTGAGGAGTTCTGACACAACCAGGATCACAGGAAGGACAGGCCCCAGTCAGATTTAGCCAGGGCAGGTAGCTTCATTCTCTTCTATACCTATTATCCTTAGGTTTGGTCTTCTCATTGTGTCCTGGATTTCCTGGATGTTTTGGGTTAGAAGCTTTTTGCTTTTTGCATTTTCTTTGACTGTTGTGTCAATGTTTTCCATGGTGTCTTCTGCTCCTGAGATTCTCTCTTCTATCTCTTGTATTCTGTTAGTGATGCTTGCATCTATGACTCCTGCTCTCTTTCCTAGGTTTTCTAACTCCAGGGTTGTCTCCCTTTGTGATTTCTTTATTGTTTCTATTTCTATTTTTAGATTCTGGATGGTTTTGTTCATTTTCTTCACCTATTTGATTGTGTTCTCCTGTAGTTCTTCAAGAGATTTTTGTGTTTCCGCTTGAAGGGCTTCTAGCTGTTTACCTGTGTTCTCCTGTATCTCTTTGAGGGGGTTATTTATGTCCTTCTTAAAGTCCTGTATCATCATTGTGAGAAAAGATTTTAGATCTGAATCTTTCTTTTCTGGTGTGATGGTGTGTCCAGGACTTGCTATGGTGGGAGAATTGGATTCTGATGATGCCAAGAAACCTTAGTTTCTCTTGCTTATGTTCTCATGCTTGCCTCCCACCATCTGGTTGTCTCTAGTTCTACGTGCCCTTGCTATATCTGACTGGAGCTCATCCTCCCTGTGATCCTGGTTGTGTCAGAACTCCTCAGAGTCAAGATGTCTCTGTGATCCTGGGATCCTGGGATCCTGTAATCCTGGGCCCCAGTAGTGGAGCTTCCTCTGGGTGTTGCGGGACTGGCTGTAGAGCTTGAGCCCAAGGTCTCCTCAGAGCACCAGTCCAGACAGACTGGAAGGAACCCGTGCCACTGGGCTAGCGGAGTTCCTGTGTGCCTGGGTCCCGCTGGTTCCAGTTACTCCCAGTGTTGGGACGGATGTTATGTCCTCCTCACCTCTGATCATATCTGTGTTTCTTAATGGGCAGACACTGCTCACAGCCAAGCAGTGGCTAAAGAAGATCACTTGTCATTCCTCATATGGACACCAGAGGGCGCACTCCTCCAGGAGATGGCTCAGCAGACTTAGGGGCCCCACACCACAAGTGAAATAGGTCACCTTCAATCAACACCTCCAGGAGAGGGCTGCTGTCCTCCCTTCTCCCGGGGGTTATTGGACACTCTGGTTTTCTTAAAGGCCAATGGTAAGGGTGGGATTAAGAAATTATTGTATGTTTTGCCCTGTGTGTTTCAGCAGGGCATCGCTGGTCAAAGTGACCCCTGTATGGTTTCTAATAATGCAAGTCTCAAAACAAAACAGAGAAACCTGACTTTGCCATCTCAGCCAGCTGTGCTGAGCATGCTCTCCCAGAGGATGAGTAGGTCTGAGTGTCCAAGGCTCCACAACAAAACATGGGAGGGGTCTACACAGTGCCACCTGAAAGTCATCTGTGCAAGCAAGAAGCAACCCAGATGCAACTGAACAAAAAGCCTTTCAGCCCACGGCCTGCTGGGAGAAGGGAGCCCAGGGAAAGTCATCCCTGCCAGAAGACAGCAACATCTTGGTGAGCGTCTCCAGGGAAACCAGTGTGGAACATGGTGCCAAACAGCACCTGAAACAAACACGTGGAACAAAAATGAATGTCTAGAAAAGGGCAGGAAAAGCTCGAGCTTGATGCCTTACCTTGCCGGGGCTTTAACCAGCAGCCCACTCCCTGGTTCTATCACTCAGCCATGCCAGAGCTGGCTGAGGTTCCCTGGGCCAAGATAGTGACCAGGCATGTCCAGGTCTAGCCCATGGCCATGGTACCTTCCAAGCTTCCCCAGAGCCCATCCTCCCAGGAAGCTGGCATTTGCATCCAAGAACCCTCTGTTGTCCTCAGGTCCCTCTCCAATCTAGAGGCTTAGAGGCCTTGAACACAAGGGTCTAAGTGGCCTCACTGCCCCAGTCCCTCACCTAGTTTTGTTTCTGTTGCTGTGATAAAACAACAACAACAAC
>NW_022196893.1:6311569-6324113 GCF_008632895.1 Mastomys coucha
AAAAAACAGAACAAACAAACAAAAAAACCACAGAGCAACTTAGGGGAGAAAGAGTTGCTGTGATAAAACACCATAGTCCAAAGAAACTTAGAGAGGAAGGAATGTATTTTGGGTTTACTGGTCCAGAGGAATAAGAACCCCAAAAGGCATGGCAACAAGCAGCAAGCTCTCTGACAGAAGCAGGAAACACCACATCTCCAGGCACATGCAGAACACAGAGAGCAAACTGGAGGGAGGCAGACTAAAAGCTCTCAAAGAGCCCTAGTGACATACTGCCTCCCTTCTGCCACCTCAGTGTTCTAGTACCTGAGCCCGAGAGGGGCAGTTCTCATTAAACCGCCACAAATAGATAAGGGGATACATAGATGATAGATGGCCAATAAGTAGGAAGGTGGGCAGGTAGATGACAGATAAAGATAGATAGACAGATAGGTAAAAAGGTAAGTAGTTAGGTAGATGACAGATAGATATGATTAGATAGATATGATGGTAGATAGATGAAAGATAATAGATAGTTGATCAATGATAGATAATATATACAGAGATAATGATAGATAATTGGCAGGAAGGTAGATAATAGAGATGAAATGACAGATGGATATATCAACTAATTGATACTGGACAGATGCTACAGGGAAGAAAAGTTTTATTAGGTCTAGTCAGGCACAGTAAGCTGAACATTTCATCTTGGCTACACTGGAGCTGAACAACAACATAGGTAGATCCCATCTCAAGAATAATATTAGGACTGGAGATGTGACTCAGTTGCTAGATTACTTGTTTATCATGCATGAAAGCCTGGGTTTAACCTACAGAGCCACACGGCTGGGTGTGGTGGTGTAGGTTTGTGAACCCAGCATGTGGGAGCCGAAGCAGAAGGATCAGGAGTTCAGGCAACCCTCGGTTATGGCAACTTAGAGGGCAATTCAGCCAACAATTCACGCTACATTGTCTCAAAAAACATGGAGTAGAAAACCAGACCAAACCTCTGTTTTATTAAGTCCGTATAGATTTATTTCCCTACCACACTGCTATAAAGCACTGTGGAGTAACTCCTCGGTTGCAGGCTTGTGGATCTTCTGAGCCTTGTGTCCACATGTTTGCTTTGCTGACAGTTATTTGGGCTTTACACCTGGTGTGTAGTAGTCCACTGAGTGATGACATCACTCCTTATTAACACTTTTCTCCTATTGATGGGCCGTTTCTGGATTTTTTTTTTTTTTTTTTTTGGTTCTTGTGAACAGTGATGTTTCAAGCATCAAATACATGTCTCTGATACACGACACACTTGGGACATTTTTACTGGGTGATATGCTGGCAAGGAATGGCTTGGTCCTGGGGGACATAATCACTCAGCTCTCCAAAAGGTACTGCGTGTTCCCAGGTGGCTGTACAATTTGTCTCTGACCTGAAAAGTCCAGGCAGGGCTGCAAAGCCCATCTTCCACACGTGACATTGTCAGCTCTCCCAGGTTTGTTAATCCAGCGGGGACAGCTCATGTCTGCAGTTTGTTTCCCTGGCAACTAGTGAAACTGGAGACCTCCATACTGGAGACCTGTTCTATGATTCGCCTGTGCCTGCAAGCCCCTGCCATTCTCACCAGATCTCGGTCCTTGTCTTGCAGGGGCTGCCAGTTATTTCTCAATGTTGCTTTCAATCAGTTACTCTGTCGCCAATGTCTTTTCTCAGGCTGTAAATCATCCTCTTGCTTTCTTTAAGATTTGGACAAGTGAAAGCTTTTAGCTTGTGATTGTCACTAGCTAGCCTTTTGTTATAATTTGCTCTTTTTGTATCTTTGTTTTGCACAGGTCACAGGGAAGCCCTCCAGGTTTCCCTCTTGACATTTCCTTCCCTTGATCCTGGAGTTCATTTTAGTGGGTGGTGTGAGGAAGGGATCCAATACCTGGTTCCTCGATCCAACTCATTCTCAAAGGGACTCTCATTTTCTCCTTTCTGTCGCGTGGTCTGATGGTTTGTATATGCTTGGCCCAGGGTGTGGCACTATTAGGAGGTGTAGCCTTGTTGGATTAGATGTGTCACTGTGGGTGTGGGCTTAAGACCCTCATTCTAGGTGCCTGGAAGTCAGTCTTCCATGAGCAGCCTTCAGATGAAGATGTAGAACTCTCAGCTCTGCCTGCACTATGCCCACCTGGATGTTGTTCTTGGCCCCTTAAGTGGCACTTTTTGGACTGGGGTTTTGGCCTGTTAGGATATAAACTAAGATAATTCAATAAAATTCAAGAAACTCATTCAATAAAATTTGGACCTCGGCTCCCTGGAGGCCTCAAAAACTAGGCCTTGTCTGTCCTCCAACAAGGAGCAATGGGCAGAGCTGGCAGGGGCCACATGTACCCTACCTACATGGGTAGAAAGGGAAAATTTAAACAGCCCCACTTCCTCTATAGGAAAGGCATAGGTAAGCATAGTGACTACCAGACATATTCTGCAGATAGACTGAGTCCCCTAGACTCCCTGGGTCAGGATCACAGTCAATGCCACCTCAAGTTCATGAGCCCATACTACAGGCTGTGTGGCACTTCCCACATGGTTTGGACACTGCAGGTCTAGAAAGGGCCAGTCTGATTAAGGTTTGAGCAAGAACCTTCCAACTTCCCCCCTGGTGGAAGGTTTAGAGAAAGTGAGTATTTGAGAACAAGGTCAAAAGAAGAGGGTTGACCCTGGGACTTTTACACAAGCAAGGCTCCTTATGCCAGGCTGTCTGCTCTTCATAACCGCTCCCGGTATGCCCCTTCTGTGCCCAGCCCAGCCTGGGTGTCACTAGGCACTTGATTCCTGGCTCCTGGTTAATTTACCATCACTCCTTTCTATTTTATTCATTAATCCTTCTCGTTCATTCAGTCAATAAAATTCTAACACCAATGGTCTTCAGAGAGCCCATCCTGTCAGGCTCACTTGCCCATACCCACCCATGTGGGGTGGGAGGGAGCAGCTCAGTAACTTGAAGAGGGCAGAGTAAGCCAAGCCCACCACCCAGGCAGGCTTCCCAGTGCTAATGAAAGCAGGGAAAGAAAGCCCGAGGACCAGCCCTTGCCCCTGGTCTGCCGAACACCTAAGTGCTGCCTCTAAATGCCCCACAGCCACAGTATGTGCCAGACCCTTCACAAGGTTTCCCAGTACCCTGTGTCTGTGTTCATCTGGCAGAGCTGAAAGAAGGAGCTGCATGCAGTTAGGGGGATGTGGAAGACTGGTGGCCGAAGATTCTGGTTTCATGGTATCTGGGAATTCAGGAAGTTCATCCGGGAGAGGAGCAGCAGAGATTCCACCCAGAGACACTCCTTGCTTCCCGGATGTCCCCAAGGCCTTCAAGGCTGGTTAAGCCTGGGCAGGAGCAAGCTCTGCCTCAGCCCAAAGCTCACTTGGACAGTCCTTCCTGGGGGATTCTGAGGCAGTCTGCATCTGTTAGACAATCCCTTGTGCTCACACACCCTTCTCTACCTTCATCTACTTCCACCTTTGAGGTCCTTCCCTTCAGACGTCTCTCTTGGATACAATCACCCTCCTAAATTTCCTACTAAAAAGGGACACAGGGTCTCCCTGGCAGAAGCCCAACTCAGTCAATGATCTTTCACCTCCCAAGGAATCTCCCGTACCTCAGGACAGAGGGCTATTACAACCCAGAGCAAACACTTCCCCAAGCCCTTTTCAACCCCACAGCGCAATAGCAACTCTGCTTCTTTCTTGGTCTGGCATGCTACTTTAGGGTCTATAAACCTAATCATGGACCCATTGTCAAACCTCTGTGTAAGGCCTTATGGGACCAGGATGTAAACCACTAAGTGGCTCTTGCCTTTGTCACTGCCTTCCAGACTCAAATGGCCTCACCAAGGCCCCAGCTATAGCCCTTCCCAACCTTCAAAAGAATTTCCACCTGCTTATAACATGTAAGGGAGGGATGGCCCTAGGATTCCTGGTGGCACTTAAGAATGTTGGTTTTCTTTTCTAACCAACTTGATAGCACCTGCTAAAGGCTGGTCTCTGTGCCTTGGGACAGTGGCTATCTGCTGACCAGGAGCCTAACAAGCTTGCATACGAGCAAAAGTCAGACACTCAAATTGATGCCTATCAGAACCTTGCCAGCTCCTCCTGCCTTACCCAGACCTGGTTCTTATTAGGAAATCTAAACATTTCTAGCCACAAGTACAGTCTCCTAAATGCCACAACCCTCCTCTCTACAATAGGACCCATTACACATCAGCGCCCATAAATTTTAAAGTACGCTTGGGCAGTTAGTGTAGATTCAACAGACTCTAGATTCCCAAACTTGGAACGGTGTGACAACTGTGGCCCAGAGTACAAAGAGTTCACCCTGACTCTCAAACACATCTGCATGAAAGGCGGAGCTTATTACTCGATCAAAGCTCTCCCCTCCTGGGAAGCCGGCAAAGACTTAACACCTACACAGACTCCAGGTACACCTTTCCCACCGTGGTAACTGGAATGAGCAATGTCCTAGATAGGCTCAGGAGTAAACCTTTGGTCCACAGTTGGTAGTGCTGGTAGGGGAGGTGGTGGTGCCTTGCTGAAGGAAATGCATCACTGGGGGCAGGCACAGCCCTATGCTGGTATCCAGTTGGCTGGCTCTGCTTCTATATCTGTGGCTAAAGATGTGGTCTCTTAGCTTCCTGCTCCGGCTCCTTGAAGTCCTGCCTCCACTGCTATTATGAATCCTCCCAGTGGAGCTGCAAGCTAAAGTACACTCTTTCTCCTAGAAACTGCCATCATCCGCATACCCTGCACTTGTGGGCTGCAAGATGAAAGAGTAGAGGACTCTTGGCACCCCAGGGCCCAATCGCAACACATTCTTCTCTTCATTTACAGCTGAAGGAGGCTGCTGTATTAGCTGTGCCTCTTTTTCTGACAAAATACCCGTCAGGACAGTCCATCGTGGCAGGGGATGTGTGGCAGCCAGAAGAGAGTGGACAGGAAGAGGGACTAAGCTATAAACCCTCAAGTCCTTCCTCCAGTGACCCATGTCCTCCAGCAAGGTTCCACGTCCTAAAGGTCCCACAACCTTCTGAGACAGCGCCACCATCTGAGGACCAAGTGTTCAGATACAGGGGCCGATGGGGGATACTTCACATTCAAATCATACAACTGCCAAACTCCTGACCCAGATTGTAGTTATCTACTAAAGAGCCACCGAAAGACCAAGGACAAGGGGTCACTGGGGAACAAGGAGACGATTAGAAAGTCTTCCCTTTACCCTCCAGCACCAGGGGCCCTGGTTAGTTCTCAATCATTTGATGGAACAGGAAGGCATAGCAGAACATGGAGGTGATCCAGAGGGGCCCTGGTTTTCCTTACCAGGCAGAATTGTCCTTCCTGTTAGTCACGAAAGGAAAATCCACACCAGATTGCAGAATTCTTCACACATAAAATATAAGCCTCCACAAAGGCTCCTGCCTCCCTTCTCCGTTGCCCAAACCTGGGAGTTAGAATAGAAACAACAACAGCAAAGAGGACGATGACAACTATGCTCTCACTCTTGCCTCTCAAAGGGACAGTTCTGTGATTACGCCTCCGGGAGCTCATTCTACTTGAGAAATTCCTTCTTATTATTGACTCCAGTATTCTCAAACAGCCTTTGTTTGGGCTTTTCTTGCTCTGCTCCACAGAACTGATGTCCACTGCAGCCGGTGGAATCGTTTTATCTGCTCTGACAATTTTAACCATGCCCACCCTCTGACTTGACCCTTATCTTCCACAGTCTCCTGGAAGTCGCTCTCTTTTGTTACCCTAACCCGCTCCGCCCCTTCTATAAAACCACTCAAAAACGACATCCAAGTATCAAATAAATGATAGCTTCACAGATTGCTGGAACAGAGTCTCCGCATCCCTTACTGAAGGATGCATTCCTTTTCTGGTTAATCTTCTGGACTGAATTGCTACCAATGCCATCTTCCCCATCTGAGACTGGAGAGACAGGAGCAGGTGGATCTCTGAGATTTTGAGACCAGCCTGGTTTACATAGCAAGTTCCTGAACAGCTAGAGCTATATAGTGGGTCACCGTTTAAATTTTTAAACTAGCTAATTTAATTAAACTAATGAACAATTTTTAAAACTAAAAAAAAAAAAAAAAATACAGGAAAACAGCTGCCACGTACACATACAACACATAGTGTGCCTCTTGGCGAGACATAGTAAGGAGCTTCCATCTTCATCCTCCTAAACTGTAAGAGGGCATAGCAAGAGGGAAAGGTCAAAGGTCAAGAGGGAAAGTTCAATTCTGTATTACACAGAATGGAATGGCCATCTTTCTGTTTACCAATTAGTCAGCAGATATGGCCTCCTTCCCAAATGGAATTTTTCATCATTTTTTCCCTTTCATTCTAGGTTGTATCCAAAAAAGCTACAACAGTCACTTCCGTTGATACTGAACAATCTGCTTAGAGATGAAGGGGAGGGGAGGGGAGGTTGGGTGGACAAGTATCAGGACTGCGTCAGAGTTTTCAGAATCTGTAGCTCTGACGACATCTCCCTTTAACTTACAACTATTATTATTACTATTATTACTTTGTGAATTACCAGTTTTCTCATTTTTTTCCTTAGATGTGTTTAAAATCCAGCTAAAGCAGGCTGCCCGTTTATGATCTATAATCCTATTACCTAGGACATTTCATTTAACACACACAACAATTTAGAGGTATTAAATGCTCCCCATAGAGAGAAGCACAAAGTCAAGTTATCTTTAGTTAGATTCCCCTCTTTTTCTTTTGAAACCCGTGCAATTTGAATTAGCAGTTATCAAGCATAAAGCCCAGCTGGAATACCAAATGATGCTTTTTTTGGTCCAAAGGTTCCCTGTCCTTTAAATTAGATATTGGAGGAGCAGCCAGAGACCAGGCTGACGGCTAACAAATTAACAAACCAAAATGTCTTCGGAGTTCTGACCACAACCGACCAAATCCTGGGGAGCCAAGACGCCCTTAAACCAAATGGACAAAATGGACACCCTAAAACAAATACTTCGAAAGCTAACCCCAAAAGATATCCAAAAAACAGGATCCTAACAATCCGTTTCCAAAAACAATACATTGACCTTTCACCAAACTGAGGGAGTTGGGAGTCCCAGAAAGAACTCACCAGCATCCATCTGAAGAGGTCGTGCTGGCTGGTGGACACAAAACCTCCTTGCTGGTACCTGGTGCAGATTCAGATGACAAATGGGTTGGGACTTGGGTTTGAGAACCCGTAACAGCCAATGAAAAACACAGCTCTCGTCTTAAAGGGAATCAATGATAGCTTATTCTGGAGCCAAGAGCATGAATGTCCATGGTTTCAGAACACAGATTCATGTTTCTTCATGCTCCATTCTCCAATGTGGTAACAACCGTCTCGTGAAGTTTTTATAGTAACTGTGGTGGTTTGGATATGCTTGGCCCATGGGAAGTGGCACTATTAGGAGGTGTGGTCTTGTTGGAGGAAGTGTGTCACTGTTGGGGAGAGGGCCCCTCCTGCTGGCTGCCTGTAGAAGGCAGTTTCCTTCTGCCTGTCTTCAGATGCTAAACTCTCAGCTCCTGCTCTAGCATCATACCTACCTACATGTAGCCATGTTTCCCTCCGTGATGATAATAGACCTGACCCCTGAAACTATAGGCCAGCCCCAATTAAAAGCTGTCCTTTATCACAGTTGTCTTGATCATGGTGTCTCTTCACAGCAATGGAAACCTGAAGACAGTAACAGATCAAAGAAAGCTATAAATCAAAATACTTTTAAAGCTATTGGTCAAGGGGCTGGGGTGACGGGTCGGTAGTTAACGTGCTTGCCACTCAAGCTGTTGTCACCAGGATTATAGTTTGGATTCCCAGAACCCATGTGAAACATCTGGTGAGTGCGTCAGCCCTCCTATATCTCCAGTGTTGTGAATGCAGAGATGGCTTCCCAGGGCAAGCTGCCTAGATAGACAGGATATATAGGTGGGCTTTGGGGTTCAGCAAGAGACCTCCTCAGTGAATAAGGTGTAGGGTCACCAAGAAATACTTTGACCATCAGCCTTGGCCTCCACGGGCATGCATACTTATGCACAGGCATGCTGACACCCATGTGCCTACATACATGTGAGCATGCATACTTACATGCACAAGTACACGAAAAAAGAAAAAATTGACATTTGGCAACAAGGGTAGGCACACCGTAGCCAAGGCAAGTAGGGAGGTCTCTATGGAGGCTGCAGATGCTCTCTGGTGACCATCTTAGGTTTTTGGATTGGTCAAAGCTAGTAGCTTGCTAAGAATACATTTTAAAGGTTGGTGGTTTTGTTTTTTTTAGTATAGTCACAAAGCTGTTAGGTTAGACATAGGAATGAGCAATGAATGACTTTGAAAGAGACTAAAAATAACCCAAGATAATTTGGCTCTGGTCTGCAACACCTTAACTCTCTATAATCACTAGGTTCAGTCTTAGAGCCTTGTAGAATCTGAAATATAGGTGTGCCTCCCACTTGGGAACTTCTGCTGAAAATGAATACCCATATATCCTAGCTACCCATATACCCCGGATGCACACGCCCATGCACACAAGAATTCTTGGGAGTACCCGCCCTTCTATCTTACCTATTGCTCCTTCCCAGACCCCAGAGCCTAGCACTCAACACCCAACAAGTAATAAAACGGTTAATAAATACCACATTTGGCCAGCGCTTTCCATCTCTTCTGGTGTACCCACCCTGCTAATTATGGCGTGTGGATGGTACAGAGTCCTGGAGGGAATTGAGTGGGAATAGCGCAAAACCTCCCTTCAGCCCATAGTTTCTACTGCTTTCCAGCCCCTGCCCCTGGACCAGCAGCATTCTGCCAGCCTAGAACAGAAGGAGCAGAGCCAGAGGCTAGCTCCAACTCCACATGCACAACAGCCCTTAACCAGGATGTTCCACCTCAGGACCAGGCTGGGAGGGTGCAACTCTCAGAGACGGTCAGATAGCAAGGAGTAGGGAGGAGAAATCTGAATGGAGTCAGTCTGGCATTTCCTGCACATCAGTGAAGACTTCTATCTCAACACCTATCCACCCCCTCTCTCCTCTTCTCTTTGTTTTCTTAAGATTTATTTTATATGTGTTCATATTTTACCTGCATGTATGTATGTGCATCACATACATGCCTGCTGCCCACAGAAGTCAGAAGAGGGATTTGACCCTCTTCTGGAACTGAACTTATGGATGGTTTTGAGCCACCATGTGGGTGCTGGGAACTGAACTAAGGTTCTTTGTAGCAGAAGCCCTTGTCGATGAGCCATCTGTCTAGCCTCACGCTTCTGTTTTAAGGGAAGCCAAGTATTGAACCTAAGGGCTGTGTATGCTAGGCAAGTGCTCTACCATTGATCCCCATCTTATCCTTCATATCCTATCTCTTTCAAATCTACTTTTCACATATGAAATGGGAGCAATAAGATGAACTGGGCACATCAGGTACAGAAGGAGATGGATGCGTGCTCAGCACCCTGGAACGGTCTCCCTGTACCCATGGGGAAAGGAGAGAGCAGGGAGAACACAGGGTACCCACTGCTGCTGACAGACAGCTGCCCATGGTTTCGGAGGACTCCATTGGTTTCCAAGCAGAACACAGAAGGCAGGGGAAGCGTGTGGCACTGCAGAGCAGCCACAGTGCTAAACTCGCCTCTGATGAAGATGTCAGGGCATCGAGAGCAAATCTGTGACACAAACATGCTGACCAAACACTGCCTGTTTAAATGTGGTAGCATTTGAAAATATGTCACCTGGGCCTAGGTGGCTTGCCATCAGGAAATCTGACAATGCAACTCACTGCATTATGTGCTCATTAAGCTGGGGACACACCTGGTTGTGTCAACAGATGGGAGAGAGCTTCTCTTACAAATTCATCAGCCATTCTTGACTTGTAAAATCTAATTGAAATATGAATAAATAGTCTAATGTGAGCAAAGGTGGGTGTGGTTCCTAAGATAATGGGAAGGCCTTCTTGGAAGAGACTCCTGGGCTGCTGTCACTGCTCAGTCATCCTTTGCAAGGACTCTGAGCCATGAACACAGAAACAGACCAAATAATAGGAAAACTGGAATCAAGGTTGGATGTCTTCATTTGGAGACCACGTGGTGTTATGCCTTGGTGAGACCAGTAGTGAATTTAGAATCAGGGGGTTTCCTTCCCTGCTAATTGTAGTGTGGTCTGTATCTGTTTCAATGGTGCAAATTCTTCTGGGTTTCTGGTCAGCCTCAGTGCTGTGGACCCCACCTTCCTGCTGCAGGGTTTTTAAACTATGCCTCCTAGCCGCCACGGTTCTACCTCAGAGGCTGTAAGCAGGTCTGACTTTGGGAGAGGTGACTGGGATCTGCTCTCTCAGGGTTAGGGCCACATAGCTGGTGCAGCAGCTGGACTGGCATCTCTGCTGGACTCCACCTTCAACTCACCAAGTGCTATTGAGCCCCGAGCCTGAGCATCAGGCAGGCAGACACTGGGGTCTGCACCAGAGTGGACAGTGTGTGTGTGTGTGTGTGTGTGTGTGTGTGTGCAGGAACCACCACTCAGCTAGATGAGAAACATAATGGTAACATCCCTGCTGTTTTATTTCCAGACCTAGCTATTCACCAAGGCAGCCTATGTTTGTCTTATTCAAAGCAGCCATCCGTGTCGTCTTCCCAGGGTGGTGGTGGCTAATGGAGGGTGGGGAGCGCAGACAGCACATCTGTCACTCAGGTATCTGTGGAAACCTTTATCAGCCTAATGGTCATGGGCCAAGAGCATCTTCATCCTTGTTGTATCTGTGAACTCCTCCAACCTGCCCTTCCGGGGCTGCCTGGGCTCCACCATCACCCCATCACCACCCCTGGATCTGGGACCTTGGGAGTGCACCCATTAACAGGGACGTCCTAGCTGAGTGGACCCTCCCTCCCCTTGATTGCATGTTCCCTATTTTGATATGTCTGAGCAACTCCTCTTAGGGGTACCTGTTCCGCTCTCAGAGAAGCAAAGTGGGGGTGAGAGGTGGGGGAGGGATAGACTTCTGGAGGTACAAAGGCTAGGGGACCCAGGGCCCATCACTGACCTGTCAGTAGCTATCATTTGCTTGCTCATATGGAATGAACCATTTATGGGGGAAAAAAAATACAGGAAGCCAAAAACATCAGCTTCCTGCACAAATATGACTAAGTGGATTTCAAAAAAAGGGGGGGGGCTATCGTTACCCTACCACAGAAGCTATGGAGAGCCCAGCCATTCACACCTAGGGAGACAAGCAGCCCACGGGCAGAAAGCTACATGGTCCTTTAGAGAGATACCATTCCAGAGGCCCTGATGTATCTGAGTGAGGACTGCACCCCAGTTTCAGACCCCAGAGAGCAAACCCTAAAACAGATTCTAACAGGAGATCCTGGATATGGGAGACTTCGCCTTTATAAGAATCAAGGGCAGAAGTGGCAATGTTTCCAGAGGAATCCTGAAGGTCAGTTGCCTAGGCAGCCATTTAAATGTTTCCCTGAATGGAAATGGCATACCCACGACCAGTGACTGAACCAGAGAGGTGGCAGCTCTTGAGCATCCTGTCTAGGCAAGAATGCATCATGTTGTATTGAAATGGTTTAAATCAGTGTGGAGACTAGGCTGTTTCATAAGTGACTGAAAGACAGTGGCCACTTGGAACAACCCCCTCCTTCCTGCTACAACGATGCTCAGGTGGATGGAGGTCTGAGTGCAGCTACCAAGCCTGCCAACATTCGAGAACACGTGGTACGGATTCACAAGAAGACAGAGGTGGTTCTGAGGTAGGAAGCCCCAGCCTGTACAAGGATTAGGTAGACCCCAATGTTTCCAGACTCAGTATGGCAGACATGTGGTACCATAAAGCAAGACAGAAGGAAGCTACCACCAAACCTGCATAGAGTTGTGTATGCCAGGAAGGGCCAACGCTGGCATGGAAGGTCACCGGGAAGGAGCCAGGAACTCCTCAAGGGACACTGTGACTAGGGACCTCAAGGACATTCAGCCATTGCTGACATGTTGTCAGAGGGAATGTCAGCAAGGTTCTATCCTTTATCTATTGGATGGACAGAAACCCCTGACCATACACAGCTAGATAGGAGAGATCCATCACCTTGTTTGAGGACCTGTTTCCCTCTAAGATTTCCTCTCTGCCTGCCTCCCCCTTCCTCAAACCAACCCTTCAGACTTGATCACCTCAACCCCTAGCAGGAGGACAAGAATAAACACCCCCCCCCCAAAGCCAGTGACAGAAATCCGAAAATCTACTAAGAAATCTACTAAGGGTTAGCTAAATAAACCAGACAACCTACTTGTCCCGGGACAAGTAGGAACTTGAAAACCCACAGGACACCAACTATGACTCCCTGGAAGGAGGCTGCTAAGGAGCTTCCTAACAAAAAGGGCCAGGAGGGGAGATGAGACGTCTCACTCCCATAAAGGCAACCAAGCCTGAGATGCTGAGTGACATCCTCAGAACCCACATGACAACGGAAAGAGAAAGAACTAACTCCCCCATGTCCTCTGTGCACCATGGCACACATTCACCATGCAGCAAATAAAAACTAAATGTAAT
>NW_022196893.1:6324123-6343118 GCF_008632895.1 Mastomys coucha
AAAAAAGCCAGGTGAGGGACATGGAAGCACTCAGCCTTGTCCAGAGAGCCTGTACCTGTCACCGATGTAGAAGGCACCCCAATACCACTCCAAAGCTGGCCATGGACCTCACCATGAGATGAGGACATTGGTAACTCAAATAAGGTTGCTGAGAGGGCCCAACCCTCTGAGCCTGCTACTCCTCCCTCAGAATCCACTCAGGGGTACGACAAGAGAGTTCCCCTTTTAATTTCATGTATTTCTTCAGGGAAGCCGGAGAATCGTGCTCCTGTTCATTGCTAAAGGCCATTCAGACAGCACATTTGGTGCACAGAGTTCGATGAATGAATGTGGGGCTCCAGGCTCATCTTCAGCTGGCAGCTCGGCCTTCCAGAAGCTCCGCGGACTTCTCCCAGGCACCCACCACCCTCAGTTCCCTCCATAGACATCTTTTCCCGGCTCCAGCTGTGCTCCATGCTCCCTAGGCACCAGGTATAAGCAGGGGGAGCACTTTAGAAGGAGGCGAGGAGCAGAAGGGTCCACTGAGGCAAAGTTCGAATGCAAAAAGGAACCAAGCTTCTTGGGACACGACGCCCCTGGCTGGGTCCACAACAGATTGCAGACATCAGCAACTAGTGATGACAGGGACTCCCCCTTCCCAGTCACCCACCAGAGCCTTACTCCGCTCACTCACGCACACGTCCCAGGAGTAATGTCAAGGCTAGAGCCTACAGGAACTAGTTCTCTTTCTGGGGATCCAAGACCCAGAACTGATCATAGGTTTGGGTCAGCTGCAGGTGGCCTGGGGGGCGGGGGGGGGGGAAGCAGTGGCCAACATCCAGGCCTCAGAGAATGCCTGAGGTGTTCCCAGAGCATCACAGGGTGAGCCTGGCTATACAAACCATCTGTGGAGCGTCTGGCAAGCAGTGAGAAGCAGGGTGGACTCAAGTATGAAACTGAAGACCGGCAGCTGGGGTGAAAAGACCAGGACAGCTCATGTCCCTGTACAAGTCTTCCCCATCTCTCCCACCGTTGCCACCTTGCATGGGAATCAGCTTCTTCAGGCCTTAGGACTCCATGCATGCTGGACCCCAACTCATAGTGGGGTAGGGGGGCAGGTGCAGATATCCAGTGAAGGGCCAGAGTCCAGAAAGCGAAGCCTCCCTTCCACCTTAAGCAATCCCAGGGCCTTTAGCCACCCATAGAGAGCTGAGCAGGCCCAGCAGTGTCTGCACTTGGGTGAATGCCCATCCTAGGAAGGACGTGAATGTGCATCTGGACACATCACATGGGGTGATGGGGACACTGGTGAGGATATTTTGGTGCCAGTGTGTGCAGGCACCTGTGAGTGTGAACATGTGACTGTGAGCATAAGAGTAGCCACTGTGTTCTTCGGAGAGGCACGTATCCAGGCTGGCCATGCGCATTGGGGAACGCCTTACACCCATGGTGAGCTTGAAAAGTTCTCACACCTCCCCCGCAGCAGCCCCGCATTGTCAACCAGTTCATCTCAGCTCTCACCCCACCTTCCTTAACTGTTCCCTCCCAGGCTCCCAGCCCCAAGCAGCCCTACTCAGAGCATCCCCAGGTGTCTTAGCATACACTCCTACCACCCTGAACTTCTGACCATACCCCTATCTGTCAGGTCTCTCGGTGTTTTAGTTTGGCGCTTGCTCCCTTACCAAGACTATGCCCCACCCCCAACACCCAGGCTCAGACCCAGGCACAAGACTCAGAAGTGACTTTATTTCTCTGTAGTTAATGCCCCTCAGGCCAGGCTGTTGGGCTGTCCCTGGCTTGACCTCCCTCCCCCTGGAGACCTGGAGGGTCTCAGTCCCTTGCCCTCCCCCTCCCCCCTACCCCAGCTTCCTGCCAGGATGTCTGGACTCCTGGAGATATCCAGCTGCTTGGGATATGGAGCTGGTGGAGAAACAGAGACGATTCACTCACATCTAGAGGGGTTGAGAGCCTCAGATCTTGATGCCAAGCCCTTGCTGCCCCATCCCTAGCCAGGCCAGGCTGGGGAGGGGCAGCAACAGGCTCAGGGGACAAGCTCCAAAGCCCAGCAGGAGGGAGGGAGGGGGTCTTAGGGCCCAGCCCAGAGGAGAGCAGGCCCCAGGCTGAGCAGGAGCCCCCCAGCCAGGGCCCAGGGGCTGCGTCCTGCTGCTGATGCCCCGTTGCACAAATCTTTCTCGCAGCAGTCCACGTCGACTTTTAAGATCCCAGAGTTAATGAACCCCATCAGATAGTCTGAGAAAAAGTGCCGCTTAACGAAGTCGCAGGAGGAAGCACACATCTTGTTCACAGAATGATCCTTCTTGGCTGGGGGAAAGAAAGAAGGCATGGGGGCTAAGGTCCACTTCCACCTGAGCTCTGTCCCTTCCCTAAAATCCGGGACCCTCCAGGGAGGAACAAGCCAGGGCTGTCTTGCCTCAAAGTCATGCTCTTGTCCCAGGCTAGAGGAACTCAGAGGACACCTCTGACCTCTCCCTAGATCTAGCTTTCAGTAGCCCCGCCCCCTCACCGGGCCCAGACTTACTGCTGCTGGGGTCGGTGATCCGCACGCTGGCACAAACGGTATCAGTGGGCTGGCACTGCTTCGGGGCACAATGGCTGGAATTGGCCAGGGTGCAGTCCTGGCACCACAGACCATGGGCTAGGCAGGGCACGGAGAGAGGGATGACCAGGGGAAACCCGGGTCTGGACAACCAGACCCTACACCCCCTCTTCCCCAACCTGCTGCAGCTATCACGGCAGAAACCATGCCCACAAAGAATTCCACAAGACCCGAGTGGGCCTCCAGGTTGACCCTGTCGCTGTACCTACACATCCTGCCTCCCCCCATCCTCTTACTCCTGCACACAGCACCCCCAAAGATAGGTAGGTTCCAAGACAGGAAAGATCCACCCGACTTCATAGGAAGCTCAGTGGACCTCTGAGAATGAGGGACATCTGAGCTGTACTAGAAGCATGGTGGAAAGGCGCTGGATGCCCTCGAGTGTGGGGAGAGCCCCCGGTGGCTGGAGCCAAGATGTAAGAGTGGTGCTCCCCGTGATATGACCCCTCCCCACGGGCCCCCGACTCACCCGGCGAGGGGCAGAGAAGCAAGGCCAGCAGCGCCAGGCCGAGGCTCTTCATGGCTGCAGGCAGCATGCTCCGATAGGGCCTGAAAGAGGCGCGGGGGCTGCAGGCGGGGGTCCTCTGGGGCACAGGCCTGGAGGGGAATAGCCTCGGTCAGAAGACCCAACCTCAAGGACCCTTCCCTTTTCTGGCCTGAGGACGAAACCATCCCCCAGGAATCAAAAGTGCGCGGGGTGTGTGGGGGGTGGGAGGTCCAGGAGCTCGCAATGCCCCACCCCCAACCCATCACCGCGAGCATCCACCATCACTGCCTCCCCTCCAGGGAAGAGAGGTCTGCCCTCTCCGGTGAGGTGGCCACCCGAGGTCCCCGCAGCCTTTGCCCTGCACCTGCGCGGGAAGGTTGTCTTCTCTCCCTAAGGAGCTGTAGGTGCGTCCGGACCGGAAAAGCGGGAGGAGGGAGCGCACCTTACCTGCCGGCGGGGGAGGGGTGCGCGCCGCGTCCCCGTCCTCGTCCCCACCCCTGGGCTGGGGGGCCGGGAACCCCGCGCCGAGTCCCCTCCCCTGGTCCCCGCGCGCGCGCCTCGGCGCTCACCGCGAATCGGGGCGTGGAGTGCGGGCCTCGGGGTGGGGGGCGCACTCACATCCCTGGGGTGTCCGCACTCCGGGCTCAGCGGCGGGCACGGCGCGGGGAGCGATGCCCTTCGGTCTCCCTGCGGACCGGAACCGGGGCGCAGCTTCGTCTTTCGGGGAACGCAGCCGCAGACGCGGACCCCGCGCGAGGGGCGGGGCGGAACCGGGGCGGGGGACGCGCGCGGCGGGGAGACGCGCGGGGTGGGGGGTGCCCAGGGCTGGAGGCCACGCAGCAGGTCGCCCTACCCGGCCTCGGCGCCCTTCGTCCGCGCGCAACGCCCCTTCTAGGTCTCCCGCTCCCTCCGCAGCAGCCCCCAACCCTTGTCCACCTCCCTACCCGGCGTGGGAGGATCCTCCCCCCTCTGCTTGGCCGAGGTCCCCTTGCAGATTCTCGGAAGAGCTTTGGCTGCTAAAGGAAGCAAAATGCACAAAGACGCAGCGAAAAGAGGGAAGGAGAGGGGTAATGGCTGTGGGGTTCAGACGCCCAGCCTTGGGGCTCCTCCCTCCCCAGCCTCCACCTCGCGTCCGATAGTTCCAGCCAATTCTACTCCTAAGAGTGCCCATGACGACGCCCACCGGCAACTCAGCCCTAGGGACTTTTGTTACCAACCACACCCACACAGAGAGAAGACAATCCTGGCCCCAGTATGGGGATGGTTGGCCAGGTTCACACCTTGCTCTCCAGCTCCCACCTGCCCTTCCGATTCTCCTGGGCTCTGGATAAGCCACAGCTACCTTCGCCCCCTTTTCACACAGGAGATAAGGTGTTCCGTGTTCAAAGCCCGAGGCCCTGGGAAAAGCAGTGAGCAGACCTTGGACTCTGCCCGCCCACCCCACCCCCATCTCAGAGCCTCACACCAGACAAATGACTGTCACTAATACCAGGTCTAGCTAGATGTGGCATCCTCTGGCTGTCAATCCGAGCGTATAATCTGTTCTCCTTGATCTAAACAGCACATTGTAGGTGCACATCACCTTGGTTGTTGAGTTACAGGTAAGGAGGACACACAGCGATAAAGCCTCCTGCCCAGGGCCACACCAGTCACTAGGTGATCAAACAGCAAGAGCACTTGAGTAGTTCACAAGTGCTGAGGAAGGGAGGGACTAGACACTTTGATGAAGGGATCTAGATGAAGAGAGTGCAGAGGGTAAGAATTCGTTCATACACAATTCTCTGCAAACTAAGTCAATACCACTGTGGAGCCCAGAGCCAGCCTGCCAACTGGGGCGAGAACAGCCATGCCTGAGCCTGCACTCAGGCTGGCAGACTGGGCCATAGGATGGATTCTTGCAGAGCAGAGGCCTGGTGAGGCTTCTAGGTAAGTGTTTTCTGGGGAAATGTAAGGGAGTGAATGGTCCATGAACCCTGTTCATCATGAAGGCAGCTTGAAAAGGCAGGTGCCTGCCTAGATTCCCCTCGACACTAACAAACAGAAGGGTCCCACAGAGATAAGCACCAACAACAAACTTAAATCCTAGAACACAAAGTTGATGTGCTTATTAAGACCCGATAGAAGAAGGAACATGTAACCCCAAGCCAAACCTCAAGTTTACCTGAAAGAAAGAAACTTCACTTACATGTAAAAAGACCAACAGGGGCCTTAAAAGGATTCCCAGGAAGTCACTGAAAAAGAAAACGGGGCAAGGAGGTGGGGAAGCAATAAACACCCTACATGTCACATCCTTTTATTTATATGAAATGCCCGAAATGTAAGAATCCAACATAGGCAGAAAGATTAGCCATGTACCAGAGAGGGAGAGGAATGACTGGCTTGAGACTCGACTAATAAGGGAAATGATAAAAGTTTCATTTTGTAGTAATGAAATGCCCTAAAATTAGATTCTAGTGATGGATACACAACTTTATTAATACACTAAAAGTCACTGAAATGTATTCAATGAAGAGTGAGTTTTGTGGTATGTGATGTGTTGTATCTTAATAAAGTTGATGTTTTAAAAAACTAAACAACTGAGAGTTAGTCAGCAAATTAGACACAGATGAAGAGGGAATTTATGAGCTGGAAGACAAATTTGAAGAAATTATCAAGAAAGGCTGAGGATATAATTCAGTGGTAGGACTCCTGCCACAAATGATCAGGGGTGTAACATGAAATAAGAAGTATAGAAACATGAAGAACCACAAAAGATTGTGTGCAGAGAGCTAAGAAAAGTCTAATTGGATCCCAATGATGGTGTTTAGAGACATCCTACATAAAATAAGTCAGAACTGGTGAAAGGGAAGTGTTGGTAGAGATTCTGATGTATAATAAGCAAAATAACAAATGACGACTTACCTAAGCACAGCAGAGCAAAATTGCAGCCCACCAAAGACAGGAAAACCTAGAAAATGAAGAAGATAATTCTAAAGAATCTGGTGGCAGAGCAACCAAAACCAAAGAGGATAAAGTAGGATCTTTACAGTGCTCAGGAAAATAATGCCCAACTCAAAATTTTAGGCACCGTTTTCTAAAATTAAGAGCAAAACAAATTTTCAGATAATCGGAAGTCCAAAAAACAACCTAGTAGCAAGAAAACAAACAGCCTGACTCAAAAATCAACAAAGGATCTAACTAAACATGACTCAAAAGAAGGCATACAGGTAGCTGCAGGACTGCAGAAGAATACTAAATACCACTGCTTACCAAGGAAATGCTAATTCAGACCACAATGAAATGTAACATGACATCAATTAGGATGATGATTCCAAAAAAAGACGAAGTACCACAGTGCTAGTCAGGATGTTAAGGAAAGGAATGTGTGCACCATCTCATTTGAGGAGCAGAGAAAGAATGATAAAGCCCAGGAGCTGGGCATCAAGAGACACAATTTCCCTTAGACAGAAGAGTAAGTCATTAAGATCTGTTAAACAGCCCAGGGCCATAGTTAACACAATGTATTTTTTTTTTAAATTACTAAGATAAAGCATTTTAAATGTCTTCATTGAAAACCCAAGAGGTTGAAAAGCTGATTGGCTTCATTGAATTATTCTACAATGTGTATCTAAAGGCTCCTTGATACCCCTAAAACACACACAACTATAATTAATCAACTGAACCATTTCTTTTGGTTTTGTTTTCTTGTGACAGGGTCATGTCAGGTAGCCCAAGCTGACCTCTAACCTGCCACCCTTCTGCCTCAGCTTCTGTAGTGCTGAGGGTCCAGGTGAGTATCACTGCCCTGGCTATGTTTGGTTACAAAGGTTACCACCCAAGTGCCAGTGTCCAGGTGTTGGCACTATTGGGGTCTTTCTGGAAACTTTAGGAGTGGAGGATGGAGAAGTGAGGACTGGTGACAGATCCTGTGGAGTTGCCCTTGGCCCTTCCTGTCCCTGTGCTTCCTGTCTGCCAAGAAGTTAGAACAACCTCTACCAAATGCTCCTTCCAGGATGTTTTGCCCAAATCCTGGTGCCAAGCAACCTGGAGAGAGACCTCAGAGACAGTGAGCCATAGCATAGCTTCCCTTCTTTAAGCTGTGTATGGAGATATTTGTATGTCGGAGCAGCAAGAAAGCTAGTATACTGAATCAAAGTTTTTGATTGATTATTCTGTATTTGTTTGGGAGTATTTGGGGGTTTTGTTTTTAAAGATAAGGTTTCCTGTAACTCAGTCTGGCCTTGAACTCATTCTATAGCCCAGACTGGCCTTGAATTTCTGACCCCCTGGACCTCTGTCTTCCAAATGGTAGGATTACAAGCAGGCCACACTACAGCTGGAATGCTGTCTTATAGCTCGAATAAATATATATTTTCAGATAAAATTCAGAGAGTTTTACCACTATCCACTCTTCCTTAGATAAACATTTAAAGAGGATGCTTCAAGAAGGAGGATAAGGATGAAGGGAGGCCCGGATACAGGAGTGAGCAGAGAACTGGCTTACAAGAAGGGAAATCTAAGTCATCCTTTTTTCAACAAAGGCATCTACCATGTGGCTGCTAGATAGCTGGAGGCCCGGGCAGCAGCACGTGCCAGTCAGGAGGGTGCTCTAGGATAGCGGATCCAAGACCCTGCATTGCTAAGAAGCAGCTACATGATAAACTTTAGACTCCTTTAGATGCTCAGGATGCAGAGGAAGGTTTCCAGGGCAACCAGCAGCAGCTCTCAACGAAGGGACCACATGTGGGGTAGGCAACATGTACAAAGACTGGAAGTGGAAAGATACCAAGGATTCAGGGCAGGAAGAAAGGCAGGGTGGGGTGGGGTGGGATGGGCAGACAGAGAACCTGAGAATCAGTCTACAGGGTGATGAGATAGGGACGGACCAAATATCAGAACCCTCCTGAGAACTGTAGTGTACCACCTTAGCTGTGAAAAAATCCCTGTTGGAGAGTGTGTAACTAATGTTATGTGACATTTGGCCCATGGTACTCAGATGGTAGGTCAAACATTATTCTGGATGTGTCTCATTATTTTTGGATGAGATTAACATTTAGCCAGCAAAAGGGAGAAAGAGCATTTATTTTCTCTTTTCTCTTTTTTCCTTTATTGCTAGGGCCTCACTATGTTGCCTAGGTTAGTCTCAAGTCTATGTAGCCCAGGCTGGTCTCAAATCACTGTGTAACCCAGATGAGTGCCACAGGACTCAGCCAAGTTAACATTTACTACACTTTATTTGTTTATTTGTTTGTTTGTTTATTATTGAAGGGGTATTGTGGTCCTCCTTTCTCACTGGGACTGCTGACCACCAGCCCATGAAGGAAGCAAGTTGAAGAACAGGGTTCAGATAGCCCACGAGTATGACGGAATGACTACCAAGATCAGTTTCAGAGAGGCAGCTCAATTTTAATTGGGGGTAAATCAAGGGTTATATAGTTTGGGAGAAAGGAGATAGGTATTTCTAGGCAGGTGGATTCCATTGGCTACAGTTTAGGGTACTGGATAGTGCATCCTTTACATGGAGAGGCATTCCAGGGATCCCAGGGGCTTGCTGAACAGGTTCTAATCAGGAGAAAGGAAACTGAACCCAAAATCTCTCCAAGACTACAAGACATTCCACAGGGAGAAGGGGAGAGTTCTGGCTCCCCAGACAAGGTCAGAGAGAGAGAAAACCTCCTGGTAAAGGGAGTCCTCCATCTTGTGCAGAGCTCAAGAGAGCTGTCCAGACAATGGTAGACTGTGACCTTCATCAGCAGGGTTTCTCCACAGGGTATCATGGCAGTGGTTATGTTGTGTGACATTATGACAGGGGAGATATGAATAAATATCTACTCACTCCAGATAGAGAACCCACAAAAGACCAAAATAAGGACCACTGTACTGGCTGGTTTTGTGTGTCAACTTGACACAAGCTGGAGTTATCACAAAGAAAGGAGCCTCCCTTGAGGAAATGCCTCCATGAGATCCAGCTATAAGGCATTTTCTCAATTAATGATCAAGGCAGGAAGGCCCAGCCCATTGTGGGTGGTGCCATCATCCCTGGGCTAGTGGGCCTGGGTTCTATAAGAAAGTAAACTGAGCAAGCCAGAAGAAGCAAGTCAGTAAGCAGCACCCTCCATGGCCTCTGCATCAGCTCCTGCCTCCAAGTTCCTGCCCTGTGTGAGTTCCTGTCCTGACTTATTTTGGTGATGAATAGCAGTGTGGAAGTGTAAGCTGAATAAACTCTTTCCTCCCCAACTTGCTTCTTGGTCGTGATGTTTTGTGCAGGACTACAAACCTTCACTAAGACAACCACCAAGTCCAACCTGCTGAACAAATGGGTTTTATTCATTTTAGGGTTACTTAGAGAAATATGGATACCCCTTACAGGATAGAAATGGCTCAAAGACAGCTATATCACCAAAAGCCCATCCTAACATAGGCTATGAACTCAGGAAAGCTGGAAACCAAGAGCACACTGCAACACCTGCAGGCACATTCACAGGTTTCAGAGTGCCTCTTCCAGGCAGATCAGCTGGTCTCTGTCTCTTTTAGGTGACTTGGTTGGTCTGAGAGTGGGTCTCAGTAGTCCACACTGCTTATATCCACTTACTACATAGGGTCCTAGTGAGTCTGGTTGGTTTCAGGGACTTCCTGAAGCCTTTGTGTAACCAGACTTTGGCTACTTTTTGGGTTCCTTTCTATATCACTCTTCTCCATCCCTGTCCTACCCTTCCAATCCTCAACACTAGACAGAATCGAAAGAAAGCTAGAGGGGAAATGGGGGTCAATATCATCAGACTACTTTCTGCTGTATCAAGGTGTATCAAGTTTCCTTGGGGCAATTTTGATCTTTGCCATTAGGATATCCAATTTCTTTCTCCTTCTCCTTCTCTTCCTTCCCTTCTTCCTCCTCCTCCTCTTCCTTCTCCTTGTCTCCTTGTGCACAATAACTTGACAAACTACAACAACAGCAATCAGCAACCAGCAACATCAGCAGAAAGAGTAGCAGCAGCTACAGTACGTCTCTAGGCTCTAGCTTTCAAGGGTCCCCAGAATTCCAAGCCTTATAGAAACTATCTACAGTTGGCAAGTTCACACCCTTGCTAGAGCATGAGGCAAATCATAGTCAGCTGCTGTGGACAATCTAAAGCAGCCATATCCCACACCTGGGATTAAAATGAAAACATAATCCTACACACACACACACACACACACACACCACACACACCACAATATGTGTGCATGTTTAAATAAACCAAAATCCTCATTACACCTTTGTGTTGGTTCTTTCCTGAACTTAAAAGAGCTTCCCTACAGGATAGACTGTTCTGCCTCCCTTTACGACATCCCGAGGCCTGTGTCTTAACCAGCTTTCCTTCAAGATGGAGATTTATCTAGGAGAAAATTGCTACACAACAGGGCAGAGGGCAAAGGTCAAAAGATAACTTATAGAAGTCAGTTCTCCCCTTGCATCATGTAGGTCCTAGAGATTGAATTTAAGGGTTAGCAGCAAGAGCCTTTATTCACTGGTCCATCTCGCTAGCCCATAGACTAATGTTTAAATGATTAAGTCTTGACTAAGTACTCCATTGTGTGGGTGGGCCACATCTAATCAGCTGAAGGTCTAAATAGAAGGGAAACCTGAGGCTGACTGAGCAAGAGGGAATTCTGCCAGTCCTGGCTTTGGGCATGGTTGCTTGTGGGCTCTTGACTGTTGGCCCACCTGCAGGGGTTAGAACTGTCATTCCCACAATCATATGAACCCCTTCCTTAAAATAACTCTGCATACTTACACATCCATTTGCTCTCTGGAGAACCCTGAGTCGTGTGGGACACTGGTGATGGAGGGTCACCAGAGTTCTGTGTAGTCTGTTCTGGTCTTCCCTGGTGACAAAAAGCAACAGGCAGGGGTGGGGTTGCTAAGGCTGAGGTACAGGAGCACACAGCAGGTGTAGTCTCACCCTCACCACCTTCCATCACCTGATTCTCACCCTAAGCCAGCACGACGCTTCCCTGTGACAGCCAATGAAGACTGATGTCATGTCTGTGGCGATTCCTGTGCTGGGGAAGAAAACAGACTGGGGCAGCCAAGCCATCAGGAAGGTAGCTCTTTGTTGTGGTGTGCATAGCAGAAAAGAACACCTGGGAGGTAGCTAAGAGTATGGGCAATATCTATGTGAGATGAAAGGAAGATATGGGGAGGGGCAGGGGTTGGCTCAGGCTGTACACAGCAGAAAATCACAGGGACCGTAGGATGGGTTGAGGCAGGACAGCATCCAGATATGGCCACCCTTAACCATATGTGGCTCATCTACTTCTTAGTTCATGCCTCCCCTCATGAGGCAGAGGGACAGGACTGTTAAAAGGCTGGCTTCTGCCTCCTTTATCAGTTGACTCTGGAGTTCCACACAGGCATGGTGTGGCTGAGAGGGGTCCATGATGGTATGGAGACTTTTCTAACAACAGCCAGCCCACCCCTGGGATGGAAACCTCTGTCAAGTTTCTGTTCAGTACTCGTGAACCCAATTTGAGTCTGGCCCCAAATCTTAATCTCTAGGGGAGGTGGTGAAATGGGCATGCAGGCTAGCCTTCCCAGACACCACCCTCAGACATTCTCAGCCTGTGATCTCCCTCACCCCTTCCTCAGCCCAAGCTAAATGAACTTGTTTTTTTTTTTTTTTTTACAAAGACAGCACAAAGACTGTGGCTTCTGTCTTGGTTCCCCTCAGCACTTCCATAGCCCTGATCCTGGTATAGCCATCTGTCACATCATGAAGTAACTCTAGTGACAAGAACTGAGTCTACCAATACCCCATGAGTGAGTTTAGGAGTGGACCCTGCCTGGCCGAGCTTTCAGATGGGCTAGAAGCACCAGTCTGATTTGAGATCACAGTCCAGAGCTCCCTACAAAGCACCTGGACTCCTGCTATCCGCACCAAGAGAAAATGAATTTGCTGTTTTAAGCCCTTACATTTGAAGGCAAATCTGCCTGCCACCCCGGAAAACACAGGTGGGTAAGGCCCAGCTTATGCAAGAGCTGGGGTGGGGGCAGTGCACAAGAGGAGGGTAGGATGGAGAAAGAATAATGCTTGAGGAGGGGAAGGCTGGCCCCTCGGGAGCACGGAAAATGGAGAGCCTGAGACCTGCTCTCCCCAGGCTGGACTTGGTTGCCAGGGAGACGAGATTCCCAACCTGGTTTCCAAGCTACTCTGACTTCCTCCTGATGCTTGCGGTCTGTTGGTTTTCCCTATCAGGATTTTTTGCAGGCAAGAACAATGGTAGCCATGATTAGCAGAAGAAAGGGCTTTTAAAAAGGAAATGCCAAGATGTGACCCAGCCCTGCTAGCCTGGGCATCGCACACCCCCTCGGGGAGTAGGTTTTGATTGACCTAACCTGGTTCATACTGCTGTTTCTAGAGCCATGGGGTAGCAAGGACAGTGAGTCCTGACCCTGCCTGGGATGCTCTGCTAAGTGCCATGGAAAGGATGGTGTGTTCATGGCCCAGGGTTTGTTTTTACCTATTATTTTTTTGGTGTGTGTCTGCAGTTGTGTGTATGTGTGTATGTTCATATTGGGGTGCATGTTTATGGAGGTCAGCAGTCAACCTGGGTGTGGCTCATCAGAAACTGTCCATCTTGAGCTGGGCATAAAGGGACACACCTTTAATCTCAGCACTCAAGAGGCAGAGGCAGGCAGATCTCTGTGAGGTCCAGGCCAGCTGGGTCTGCATAGTGAGTTCCAAGCCAGCCAAAGTGTGTGTGGGGGGAGCAAATGAATGAGAGAGAGAGAGAGAGAGAGACAGACAGACAGACAGACAGACAGACAGAGACACAGAGAGACACAGAGAGACACAGAGAGAAACAAAGACAGAGAGACAGAAACAGAAACCAGAGAGAGATACACAGAAAGAGACAGAGAGATGGAGAGCACTGATTTTTGAGACAAAGTCTCACTCTCTGGAGTTCATCAAGTGGGCTGGCCTGGGAGCCAGCTGGCCTCAGGGATCCTTGTCTCCACCTCCCCCTGTGCTGGGATCACAGGTGCACCCACAGAAGTTAGAAGAGGACATCAGATTCCCTGAGCCTGGAGTTAGAGATGATTGTGAGGTACCATGTGGGTGATGAGAATCAAACCCTGGCTCCCTACAAAATCAACAAGTGCTCTCTCAACACTTCAGTTATCTCAACGAACTTCAGATCCCCGGACCTCTTTTTTTATACAAAGGACTAGTAAATTGGAGTTGCCTCTCAGCACTAATGTCAGAACCAGGGACAGCGCCAGTACCCCATTAGCTGCCCAGGGCTCAGGAGACCTAGAGCTAGAGAGAAGAGGTCAGATGACAGAGGTGAGGGGCAAGGGGCCAACTGAGGCATGCTGCAGAGCTTGCTGCTTTGGCCAGAGCTGCCAGAATCCCTCCAAACAGTTAGAAGCTACACTTAACTCATAGAAGATGGTCCTATTGCAATGGCTTACCCCCAGGACATGAAGAAATCATTATTTCTAAAAACTTCCTGGTGATAGCCCCCAACAGGAACTAGAAGAGGAGATACACAGTGAGGATGCCATGTAACCCATGAGCCAAGCCTAGAAAGGTGGGGACCATTCTCGAGACCCTCAGAGAGAGTGTGGCCCTACTGACACCTTTGACTACTTGGAAGACTAAGGAAGGAAGATTACCATAAGGTTAAGATCAGCCTGGGCTACATATTGAGTTCCAGGTTAGCCTGGGCTACATAGTGAATTCCAGGCCAAGGGGGTTGACAGAGGGAGACCTTACCTCAAAAATCAAAGAAACCCAGAAGGCTTCCAGCCTCAGGGTAGCTTGGTAGTATCACTTGTGCTAATTATTCACAAGACCCTGGCTTCAGTCCAGAATATCACAACCTATGCTCTATCTTCTGATGGTAGAGAAGATGAGAATCGATTGCCTCTGGGGGGGTTAAGTATCTAACATGTGGTGACCTCTCACACTGGCCGCTCTAAGCTGCCATGCTGCCTCTCTGGCTCACCAAACAGGCTGGCCTGCAGTGGGTAGCAGGCATTTTCCTTTTCCACCTCCACTGTGCTAGGATTTCAAGTGTGCCCATGGCCAGCGGAACCTCTTCAGGTTGAACTGTCCATCCTCCAACATAAGTATTTCATTATGGAAGACTTAATGCCCAGAAAGAGTTGGAAGAATTGAACAATCAGCACCCACACCCCACACGCCCAGTAACACACGCTCTGTTTGCTGCCAAGTGTCCCCTGTCCCTCTGATTCTCCCCGCCAGCTTGCCTTCTTGACAGGCTTCAAAAGAAGCTGTAGACATCTGCATAGTCCCCCTGAGACCTCGACATGAGTGCCACTGGCTATCCAACAGTGCTTTGTTGTACCAGAGGTAAAAATATTACTCAGTGAAATGGGGTAAGCCCCAGGTAAAACATTCCGCAGAAAGTTCTATCAACTTCATGACACGCAAAGCTCTCTCCAAATCAGACATTGCCATCACACACACACACACACACACACCACACCACACCACACAGACACACAGACAGCATGTGCACACACTCAAACACACAGATCATAAGCATACATACCACATATCACAAGCACACACCACAGACAGATACACATACCACATGCAAACACTACACACATAGACCTTACACACACCACATACACATACATATCATATGCACACATACATGCGCATACATACATGTACACATACAAGCACACATACACTACATGCACATACACATCACACACACATATCACATGCACACACACACACCACAGATACACATAACACACACCACATGTACACATATGTGCACACACACATACACACACATATCACATGCACACATACACACATATGTGCATACACACATTCATACACATATCACACACACACACACACACACACACACACACACACACACATATATACCCCAAATCCCCTCCTTCCCACTCTTTCTTTCCCAAGGCAACCATTAGGAAATCTGAAAGAGCTGTATCTAAGTTACTATCCTCTCTGGCCCTGACCAGAATGGAATCCATGGTGTCTTAGTTCTCTTTCTTTTGCTGTGCTAAAGCACTGACTAAAACTGACTTGGGGAGGAAAGGGTTTGTTTCAGCTTATAACTTCTAGGTCATGGTTCAACATAGAGGGAAGCCAGGCAGGAACTAGAGGCAAGAAGCAGAAGGCAGGAACTGAAGCAGAGGCCATGGAGTCATGATGCTTATTGGCTTGCTCCCATGACTTGCTCAGCCTGCTTTCTTCCATTAACCAGGATAATCTGCCTCATGGATAATATCCCCAGGGGGTAGGACCCTCCCACATCAAGGAAAATGTCCCAACAAACATCCATATAGGCAAATCTGATGGAGGCATTTTCTCAGTTGAGATTCCTTATTCCCAGGTTGCCCTGGCTTGTTTATTTAGTTCATAAAAAAAGAAAAGAAAAGAGAAGAAAAGAAAAAAAAAAAGAAAAGAAACCTAACCAACACACATGGTGTGTTCTTTTGTGTCTTTTCTTGTCATGTGTCACTACATGCTAGCAATTTGTCCTTTGCCATGCTGAGGAACACTCTCTCAGATGAATATCCAAGCGTAGGCTGTTAGGTGCTGGCCATAGGTGTGGACATGAACTTCTCATTTTTTTCTGGTCAATACCTGGGTGTGAGTTGTTAGATCTGAAGGTCAGGTGAAGTTCTAAGCAATTGCTGGGTTTTCAGGGTGTGTGTGTGTGTGTGTGTGTGTGTGTGTGTGTGTGTGTGTGTGGTGTTTGTGTGTATGTGTTCTATACTACAAACACATGGGTGTGTGTGGTGCTGACACAGGCACTTTCTGTGGTATTGATCAGTTCTGGGAATTCCCCCATGGTTCCCTCTGCTTCCAGCCCTGGAGTCTTATGTTTTCCTCCAATTCTTTCCTCTTTGAGAGCATCTAAAACCCACACTGGGGGTGCCACATACCCTGATACCGAGTCACATTCCAAGAAAAGACAGATCTAGGGAGATGGCGCAGTGAGTAGTGTTTGTCACAGAAGCGTGAGGATCTGCGTTTGGATTCCCAGACCCTGAATCCAGCTGGGCACAGTAATGCTGTAATCTCGATGTTCCTACAAGACCTAGGAGGTGGGGTCAGAGAGATCCCTGGGAGCCCACAATCCTGGCTTATGTGGTGGTAGTGAGCAGAGGCCCTATTTCAAATAAAGTGGAAAGCAAGGACAGACTCTTGATCTCCATATACATGCTGTTGCAAATGTGTGCCTAAACACACATATACACACACAAAAAACTGTGTTCAGTGATGTGCCCATGTGGAGGTTGCATAATGAGAGGAAGCAAGGCAGGCAGACGCCGCACTGCCAAACAAATCCTATCCCAGGAACATCCACCCACTCCCCAGACAGCACCAATCGCCCCCCTCAAGAGTGAGTCCAAAGGCCGTTCATGGGGCCCCATCTCTTAAAGATCCCACTCCTCAAAGCACCAGACTTGAACACTGGGAATGTCATGAAATAACATGACACCATCTCCTAAGAAGAGAAATGATCAAACAGGAACAAACCATTCCCAGAAACACTTCACTCTCCATCCCTTCAAATTCAAGGTTTCAACGTTTTCTATTCATCTTTATTTATCATCTTTTTAACCTGAGTCTCTCTCCTTTAAATGCTGGGAGATGTTCCTAACATTCACGTGCTTGCTTGCTTTGTGATGCCTCACTGTCACGCTGCTGTTATTACAAACAAGAAGGCTGAGGCTTGATTCTAGCATCTCTTTGCAGGTCATGCTGTCCTGATGGTGTCACACAAGCTGGACCTTCAGAGAGCAACATTCTGAGGCCGCTGTCTTTTTCTATTTTATCCTTTCTGTGAATTCCCTACCAACTTGACACACAGCTGTGGGAGGAGGAATTTTGTTTGCTTCCTATTTCTCAGGTTTTTGCTGCTGCTGTTTTGAAAGATGTGTGTGTGTGCAAGCTGAAACAAGGCTAACTCAGATTCCTTTGTCATCGCCTCCTGAGAACTGAAATTGCGGTGTGCACCAATCTACCCAGCTCAAGGGATTTTTTTAACCTACCATGTTTAGTATGTGAGCAAAAATGTCCATATTATTACAAAGCCAGAAGTCCAGGGCAAGGTGCATTGGCAGAAGCACACCCCGTGGCTCCACCCAAATTGCTCCATCCTTGTCTCCTCTTCTGGGGTCTCCTCTTCCCCTGGGTTATGTGTTTTGTCTCTTTTTTTGCCAACCTGAGAATCAGTGGCTTGTGTTGGCATTCTCTTCCTTACACCGAGAGTGGCCACCAGCAGCACACCGGCATTTCTTTGTGTCGCACATCTTGAGGAAGAACCTATATGCTCTTTTCTTGGGCCATGTGACCCTGGGGGAGGGGTCATGAACCAGTGCATCCAGACAGCCACGTAGCAGTGGCCCTTGGGAAGTTCCCTACCTTAGCCAGTGTGTGCATGTGTAACCTTCAGAGTGGGTTCCTGAAGTGGACAAAAAGGTGTTTCATCTGCAGGTATCTCTGGCACTGACAGGAGTCTCTTCCCCATAGGCTGTGAGTCCCCTGCACTCAAAGTGCACCTGCTGATCACCCAGAGCTGTGAGGAGGAGATGTTCAAATGGTGCAAGCTAGTGGTGTTTCCTGAATGGGAAGATACTGAGTTTTATGGAGTTAGGAGGCACATGCATGGTGCTTTCTGGTAACAGTCCATTCATGATTTATCATCATCATCATCATCATCATTTTAATCTTTTCTCCAACTAGATATCCCGAAGCTTCTTAGAGTTCAGAGAAAGTAACCTTAATAACAATGGGGGGGGGCTGGCGAGACGGCTCAGTGGGTAAGAGCACTGACTCTTCTTCTGAAGGTCCTGAGTTCAAATCCCAGCAAACACATGGTGGCTCACAACCACTCATAATGAGATCTGACGCCCTCTTCTGGTGTGTCTGAAGACAGCTACAGTGTATTACGCTGGACCGAGCGGGACTGGAGGGAGCAGGCCGGCAGAGGTCCTGAGTTCAATTCCCAGCAGTCACACACATGATAGCTCATGGCCATCTGTACAGCTACAGTGTACTCATAAAATAAATAAAATAAATCTTTAAAAAAAAAAAAAACAATTAAGGGGCTGGAGAGATGGCTCAGTAGTTAAGAGCAGTGACTGCTCTTCCAGAGGTCCTGAGTTCAATTCCCAGCAACCACATGGTGGCTCACAGCCATTAGTAATGGGATCTGATGCCCTCTTCTGGGGTGTCTGAAGACAGCTACAGTGTACTCATATAAATAATAAATAAATAAAACTTAAAAAAAAACTTTAATTAACCATATAAGTCACACACACACAGAATTTTGTCTTTTATCACCCTTTCTCTGTCCCCTTCATTCATGCTACCACCACCCCCTACTGTTCTCGGTAGAACAGGGTTCATAGCTTTCCTGCCTGCCCCCCTACACCTCAGGGCAAAGGACCCCTTTTTTCTGCAAGGCAAGATTTTCTGCAATGGGGTCAGCGGGTGCTGTCAGAAAGGCTCCACCCCCTTGGTGGCTTCTTGGTGCTTTTGCTGACACACTGGGTCAGGTGGTCTGCAGAGGCTCCTGTGCTGTGAGCAAGGCTGGCTGACTTGCTGCCAGGGGCTGCCCTGGGGCTCACAAGTTCCTGTGCCTCCTCCTCTCATTTCTCCTCTGCTCCTTAGGAGCCTGGGTGGCCTTGGCCTAGAGCAGAGCCTACACTGTCTTCCCAGGTTGCCTGGCTCTCCATTCCAAAATCCCTGCCTCATCCTTGGGGCTTTATACTTATGTTCTTGGACGCCTCCAGCCTTTCCAGACAGTTCCACAAATCTGAGTGCTTGGTATTGCCTAGAAAGAAAGACCTGAGGGCTCCATGTCAGGAAAACACTACCAGAAACACAGTCACGTAATGTCACAGACCCTTCAGCTGCCACT
>NW_022196893.1:6343128-6351710 GCF_008632895.1 Mastomys coucha
CCACAGTCTCTCCCTCTGCAGAGTAGATAAGCTAGTGTGGTGGTGTTGTGAATGACCTTAGAGCTCTCAGGGTGCGCCTCCTCCCCACTCCTCAGAACCAAGACAGCCTTGAGTTATAGCTAGTCTTCCATCATCACCTTCTGAGCTAACAGCACATGGACTGGGTCATGTGGTGTGGAACACCCTTCCCCTAGAAATCTAGAAAAGGAAGAACCCCCCCTTTTGTTTCCTGGATGTGAAGGGAGCTGAGGGAACTAGAGGGTTTGTCTGTCATGCTGCCTAATATTTAACACTAACTCTCCTCTAGTGCTGGGAACTGAAGGGAGCTAAGGCTCTTTGTGGGGAAGCCCTGCTGTTGAGGTCGAAGTCTGACATTACCAGAAAGCCCCGAGCTCGATGCCAAATAGCAGACTTCCTTTGTTGCTTCCTCTTCTTAACTTGGAGGATCCCAGAGCCCACACTTTATACCTGCAGGATGCCAGGTAGCCTTGGTTAGGCTCGGCTTCCTTTCTCCCAAACAGAAGAACCTGATGAGCTAACTCCTGAGATTCCTGGAATGCCTCCGCATGCTAATGAGGTATCTCAGTACCTTAGCCTTCAGCCAATGACCTTTGCCCACTGTTTGCCCCCTTCCCTAAAGCTACATAAGCCTTGATTCACCCCAAGTAAAGTCGATCTGTCTCTCAAAAGTGTCCTGGTGTGTCACTATTACTAATCATACTCGCAGGCCATCGGAAGTCCTGTTCATCAACTCTGCTCCCTTCATCTTCCTGGGCTGGTGACCAACGACCCCAGGGAGAAGGGAGACCCCCAGCTCTTTTCCTCAGGATGGCTGTCATGCTCCTTCTGTCTGTCCTTGGGAAGCTCCATCTTGGACCTATGGTCTCCTCCTTCAGGATGTGGTGCTCCTTATTAAACTCCTCTGAAATGTGATTTCATCTTTACTTCCTTTTTATGAACCTTATTTTGTCAGAATATATTGAATAACAACAAATTCACAAGTTATGTCAGGTTTTTTTAGTCATTTCTTTGTTTGTTGGTTGGTTTATTGTGTGTCTGCATGTGTGCCCAGGCATGCATAGGTGTGTGCTGGGCAGGCTCCCTGCTGGGCAGAACCAGGTGAGAAAGGGAAAGAACCTGGTCCAGACTAGCCTCTCTCCCAGGGCTGAGGGGGTTGGTGAGTGTCATGGCTCTGATCTCCTGCCTCCAGAGAATAACCACCCCAAGCCCGATGTTTGTCAAAGCAGGAACTCGTTTTATTGTATCAATCTTTTCTTTATAAAGGGCTGAGAGAGGAGGTGGAGTTTTCTGCTGAGGTGAGATGACGTAGGGGGAGGGGAAAGCTGACAAAGGGAATGGGGTGACTAACTGAACCAACAGTTACTCTACCTCAGCAGGAGCTAGGCAAAGGCAGGCTTAAGCAGTTTGTGCCGAGAGTCACTCCAGTACAGAAGTGACTAAGACAGTTTACAAAACTCAAGCCAGGCTCAGGTTTGTCCTCAAGGCCCAAACCAGGGCCAAATAGAGCCCAACAGGTGTGCACGCACACTCTCAGAGACAGTGAGAGAGGGGGAGAGAGAGAGCGCACATGTGCCTATCTGCATGCATGTGTCTACACAAATTTATGTGTACTGTGGCTGCAGGAGCCCTCAAAGGCTAGAAAGGGACATCAGATTCCCCTGGAACTAAAGTTATACACAGTTGTGAGTTGCCTGATGTGGGTGCTGGGAACCAAACCCAGGTCTTCTGCTGAGTCAGGTTTTGTTGGTGTTAATTTACCAAGTCGTCTTGCTTTCCCTTGGTAGCTGGTTGATACTGACACAGGTTCTTTTGGTCTAGTTGTAATTACTAATAATAATTCTCAGGCCACACGTTACACATCACACAATGAATATACCTCCAGACATGTATGAATGTCGGCTACAAGATGGTCGTAAAGGACTAATGGGGCTGTAAAAGAGTTCAGTGGGTTCTAAAGAGGCCCAACAGGGGCTAGCAGAGGTGGGCAGAAAGCGGGTAGAGACTAGATGCAGAGGGAAGCTCTGCAGGAACTGGATAGCAAACCATGCTGAAGTCAAGCTTTGGGGTCAGAGTTGATCTCTCAGGGGAAGGCACAGCCTAATAAAAACCACTGTTTACACCGTATGGAGTAGCTCAGGACAAGGCTCACCTGAACTCCACACTCAATGTCCAAGAGAAATTACCTAGTCATAGTGCCACCAGTTCAGATGCAATCCTGGGCATCTCAATGCTTCCAACAAGAAGGTGCGGGATACTGAACAGACAGGATGCTCTAGGAGAACCCTAGCCAGGTGTTGAAGGGTCTATGCAGGCTTCCATGTAGCTATATCAGTGAAGGACCCTATCCTTCGCTGGCCACACACTCCGAGACCTTGTGTCTCCTTAGGCTGGGGCATGGCATAAGCTGGTCAGTAGAGGAGGGCACCAAGAACTCCCTAGAGAACAGCAGCTGTTCCTACTGAGCTGACACCAAGGCAGACCCAAGCCTAAAGTACTTCTGAACGGCACACGTGGGTTGTCCCTAGAGGGTCTGGACTCAGAGAGCAAAACTTAGGCCACCTTCAAGCCTTAGGGAGCTCCCAACAGTTTCCCAAACAATGGGACCAGATCAACATACTGAAGGGAAACACCCCTCTCCCCCCAGCCCCAGCTTGGACCATGCCCACCTTCTCTCTTTATGTCTGTAAAAAGGTAAGCCCTGTTCCCTGCACCAGCAGAGGGGGAAACTGTCCAGGCTCTCTCCAGCTCGGTCTGAGAAAGTGGACTCTCCAGCTCAGTCTGAGAAAGTGGACTCCAAGGCTAAGGATCCTATCTTAGAACCACAGATTCAAAGCTGGGCTCCTTTCCCTAAGCTCCAAGAAAGAGGGAGATGCTGGGTCCTAGATCTTTACTGGGGAATGGCATGTGAGGGAGTTACACTTGGCTGCTGTCTTAGTCAGGATTTCTATCCCTGCACAAACATCATGACCAAAAAAAGCAAGTTGGGGAGGAAAGGGTTTATTCAGCTTACACATTCACATTGCTGTTCATCGCCAAAGGAAGTCAGGACTGGAATTCACACAGGACAGGAAGCAGGAACTGATGCAGAGGCCATGGAGAGATGTTACTTACTGACTTTCTTATCGAACCCAAGACTGCCAGCCCAGGGATGGCACCACTCACGATGGGCCCTCCCCTCTTGATCACTAATGGAGAAAATGCCTTACAGCTGGATCTCATGGAGGCATTTCCTCAAATGAAGCTCCTTTCTCTGTGTCAACTCCAGCCTGTGTCACATTGACACGCAAAACCAGCCAGGACAGGAGTGCTGAAGTGCCAAGTCTATCCACTCTCCAGTTACTGCAGGTTCCTTGTCTCTTCTCAGGCAACCGTACCAGGTCCACCATCATGACAGTTAGCTCAACTGCAGTTCCCCCAGGCAGAGGATCTGGTGACTAGAATCTCAGGAGACAAGTAGGCAGAGCCGCTTGACCTCCCTGGAACTTGGGCGAATGTGTCAGTGCCCCCTCGGAGCTTGAAAAGCCTCCTGATGCCTCAAGCCACCTAAACCTCCCAGAGATGAACAAGAACTCTGGCAATTTCCTGAGGTTAAGTTTGCCACCTAGCACAAAAGGAGCTGATTGAAGTCTAGGCTTAACAATTGAGCAGTAACCATATCTAGTGACCAGCAAACTCGTGTGATCTTCTTGGTGACCCATGGAGACCCTGCACTGGCAGAGGGAGGGCTCTGCCTGGGATCATAACCAGGCACCTCTCTGGCCTCAGCTGGGGGTTCAGTGGGTTCCTGATTCTATTGACCCATTGAAGTATGAGGAGCCCTCATGTAGGGGTCCTCTGGAATCTTTGGAAAGTATCTGGAAATCTTTGGAATCTTTATGCCCCTCCCTCAGAACACACACAAAGAAGCATATCTATCCTTGGCAGCGCACACACACACACACACACACACACACACACATCCTATTCCAGATGGAGTCAACATGACCAGATGCAGAGCAGAGCAATGGGAAGATGCCAGGTTCCTGGTGTCCAGCTGGTCAACATGCCAAACCGCTCCCAAGTTCTGAGCTCCTAGGTCTCCAACTAGAGGCCCTGCCTACTACAGGAAACCAGCCTCCGGCTCTCCACACACGCAGCTGCCTCCCACGTGGTTCAATTCTGCAGCTGTCTTCATCTCCGTCTTTTCTCCTGCTTTGGATGACATCGCTCTTTAATTTCCCAAGCCAAACGCACAGCTAATGAATGTCAGTCTTCTTTTCTAATATGCTCTGAAAAAGCAAGCAAAGCTCCAAAGGGGCCCGAGAGAAGAGGAAACTCACAGAGCTGCTTGTCTGGGGCTTTGTCTAGGTCTATGCCTGACACTGGACAAAGGCTGAGGGGATTTTTATTAAGACTGGGCAATTCTCTGAACAATAGAAAGCTCCACGCTGTACTCCTGGCCCAACCAGGTAGATGACACCCAGGAGAGTGTCATTGTGAAGACCCCTAATCATCTTTAACTTGCCTTGGTAACTAATGACTATGTCTGTCTGATACCATTAGTCTGGGCTGGTGTTGCTAATGTGCCTACCTTGCAGGTATTGCTGGTTAGTCCTCTGTAGACCAGAATGGCCTCTAACTCACAGAGATCTGCCTGCTTCTACCTCCCAAGTGCTGGGATTAAAGGCATGTGCTAACCATGCCCAGCCAAGGGTCTGCTAATGTCATTAAACTAAGCTTTGTTCCCATGTTTACATGACCAGCTTGTAACTTTAGCATGGAGCCAACCCCAACACAGCTACCGCTACCAAACTGTAGCTACAGTCATTCTTGGTTACCCATAGCTAACCCCTTGTCTACAGGGTGCTCAGGGATGGTTTCCCTCCTGAAATAGGTGGCAGCATTTTAGAAGGCAACCTTGCTCACAGTTTCATGTGTTACAATCAGCTGCATTAGAATTCAGGGGTGCCTCTCAATTACTCGAGGGAAGGAACTTCCATAAAGCCAGCAACACTGGCCAGAGGCCCTGTGGTTCCTATTACATCAGCTTAGTCCTCTACCTCACACTCAGCTTCTCCATTCTCAACATCACCATTTTAACCCTAACATTGCATTCAACCCTAACCTCTGTTTTCACTGTGACTGTAGAACAGAGGCAGTCATAGAGTCATCTCTATGTTCTGAAAGTCCTCTCCTGAAGTCCTGATGGCCAAGCCTCAGTGCCACTGTGTTTGGAAACAGAACTTTAAAGACATGGTTTAGGTCTTAATCAAATAAGAAGAGATCAGAACAAATGGACAGATACACAGGAAGCAACCTGGCTAACACACTTTTATCTTAGGCTCCCAACTCCAGAATTCAGAATAAAGCACCAGTCACGTAGGCTGCCAACCCATGGCACAAACAACAACAGCCCAGAAGAGTACTATGTTGTGGGTGGGTGCCCACCACAGACTCATGACAGGTGCCAGGGGAGAAGGGGTCCCATGACTCATAGTTGCAGCCTCCCTCGCTAGGAGTGTCAGTACATCTATGTTGCAGAATTGAAGGCAGCAGCCATGGCAGAGAACCGGGAGGCAGCAGACTCCATCTGAGCATTTAGGTGCAGCGCCTGAATCTGTAAGGATCATTCCTGGCTGCCCACCATCCTGCCTTCCCTGGAGAAGCCACAGCTGCTCGATAGCCTTCCAGTAAATTCCATTTCTACTCTGGTAAGTTGGGGACCATCCCTGCTGTGGGTAGCTAGGATCCTGGCAGACAGACAAGGCACCATGGTGAGGAATGGAGGGATGGATGCCAAGCTGGTGATTTGGACGGGCTGAGCTAACAACAGACAAAACACAGCCAGCAGAGATGAAAGCGCCTCTGACAGCCCACATTTCACATGGAATGAAAAACGAATCCTACGAAAGGTCTCTTGGGCCACCTGGCATAAAGTGCACTGGAAGGCACAGTCGTGGGGGTTAGAGCAAGACACTAAAGAAACAGAAAGAGAATGGCTCAGAATTTTCCCCAACCTACCTAAAGGATCTTGGTTTTGCTATTTGACTATGCCTGGGCACCAGAGTCCTGGCTGAGTCCACCTGCAAGGGTTTAGGTCTGTAGCAAGCCTTCCACCCTCAGGGAGTGTTAGCAAATAGGCCAGGTCCCAGCAGGCCAGCAGGTGGCAGGGCAGTTTTCTGAGTGCTCAGCCTTCCTCTTTGCCCAGGATCCTCACCAGAAGAGTCTCCTCCCAGACAGTAATGATCAGAAACATCCAGGAATACCCCTGACCTTCCCTACCACTAGAAGCCTCCAACTAACTTTGGACTCCAGCCAGATCATGGCATATTCAACCTGGAAGTGAAGGTATGCAGGAAAGATACACAAGATGTAATTTTACATTAGCAAAACTCCAGTGAGTACATTTGGAAGTAGGAAAAGCTCTGTCTGGGGTTGAACGGGATGTGCTTGCTGCTTTGGAGTCTCTTAGCAGAGGTTCTGTGTTCCAAAGAACAGCTCCAGCTTCTGGTCGGACAGTAAAGATCAGCTTCATTGATGGAAACCTAGAACTGACAGTGGTCAAAGCAGCCGAGAGCCTGAAAGCTTCAACTGATGAGGAACTGATGAAATAGGGGACCAGTGACCAAGGCCTGCAGTTAGGGGCAAGGCCCAGCCACCTCCCCTCCCGCAGACCAAGTCATGAATTTGGCAGGAAGGACACAGAAAGAAGCAAAACATACAAGCCTCGGGATCCTCTTGAAAGTCACTAGAACCACACCGCCGCTTCCTCCCTGAAAGTATATAAAACAGGACCAATTCCTGGGGAAAGGAGAGTCTCCAACCAGTTGAGCTGGCTGCTGGTCAGGCTGAGAATGCAAAAGATACAGCTCTGAAGCTGGAGAGGTGGCTCAGTAATTAGGAGCATTGACTGCTCTTCCAGTGGTCTTGAGTTTAATTCCCAGCAACCACGTGGTGGTTCACAACCATCTGTAATGGGATTCAATGCCTCCTTCTGGTGTGTCTGAAGACATCTACAGTGTACTCATATACATAAAATAAAATTTTTTAAAAAAAGGATACAACTTTCACAAGCGAGTCTTGGGGAGACACACTTGCCTCTGAGTTACTTCCGCTCCTGTAAGTTAACCCCCCTAAACCCGCTGATTCACTAGGTGCATCTGGGTGGAATCATTTCTGTGGTCTGTCAGCAGTGCTCTAGCTAAGGTGATATTTCTTCATATCTTTTCAAGAAAAAAAAAAAATCATGTAATAAGCCTGGCTGTGCTTGCTGTTAGCAGCCTTGCTTGGAGCCTGTTGCCATCTGTCAGAGAAAGCAAGCAGTGTGCACAAAAAGATGCTTACATCTCTTGGGGAGTTTGGGACAGATTCCAGGCTCTCACTGCTTGGCTTTGTGCTTTCTGACTGCCCACAGCATCCGTGTGTAGGTGAAATGGAGGGGTGGAGGGGGTGACAGAGTAGTGGCTTAATTCTGCTCTCTAGCTCCTTTAGCTATGTGCCATAATCTTGGGATAAATAAATACATCCACAATTTCCAGGATCCCACACAAGTCCTTTGGTCCTCCATGTTAAGGGCAGACAGGACATGACCCCCAACCAGCTTGCATCCCCAAGGTCTCGACAGTCAGCACCATGGCCAGAGGCACAAGCCCTCTGGGCTGCTTCACCAAAGCTCACTACACTTCCTGGCAACTGAGAAGCTCAAGGTGAGTGAGGTGTGGTGGTGCACACCTTTAACTTAATCCCAGCATTCAAGAGGCAGGGGCATGTGGGTCTCATGAGTTCGAGGCCAGCCTGGTCTACATAGTGAGTTCCAAGCAAAAGTCAGGCCTATGTAGAGACCCCTGTCTCAAAAACAAAAACAAAAACAAACAAAAAAAGAAACAGGGAAGGAAGGAAGGATGGAAGAAGGAGAGGGAGGGAGGAGAAAGGAAAGGAAAGGAGGGAGGGAAGGAAAGAGAAGGGAAGGGAGGCAGGGAGGGAGGGAGGGAGGGAAAGAAAGAAGGCAGACAGGCACAGAGTACCTGTCAGGAGGTCATGGTGACCTCTCGACTCTCTGCTCTTGAACTCTCTGCTCTGTTTGCCGTGTCCTTCCTGAGACATGCAGCTAGGCATCTGGAAACAGAGTTCTCTGTAGCAGGAAGTAAGAGTTGCATCAGCCTGCTCCTGTCAGGTCTGCATCTCACTTTAGACTGAAGGTCCAAAGTGGCAGCTTCCTCTGGCCCTGCTCAGCTGACCCACTTGAAGGTTCTGAAAGGGCTATAGATGCCCAAGCACCAGCTTCACTTTCCCAGGTAGAATGGAAACCCAGAATCTAGGAGCCACCACCACAGGGGGCACCAGTGCTCTGACTTGTAACCTCTCCAGTGTCCAATCCTCCTCGTCCTTCTTACTGTACCGGATTGCTATGGGCCTGTGCTGGCTACTCTATGTCAGATGGACATACAGACTGGAGTTATCCAAAAGGAAGAAACCTCAATTGAGAAGAGGCCCCCATAAGATCAGGTTGTAGGCAACCCTGGAAGGCATTTTCTTAATTAGTGACTACTGGGGGAGGGCCCAATCATTCACCCATTTTGTGG
>NW_022196893.1:6351720-6380029 GCF_008632895.1 Mastomys coucha
TCCTGCCTCCAGGTTTCTGCCTTGTTTGAGTTCCTGTCCTGACTTCCTTCAGTGATGATCAGTGCTGTAGAAGTGTAAGCTGACTAGACCCTTTTCCTTCCCAATTTGCTTTATGGTCATGATTTCATCCCAGCAATAGAAATCCTACCCAAGACAAGGTCTGTGGTGGCTTAGCCTAAGGAGTGACAACATTAGGAGGTATGACCTTGTTGGAGTTGGTATGGCTTTGTTGAAGGAAAGGTGTCACGGTGGGCTTTGAGAAGCTTCTCCTAGGCACGTGGGAGCCAGTCTTCTCCCGTTTGCCTTTGGAACAAGATGCAGAACTCTCAGCTCCTCCAACACCATCATGCCTGCCTAGATGCTGCCATGCTTCTCACCATAATAATAATGGACTGAACCTCAGAACCTGTAAGCCAGTCCCAATTAAATGTTGTCCTTTATAAGAGTTGCCTTGGTCATGGTGACTCCTTACAGCAATGGAAAGCCTAACTAAGACAGCCCTACCCTTCTATAATGTAACACCCCTCAAGGATATTCTGTGGACAAGAGAGTGAGGTCAGAAAGCACAGTCCTTGCTGAAGTCCCCACACCCCGTGTGTAGTTACCACTGAAGAGCATCTGAATTGGGATTGTTCCCCAGCTGTGAAGTGGAATCAAACTGAATGTGACTTTAAGATGTCCCCAACACTGGTCCTTGGGTTGCATTGACTCAGAGCCCAACTGTCTTAGCCACGGTTTCTATCCCTGCACAAAACATCACGACCAAGAAGCAAGTTGGGGAGAAAAAGGTTTATTCAGCTTTCACTTCCACACTGCTGTTCATCACCAAAGGAAGTCAGGACTGGAACTCAAGCAGGTCAGGAAGCAGAAGCTGACACAGAGGCCATGGAGAGGTGTTACTTACTGGCTTGCTTCCCCTGGCTTGTTCAGCTTGCTCTCTTATAGAACCCAAGACTACCAGGCCGGGATGGCACCACCCACAAAGGGCCCTCCCACCCTTGATCACTAATTGAGAAAATGCCTGACAGCTGGATCTCATGGAGGCATTTCCTCAAATGAAGTTCCTTTCTCTGTGATAACTCCAGCTTGAGTCAAGTTGACACACAAAACCAGCCAGTATACCAACTGAAGCCAAACTCAAGAGCAGGCTTTTCCAAACAGGCAGGCAGCTGGGCATTAGTGCATCATGCCAGGGTCACCACCCTAGGCCTAGTAAGTCAAGTCCAGGGCCCACTCCCATTATAAGGGCAATCCAGTTTTAAATCATTATATGTGCCTGTAGCTGCTATAAATTTAACTTACCAAAGGGCTTTCCTTTTAGAGTTAGGTACACCTTGTTGCAAGGAATAATCATTCTTGCAGAACAATTCCCTAAAAAGAACATGGCTTGCAGCAGCATACAGAGCCCACCAGGCCAGAGGCTGAGGCTGCTACCAGGCAGGGATGGTTACTGGCCAAGATAACTTCCTGTTGTGCAGAGAAACCAGCATGGTCTAGAAGGACTCCCAGGACATGAGGAAAGACAGGAAGCTATTGGTGACCACTGCTGCTCTGGGGGAGAGGAGAACAAGAGCTGGGGCCCACCTCCTAGCTCATACCCCTAGGTTATCTTCAGACAGCCTGTCTCCTTGTTTCTCTTCCTAAGATGTTGTACTGGCTGGTTTTGTGTGACACAGCTGGAGTTATCACAGAGAAAGAAACCTCCCTTGAGGAAGTGCCTCCATGAGATCCAGCTGTGGAGCATTTTCTCAATTAGTGATCAGGCGGGGGATGGCCCCTTGTGGGTGGTGCCATCCTGGGCTGTAATCTTGGGTTCTGTAAGAGCAAGCCAGGGGGAAGCAAGCCAGTAAAGAACATTCCTCCATGGCCTCTGCATCAGCTCCTGCTTCCTGACCTGCTTGAGTTCCAGTCCTGACTTCCTTTGGTGATGAACAGCCATATGGAAGTAAGCTCAATAAACCCTTTCCTCCCCAACTTGCTTCTTCGTTATGATGTTTGTGCAGGAATAGAAACCCTGACTAAGACAGATGTACTTTAAGAATTTTGAGCCTCAGTACATAGCAGGGTCTGAAAGGTAGACATCTGGGCCCTCAGAGCTCCAGCTGAAGCTGAGGCAGCTGGCAGGGGGAGTGGTGCATGCAGCACAGGAGTCCCTGTCACAGCTGGGGACATCAGGGGCCAAGTTGCATGACTCTGCCTTATTCTGGGCCCTAGTCTGGGGGTCCTGCACACTGTCCTTACAACCCACTGAGGCCCTTAGGAAGCCCAAGGCTGCAAGGTGCCAGTCACCTCCTTGGGGTACAGGCACACCCCTGACCCACTCTGAGCTTTCTATGAGTTGGCTATCATGATCTCAGGAGTCATCCAGCTTTGCCTGAGCCTCCAGCTTGAGGCCTGAGCAGGTCTTGCCTTCTTTCTCACTTCTCACAGAGAATCCCAAAAGAGGGACAGGAGTAAGCCACCAAGGTGACTCTCTCTAGTTCGCCAGGAATTGCTCTCCCCAAGGTGATCGGAGTTGCCAACAGAAGGGGGCCTGGGTAGGAGGTGCTAGACCCCAATAGGAGCCCCTAACTTCTTCTAGTGGGAATGTGGCCCAAAACCTTATCTGAGATTTCATAATATCATCTGGCAGGGTCCATGTGAGACGTCCCGCAGCTCTGACTCCCCACCTACTGCAAGATGCAGACTCTGCCAAGAGGCCCTGTGTGCCTGCTGCTGGCTGCTTCAGCTGCTCCCATGGCTGTTGTCCCAATCCCCACAGCCCACAGCCTCCCGCACAGAAAGTACTCCCACTACAAACCTATGTCCCAGCTCAGTGCCCCATCCCCCTCCAAGGATAATCTTGTCTTCCTAGGCCTGTAGGAAAGGCCACACCTTTGCAGGCTTCCACTGTCCCTGCCTTGGGGGACAGGTATAAGCCTGGGAGGAAAATGCAGATCTGGGACTGTGAGAGAAGACATCAGACAGACAGATGGACAAACAGACGGATGACCAGGAATGTTGTATCTCCTGTGAGGTCACACAACAGAATTTCAGCCTTCCTTTGAAGCAGGAAGCAGGTTTACTATCCATTTCTGGTTTTTCCTGTTAGGGATGTAAAGAGCATCTTTGTCCTCCCCCTCCATTGTAGAACTCCCGACGTAATTATTTTTAGAATCTGACCACATTGGGGGAGGGAAATGGATGCATAACCAGATACCATAAATGACAGAGTGCCCTTTGCCTCTGATTTCCAAGGGGTGGGGGTGCCAGTAGTCCACACAGGGATGGGGGACAGTAGAGCTGGGCCTTGACTGGTGTCTTAGTCAGGGTTTCTATTCCTGCACAAACAACATGACCAAGAAGCAAGTTGGGGGAGGAAAGGGTTTATTTGGCTTACTTCCACATTGCTGTTATCACAAAGGAAGTCAGGACTGGAACTCAAGCAGGTCAGAAAGCAGGAGCTGATGCAGAGGCCATGGAGAGATGTTCCTTACTGGCTTGCTTCTTCTGGCTTGCTCAGCCTGCTCTCTTAATAGAACCCAAGACTTCCAGCCCAGGGATGGCACCACCCACAAGGGGCAATTGAGAAAATGCCCCACAGCTGGATCTCATGGAGGCACTTCCCCAACTGAAATTCCCTTCTCTGTGATAACTCCAGCCTGTGTCAAGTTGACACACAAAACCAGCCAGTACAACTGGTCTTCTCAGAGAAGAAGGGGCTGTTCTCTGCTGAGAGATCTGAGGCAGAGCCTCCAGCTTCAGCGAGCCACATGGAGGCTAGAAGACCAAGGACATATGGTGAGACCTCAGCAGCCTCTGCTGTCCCCTACAGGGCCCAAGGAAAGGAGAATCTCCAGGTTGATATGTGAATGTGATATGCATGATATATGTTGAGCTGAGGGGGACCAGAAAAGGGATACAGCATAGTCCTGGGATTTGGCGGCAGCTGGGAGGAAGTGATCGTTAATGAAGGGACTTCTGAGGCAATGGTAGGTTTCCCTCATGTGCTCCTAGGAAAAAAAGGTGAGCCCCGACCCACCCACCATGTCTGCCTCTGAGTGCAGGTTCTCAAGAAGTGACTAGTACCTGTCTGAACCAGGAGAACCTATCCATCACCTCTGAGGGAGTCATTTACTCACCCAATCCCAGGGGAAGAGAATGTGCGTTCTGCTTCAAGAGAGGAATCCAGACAGAACAGGAAGAGAGTCAGCAGCAGAGAATGGGGGGAACCCAGCAGGACGATGAACATGAAAGCTTGTGTAATCATACTCTGGGGTGTAATCCGTCCCAAGGACCTAATCTCCAGACACCAGACACAAACCCCAAATTCTGCCTCTATCCGTTGATGCAGCCCCAATATGCCCGTCTCCCAAATGTCCCCCTTGTTCTCTCAATAGTATCCTTGGAGGATGGCACAGCTCTCAATCTGACAACTATTACGTCCCCAGAGGTCAAGATGAGACCATATAAACCCCCAAGGATAGTGGCCTGCAGCCCTCAGTACTGCCCCTGCCTGCTCAGCTTCACTGGCCACCTCGTCAACCGCCTCACTAGAGGGGACATGAGTAGCCAGGAATTCCATGTCCACAGCCAGCACCAAGATCTGAACCCAAGCCTGCTGCTTCCAAAAAGACTAAAGTGGGAAGGGGGCCAGGGTCCAATAGCATCCTTGGAGCCCAAAGGGGCATGCAAGGTCACGAACCCACGGGTAGAAAGGTCTGCGGGCTGGGAGCCAGGGTGACTGACTATTTAGAGAGGAAGTTTCAGCAGGGAGACGCAACACTGGAAGCAAAGGCCCAGAACTCAGGCTCCAAGATGACTCTGGGAACCTCAGAGCTACTAGAATAAGATCTTGGACTCTCTGTGGACATGTCCTCACTCTGGAGGAGCTATTGGCCCCCTTGGGTCTGCTCAAGAGGCCATGTAGTACAAGGTGGGGGTGGGGTAGGGAGGAGGTAGGGATCCGTGCACACTAAACAAAGTGATTCCCACCCATACTCAGATCAGAGTTGAGGGGAGGAAGTCTCTGCCACCAAGGTATCAGGTAGGAACCTTATCTCTACCAAGAGTCATCAACCTTGGCTTAGCTGGACCAGATTCCAGCAGGCTTTTCCTGTAGGGCTGGGAACAGCATGTGCTGGGTTTGGGATGGGTGTGTGCAGCACTGGGGACAATGTGCACCTCCCACTGAAGCCAGGGTGGCCACACCACTGCCTCTTACATCTCCTAAACGTTGCCCTCACTCTTCTGAAATGCTCTCAAGCTCAGGCCTGGGTGCATGTGGCCCTAGCAGATGAAGAGCTGGGCTCACAGCAAGAAGACTGCTTGACAGAGCCTAGGCCCATGGAAGGAAGGTGTAGTAGTGAGCCTACTTCTCCCTACAGGGTCCTGGATGGCCCAGGCCCTCACCCGCTCAGGGGCTCCCTCAGAGGAAGCAGGCGGCAGCTAGAGGTAAGCACGTGCCCTGCAGAGGGTAGGGCCAGAAGAAAGACCAAAAGAGATGACCCAAACTTGGGAAGAAACCATGGCTATGAGGACTTAGGAATGGGGGTGAAGGACAACAGGAGGCTAGGCAAGTTCCCAAATGCTAGGAAGGAAGACAGTCCAAGAGGAGTCAAGGAGGCCCAGCATGCTCCCGGCTAAGGCATCAGACACATGTTTTCCAATCAGCCCAGAAGGGACCACCCATGCCATGCACTGTCCTTTGCATTTTTGAGTCCTGGCCCTTGATGGTCACTTCACCCTAGGAGAAAGACGAGGTTAGACAATTTGAGGAACAGGGAACTGGAACTCAGATATTTGTTCCAAGTAACCCCTAGGAGATTGGCGATTTCTCCCACCTGCCTATTGACGATTCAGGAAGCTGAGGCTTAGGCAAGTTAAGGAGCTGGCCCAAGCCACAAGACAGGCAGACTTCCCAGTGACTCTGACTCCGACTCCTGTCCTGAGCCCAGTGGTTCTCTCCATACTTCAGGTGAGGGAGCATGACTCTCCAGTACCTAGCTCATCCATCTGCAAACTGCCCTGGAGCTTGGGGGTCTGCTATGCCCTGGGAAAGACCTGAGGAGTCCAAGGGCTCACTCAGTGTACACCGGAGGGTGGGGGGGTGAGGGGGAGACAGTGGCTGGGACTTTGCCAGGCAGAAAGAACCCAATCCCAGAAAGCTCTGTGCCTCTAAGTCAACACCTACCTAGGGGCAGAGGCCCAGGGATGAGGGGACCTACATTCTGTAAGCTTATCAAGGTCAAGGGAACACCAGAGGGGTTAGAGGCTGCAATATCAGGAGACAGACATCCAGAAAAGTGTGATCAGTAGGGAGGCCTCTGGGGAGGTAACTCAATAAAGAGAATGAAGGGGAATGGGGTTATTAAGGAAGAGAATGCCAGTGCAGCAAGAGCCTGGGCGAACAAGATCACAGACAGGTGAGGAGGAGAAGAACGGTTCTTGAAGCTGCAGCTGGCAGACTGCTCTTTGCTAAATACTCTGCAGAATGACTCCACTTGGATAGAAGGTGCCTGGCCTGTGGCCCTCAAATAGAGTCCTGAGCCCTTGTGGTTGTGAAGCCAGGGTCCCCAGAGGTTTGAGGTAGGTGCAGCCTAGAACCAGGCCCATATAAAGAGTGATAATGCTGAGGCATGGGGGGATAAAGCCAGGACAAGGCCAGGTGGCTCCTGAGGCTACCACTCACCTTTCCGAATCCCCACCAGCTTAGGAACAGCTCAGGTGAACAGGACACCCAAGGTTAATGTAATAGCTTCCCCTTCCTCTCTAGCCCCGGAGGTTCTGGAGGGAAGTGATGCTCCTGGCCTGGTGCCTGGAGCTGGAGACCAATGTGAGGCCCATTGTTTGAGATCATAGCTGGTGGGGGCCACAGGAAGCCCCCAGTAATGTCCTATGTCCCACTTACTGCAGACTCAGAACCCTGAGTGAGGACTGCACCAGTAGACAGAACAGCCTGAGCCAGAATGAAGGCTCTCAGGGCTGTCCTCCTGATCTTGCTACTAACTGGACAGCCAGGTGCGGGTCACCTCCAGAAGGGATGGCCCAGTTCTTACCCATGAGTACCTCCAGGAACCCCTTATCCTAGGGACAAGGAATAGGCCTGAGGAATGAGATGGAAGGCCTGAGGCTCTTCTCTTCTGCCAGCCGCAGGCTTGGCTGCTTCGGCACTGCAGGGGTGGGGCTGGGCGGAATTCTGTCTCCTTCTATAAAATGGAAAAGGTATGAGGAAGAGGGCATGTTAGGGTCAGTACTTAGGGCTCAACCCCGAGTGTGTCCTCTGCATCTAAGTGGCCAAGGCTTACTCATGTCCCTGCGCCACCAGGGAGTGGCTGGGCACAAGAAGATGGTGATGCGGACCCGGAGCCAGAGAGCTACAGCTACGATGATGACGATGATGAAGAGGAAGAGGAGGAGACCAACATGATCCCTGGAAGCAGGGATAGAGGTACCCCACCCCAGCTGAGGGCCCAGCTTCCTGCTCTACCCAAAGCATTCCTCCAGCACTTACTTCCCATCCCTGAGGGTGAAACAGAGCAAGCTGCTAGCATTCGAGCTGGGAGCCGAGCATGCCCACACCCTGGCTCTCCCCTCAGGCTGCAACCTTCTCCACCCTGAGTTGACACCCAGGTCTGCCCCTCTCAGTCCCATCCCAACCCCCATGTCCCTTAGCCCTGGGCCTCACCTTGCCTGAATCCCATGCTCTTGTCCTTCCTTTTAATAGCTCCAGGCACAGGCCCCTCTGGGAGGGCTACTGGGTAACTGGGGGTTGGGGGTGGGGCTGGGACTTAGGCATAGCCCTGCTACCCACAGTGCCTCTGCAGTGCTACTTCTGTCAAGTGCTTCACAGTGGGGAGAGCTGCAATCAGACACAGAGCTGCTCCGGCAGCAAGCCCTTCTGCATCACAGTCATCTCCCATAGCGAAGCTGGTAAGCATCTGGCGAGGCACTCTCAGGGCGGGGGGGACAGAGGAAGAGCCCACAACCGACACCCATGGTCTACCCTCACCACCTGTTTTCCACACCCCCTAGACAAAGGTTTCCTGACTACCTACTCCATGTGGTGTACGGATACCTGCCAGCCCATCATCAGGACAGTGGAACGAACCCAGATGACTCAAACCTGTTGCCAGTCCACACTGTGCAATATTCCACCCTGGCAGAGCCCCCAAGTCCAGAACCCTCTGGGTGGCCGAGCAGACAGCCCCCTGGAGGGTGGGACCAGACATCCCCAAGGTGACAGGTTTAACCACCCCCAGGTTATCAAGGTTGCTCATCCTCGGAGCGATGGGGCTAACTTGCCTAAGGGAGGCAGCGCTCATAACCCCCGGGGAAGTGGGGCAGGATGCCCTCTAGGCTGGAACAAATTTGGTAAAACGGTCCTCCTGCTCAGCTTCCTCACTAGTCTGTGGGCATCAGGGGCCTGAAGACCCATCCTCCTACAACCAGGACACCCTGGCCTCCCCTCCCTGACAATCAGCTTCAGAGAATAAACTTGAATGTTGTTTGCCGTCTAGCCCGTTGCCACTCCTTTGGCCATTCTCTGCTCTCAGTCTCACCCTCAGGCCGCCTGGCCTTCCTCTCTCCTCAGCCAGTGGGCAGCAGTGTGGGGAAACATGTCAGCCTCAGGTCCAGCTATCTATTGCCTGTGCTCTGGGGGATGTTCAACCTACAGGGGCCCCATCTGCTCAGCTTCGCAGAGAAAATAACAAACATGGGAGGCTCATTCTCGTCTTGAATTTGCCAGCATGAAATTCTTCCCCGGAGCTACCATCTAGAGAAAGTCAGTCGTTTCATACATGTGAGGTGCAGAGTGAGCCTCCAGAGACCTGGAGGGAGGAGTGTTGGAAGGAATCCAAGAATATTGCAGAGCTGAGGTACAATGACTGCCGCTAAGGCAGGGAGGGAGGCGGAAAGGGAAAGGAAGGCCTGGCTGCTTAGTAGAGGATTCTCCAGCTACAGCCTGACACAGAAATCCATCCTCTTCTGGATTCTAGAACCTCTCTTCTAGCTTAGGCCTCTGGGAGGATGCTGGGAGTCTGAGGACAGCAGGTCTGGGAAATGCCCAAAAGCCCCAAGGGCTCCTTAGGCAGAGAGATAGATGGCACACCCATCCCTGCCTGGGTGGGTGGGTATCTTCTCTAGTGAGGAGAGGCCCCTAGCAGGTGAGCATCTCCTTGAGTCGGCAGAGAACCTGGCTGCTTGACATGTGGGCCAATCCTTGATTGTGTATGGCTCCTATTGGCTGAGCTCCTGGCTTCTTTGACTGCACCAAGCTAGACCTCCACCAGCAGTTGGCGCCAGAGTAGATCTCTGGGATACAGAAAGAAGACCATGCCTGGGCCGCTGCTCCACTGCTGACTTGGATGGAACTCAGTTTCCCCACTGTGCAACAAGGAGCACTGCCTATGGGACTCCTGGGTCCCTAGTAGCTCAATGTTGCAACAACTAGAAGCCTAGAGTCCCTTCCTAAGAGCCAAGTTTGTTTGTTGGCATGCAATAAGAAACCCCTAGCATATCTTATCTCTCCTTTTCCTGTTAATAAACCATCAGTACTAAGTGAGGCAGAGCAAGGACAGAGTTCTTGGATGGAGGAGGCACCTCTTCCTCTGTCCCCTTTCTCCTTCCTGCTGACTGGAATTCAGCAGCCCTTTCTACCACAAGGAAGCACTGTGAGGATGGCAAGGGAACATGGGAGAAGGTTCTGGAACACGGATAAACAAAGCCATTGAACTGTGTGCCTCAGGATGCCCTTTCTCAGGAGAAGAAATAAACTCCCCTGTTGATGCTAACGGTCTTGATTCTCTGTTGCTCACATTTTCACATGTGTTTGCACACATGGGCTTATACACATGCTTCGTTACACACAGACACACAGCCTTGAATGAATAGTCACAGCTGAGAAATCAGATTGCCCAAGTTAAAATCTTCAATCCACCCTACCAACTCCATGACCTCTGGGACCCCCTTGCAGCTGATCGCCTCTGTGACAGGGGACTGCAGTGTGGACTCACTGAAGTGCCCTATGCCTGACTATTCATAAGACTCTTAGGACTCATGCTCCATCTGACCCACTGCCGTGTGTATGTGTGTGTGTGTGTGTTGCAAATGTCCCAACTGTGCTAGTTCCAGTCTCTCCAGATTAAAAGAACCCTCAGTAACCACCCCCCACTGCGAAACATAGAGACATCATTTCAGTCTGAAGTCACTGCTGTAGGGCCTCTCCTGCCTCACTATCCTCTTTGAGTCTCTGTGCTCACTTCTGGGGAAGCAGGAAACACAGCTGAGGTCAAGCTGAGGACTGTGCAGGTGGCACTGAGTTTATCCAGTGGCTTCAGTAAGGAGCAAGGAATAACTTGGGAACGGAGGTCATCTGCCAGCACCCATACCCACCACACTCAGCCCTCCTGCCCCCCCCACACACCTACACACCCACACACTGCACACACACAGTGCCACACACTCATGCTCAAACCTTCCAATATCAGGCTCCAGAGGACATTTAGTATCTAAGCCTTGGAGCTGGAGAGATGGCTCAGCGGGTAAGAGCACCAACTGCTCTTCCGAAGGTCCTGAGTTCAGATCTCAGCAACTACATGGTAGCTCACAACCACCTGTAATGAGATCTGATGCCCTCTTCTGATGTGTCTGAAGACAGCTACAGTGTACTTATTTATAGTAATAAATAAATCTTTGGGCTGGGGCAAGTAGGGACTGAGCGAGTGGGGGTCTACTGGAGCGAGCAGAGGTCCTAGAAAGTCAGTTTCCAACAACCAGGCTCACAACTATCTGAACAGCTACAGTGTGTACTCATATACATGAAATAAATAAATAAATCTTTAAAAAAAAATCTAAGCATCACTTTTGAGGCTAGCATGCAGGAACACTGCAGATTGAAGCTGGTCTGGGCCACACCTTCCTTCAGTTCTGCAGCATACACTTGGACTTAGGGGAAAGTTATGGGTCTGTGACCTACTGCAGCGCCCATGGGAAACTGACCCTGCAGTCCCTCCCCCTGCCTGGGTGGAGGATTGAGCACGGCCCCTCCCTCACATCCTGTTGTTCTTCCTTGGGATGACATCCTGCACTGTGCTCTGAAATAGAGTCTAGGATCTCTTGACTGTGACTGGCACCTCTGACCAGCTTAGGAACTATGGCTCCCCAGCCTGTAGAACAACAGCGTTAGTCTCTTGTTGACCTCACCTTATCCGACACTTGTGACATTCTTTAAATAGCAAATATCCAAGGGAATGAGTCTTGGTTCTGTAGCCACAATCATGTGACCTTCAACCAGATGCCCTGTCTGAGATCCCCGTATCCTTTGTCGGGGAGTCCTGACCACATCCATCTTTACCAGCTCACCCTGCTGCCTCAGAGTTCCATTGGCTCATGGCAATGCCTTGTGTGTGTGTGTGTGTGTGTGTCTGTGTGTGTGTGTGTCTGTGTGTCTGTGTGTGTGTGTGTCTCTGTGTCTGTGTGTGTATGTCTGTGTGTGTGTGTGTGTGTGTGTGTGTGTGCGCACATGCACATGCACCTGTCCTTCTTACTTACTTTTCAATAGCTGTGAGGAGATACCACGGTCAAAGCAAATTAAGCTCATTGGTGCTTAAGGTTCTAGAGGATGAGCCCATGGCAGGGAGCATGGCAACAGGCAGGGGAGCATGGCACTGGAGCAGTAGGCAGCTGAGTGCTTACATCTGCTCCCCAAGCATGACGCAGCAGTGCCTATGATACTGGGAATGCCCTGGGCTTTTGAAACCTCAAAGCCAGCTCCTAGAGACACACCTCCTTCAGCAAGGCCACACCTCCTAAGCCTTCCCAAACAGTTCCACCAACCAGGGACCAAGTGTTCAATTATATGAGCCTATTGGGCTATTCTGCTTTTTAACACTCTTCCACTGCAGCTGCCTGGCCCATCAGCCATGGTACACACACACACACACACACACACACACACACACACACACTCACCAACAATAAGCAGAACTCAGCCCACTACCCACTTAGAGATGTCTCCTCCCAACTAGGGATAGCTCCATATCCAAACTCTGAGGGGTGGGGCCAAGGTTGCCCTGGGAAACAAACAAGCATCCATCCAGGAGTAAACAGGTTTCTTCCTCAGTGTGCCCTCCACTCTTTTGAGAAAGATTCTCTCTGCATAGCTCTGGCTGCCCTAAAAAAATCTCACTAAGTAGACCACGCTGGCCTTAAACTCTCAGAGATCAGTCTGTCTCTGCCTCCTGAGTGCTGGGATTAAACTAAAGGCCCATGCCCTGCTGTGCCTTCTCCTCTTAATTCTGTGCGAAGTGTAAAGAAAGTATACCATCTTTCCCATCAAAGGGTTAAATAAAACAAAGCTCCATTTTTTTTTTTTTTAATTATAAAGAAGCCACTCACTTGACAGAAATTCAAATTCCCCTAGGGCATCACTTCTTGAATCAGATATGTGCTCAGGATTGTGTCCTCTTTTTTAAAAATTCCCCTTTGCTTATCAGCTGCCTTGTTCTAAGTCAGCCAACAGTATAAGAGTGTGAGAATGATCTCTTCTGACCACTCAGAGTGAAGCCTGGGACCATTTTGCATTAGGAAAGAATCCCAGAGGTATCTCTGTTGGATGTGCTTGCTTGCCTGCTTGGTTTGACATAGTTACACATCCTTTGCAGAACTAAAACATTTTGATGTTGTTATTATTATACGTGTATGGGAGTCTTGCCCACATATACATCTATGCATCATGTGAGTGCCGGTGTCCTAAGAGGCCAGAAATTATATGCCTGGAATTACAGGAGGTTAGGAGGCAGTGTCTGATGCTAGGAGTCAAACCTAGGTCCTCTGAAAGAGTGCTTTTCATGGCTGAACCATCTTTCCAGGCCTCAGAAATGAAACTTCTTGCCTTGCCAACAACATGCTTGAGATCGTGTGGTCATTTTCTTGGGACCCCAGACACATTTCTAGCAAGTTTCAGATTCTCCAGTGATGGATATATTTGCCTGTGTGAGCAAATTAGCAGGCCAACATCAATTTGTCAAACTGCCTTTTTTTTTTTTTTAAGATTTATTTATGTGTTTAACATATGTGAGTATACTGTTGTCCTCTTCAAACACACCAGAAGAGGGCATCAGATCCCATTGCAGATGGCTGTGAGCCATCATGTGGTTGCTGGGAATTGGACTCAGGACTGCTGATCCATCTCTCCAGCCCTTGTCAAACTATCTTAGCCTCTGTTCCTGGGCCCTGACCCCCACCTTGTCAAACTATCTTAGCCTCTGCTCCTGTAGCCCCACCCCCACCCCATCAAATAGCCTCTGCTCCTATAGACCACTGAACCCGGAAGGATGGGGTTCAGATGCACCTCCAGAGAACCCTGAAATGAGCCAGACAGCTCTCTCAGCTCTCTGAGCCTGAATCCTCACTCACTCAGAGCAACATCCCCTGGCCTCAGCCCTTGAGGCACCATGCTCAGCTCTTTGTAGCACCAAGCCAGAAGCCCCTTCAGTGAAGGGCTCTCCTGCAACCTTCCCGCGGGGCTCTCTTCTCTCCCAGCTTCTAAATTTCCCCGCCTGGCTGACAGCCATAGCTTTAGGGCGATGCGAACTCTACCCCAGGTAGAGGAAGATGGTGACAGCTGCCTCCTGATCTGCCTGAAAAGCAGACCATCTGCCAGACCCCATCATATTCTGAGTCCACTGTGGGTCCTCTGGGTGATGTGCTCCTGGAAAGACTTGGAGCACTCAGCAAAGGGGCTCTGCTCTACTGAGCTGAGGGCTGGGCTCACTTAGCTTGAGCCCAGAACATCAATTTGCTTTCAGATGCCAGGAACGGAAAATGTAACCAGCTGCAGGTTTTTGGGTTTTTGTTGTTGTTGTTGTTGTTGTTGTTTTTAATTGATGCTTTTGCAGTTGGTTGCGTGGGTTTTCTCTCTACCGCTAACTTGGGAGGATGAGATAGGCAGCAGGGTGAGACTCTATCTCAAACACACAATAAAGCAAAATGGAAGCTTTGTCATACTTCCAAAACAAGCATTCTGAGTGTCTGATAGCTGACACTGGTGTAACAACCCCAGAGTTGGGTTATCACCCTGGCTATGCCCTGTGTCCTAATATCTTCTCATTCAGTTGTATTGGGTCAGAGCCAACTGTAAATGACCAGGTCTTATCTGCCTCAGTAAATACCCTTTCCCCAAACACAGCCACAGGATGGGATGGGGACCGGTAGGAATTAAGTGTGGCTTTCTAGGCTGCCGTTCAGAACATGACAGAACTCCTGATCTGTCAGCAACAGGCAGACCAGGGAGACAAAAGGATTGTCAGGTAGAGGATCAGGGAGGGAATCTAGCACCTCAGTGAGCTGGTCCGGAAGCGCAAGTCCAGCCTGGAAAAGGTACACCGTTGGCCTAAGGGGCTAGGTGGGGCTGTTGTGAGCTATCTTGCTCTGGCTCCATTCTCACACAACACTTGAAATCTCATCCCGGGGTACCTAGGCTGAGAGATGTACATGGCTTGACTCTGGCAGAACTCAGTCTGCTGGAGATGCTGTATAACAAAGAGGATATTAGTTCCCTGGCCAGTGGTACCCAGGTGAAGCAAGCCCAAGGCAGCAGAATAGCCTCTGGGTGGTCCTGAGAATGCACTAGAGCCCAGGACCCTTAGTTTTCTTTACTTGTGTGGACCCATGGTGACCTGCCAACTGGAGCAAGATAGAGGATATCCTTGGCCTAGATCCAGGTCTTGATCTGCCCAGAATTACAGAACCTTTTGAGGGTCCACTGACAGATTCAGAGGGTCTCCCCTCCATATAGAGCCCGTGGGTGTCCCCCTAGATTGTATTCTGTTTATGCCCTGTCTTGTGACTCTCTACATTAAAAAAAAAATGTTCCTAATAGGGAGGGAGCCAATGGACTAAAGTAAGATCCCACCAAGTTTAGCTTGGAAAAATTTATAAATGAGTCTGCTGGGGTTACATATAGGGTGATTCACAGGCAGCTGCACTAAAAAGTCCCAACCCCTAATTTTTTTAACCCCTTACATACTTTTGCATTTCTAAGTGGACATGCAGCTTGGGCAGGAGGGATGGCAGTTGGGCTCTCTGGATAGGTACCTTGGGACCTTCTGAATAGCCCAGTGTTGTAGACCTAGCTGCCTCCGTACAGTTCAACTTACTTTGTTGTCCTAGGTTGCTTTCTGTTGTTATGATAAAACACCACAGCCAAGACCAGCCTGGTGTGGAAAGGGTTTATTTGGCTTGCATGACCCCATCACAGTCCATCATGAAGGGAATTCATGGCCTGAGCTCAAGACAGGAACCAGGAGCCAGGAACTGAGGATGTGAGGAATGCTTGCTCACCGTAGCTTTCTCAGCCTGCTTTCTTATACAGTTCAGGACCATCTGCGCAAGGGTGGGTTCTACCACATCAATCGTTAATCACGGGGGAAGAAAAACCCAGAGACTCCCCTACAGGCCAACCCGATGGAGGCATCTTCTCAATCAAGCTTCTCTCTTGTTGAAAGACTCTGGTTTGTGTGAAGTTGGCAAGAACTAACAAGCCTATAAGACTTTGGCCCAAGATCCCCTGAAGGGTACCATAGCTATTCAACTTTAGTGATGGTAAAGGTCATAGAGAGCTCAAAAGAAGTAGCTATGCTCTGTCCTTCCTCTGACTCTTACAATGCTTCTCTGTCCCCCTGCACCATGCTCTCTGAACCCTAGGAGAGGCATTGTGTGTTCTCATCTACTCAGGGATGCCATTGTCTGCCACAGCACTACTGTAGATCACCACAACCAACCCTCCTTAGAGTGAGGGAGTATTCCAAGCCAGTGAGCAAAGTCTCACAGACAAGCTAGGCATAGGGATGTCTTAGTTTTGTTTCCTGTCACTGTGACAAAAGCATACATAAGGGAGAAAGAGTTTGCATTGGCTCAAAGTCCAAGGTTCAAACCATCGTGGCAGGTAATTCAAGGCAGGAGGAGCTTGAAGCATCCGGTCACAATAATGTCCACAATTAATGGCAGAGAGCACTCAATGAAGGATTGCTTGTGCTCAGCTCACAGTCTCGACTCTATACAGTTCAGGAAGCCCTGCTGGGGGAACAGCGCCACCCACAGGAAACATGTAACCTATCAATACAATCAAAGGAAGCTCTCCATGCACGTGGCCAGAGGATGGCCACCCAGGTCATTCTAGCGTCTTTTAAGTTGACAATGGACACTACTGTCACAGCGGCATAGATCTATAATCCCAACTAAGTGTGAAGGTTGAAGCAGGAACATAAATTCAAGGCCAGCCTTGAACTAAAGAGACCCTGTCTCAAAATTAAAAATCAAAAAGAGGACTGAGGAGATGATTCAACAGATAAAGTGCTCTCGTGTATTCATAAAGCCAAATTCCAATTCAAGCGCCACACAAAAGCTGGACGTAGCAGCATGCCTAGGACCCAGCACTGGGGAAGCCGATGCAGGAGACCCTCTCAGGCTTATTGGGCAACTAGTCATTCTCAATTGACAAGGTCCGTGTTCAATAAGAGACCATACCTCAAGAAATAAGATGGAGCTGGGCACAGTAGCACACAACTTTATCCCTGCACACAACTTTATCCCTGACACTCAGAAGGCAGAGGTGGAGGTGGAGGCAGAGGCAGTGGCGAGGCAGAAGCAGAGGCAGGCAGATCTCTGAGTTCCAGGCCAGCCCAGAGCTACACAGAGAAAGCTTATCTCAAATAAAATAAAATAAAATAAAATAAAATAAAATAAAATAAAATAAAATAAAGTGTAAGGTGGGTGGGGCTTATGAAATAACTCAACAGTTAAGAGCATTTGCTACTCTTGCAGAAGAGTCATGTTTGGTTCCCAAGACCCAGGTTGTAAGGAGCTCACAACCCTTTGTAGCTTCAGGTCCAGGGGATCCAACCTTCTCTTCTTACTGCTGAGGGCATCGTATGTGCATGTGGTACACAGATATATGTGCAGGAAAAAAAAACCACCCAAACACAAAAATAAGAATAAATAAACCTTTCTAAAATTAAACAAGGTTAACCTACATTATTAACCTCTGGACTTCACAATCATGAACACACACACTAAAGCTGGGGATACAGCTCCATAGCAGAGCAGTTACCTAGCATGTATAAGGTCCTAGATTTAATCCCCGGTTGTTGTTTTTTAAGTCATGGACATCCAAATGGCCTTTTATATTGTTTCAGTGGACAATAGCCAGAGGCTCCTCTGACCTGAGCCCACTAGTGAATACTTGTTTCAGTGCCCATGTTACTTACTGGAAGAAACCACTGCTTTTCAAGGGGTTCTAAGAAGTCAGTCCCATTCATGAGGACAGAGGAAATGCCATCTGTCAGTCCAGGGTATAATGCTTAACTAGAGGGGATGAGTTGTCCACAAATCCAGCAGTGTGATCACTTAGAAATCTCTGCAGTAACTTCCATAACCATAAAAAGAATTTCTACTGGACAGTTTGATCGTTACAGTAGTCTATGAGGATTAACACAAATGTTTAGAAGGTAATCTGACAGGTATGTCACATTTTCTAACCAACAATAGCAGGATGTTGGGGCCTCCAGTTTCTGTAGCCACAGGTTTTGTCTTGGCTCACAGCATCAAACATACTGTGGAGTGGGCCTTAAATTCAATCTGAAATCAGTTGTTTGCTCATTTAACAGTCCTGCCACTTCATACCAGTGAGCACATTTTCCTGGAATGCCACTATTGTAAGCAGGTTGGGTTTACAATCATGCTGGGCTGTTGGGGACATTTCTCCTAGCAGCCTGCACAGCACTTTCTGACGCTAGGAGAGCAAGCCAGCAGGGAGGAAGCTTCCAGCTTGATCACAGGTTAACTTCCCTAGCTCCTGCAACCAGAGCATGTGGTATCTCCAGCAGTAACTTACCATCTAGTTCTAGTATATAGAACAGACATAGAAGCAATGCCTCATATGGTATGACAGACCCCAAGAGCCTTGTGATGGTTTCTGTATGCTTGGCCCACGAAGTGACATTATTAGGAGGTGTGGCCTTGTTGAAGTAGGTGTGTCACTGTGGCTGTGGGCTTTAAGACCCTCATCCTAGCTTCCTGGAAGCCAGTATTCTGCTAGCAGCCTTCAGATGAAGATGTAGAACTCTCAGCTCCTGCTGTACCATGTCAGTCTGGATGCTGCCATGTTCCTGCCTTGATACTGGACTGAACCTCTGAACCTGTAAGCCAGTACCAATTAAATGTTGTCATTATAAGACTTGCCTTAGTCATGGTGTCTGCTCACAGCAGTAAAACCCTAACTAAGCCAAGCCTCCCAGGCCAATAACTCACAGTGAGGTAATCAGCCCTTCCACTGGGATCTGTATTCAATAACTTTCTTGATTATGGGGATACTTCTCCCCAGACCTCGAGGGTACACTCTACATTTAAGTCTTTAACTACAGTTATAGCAATCTGTGATTTCAAACACCCAGCCCCTCCAGCATTATAGAGAAGGTATATGTCAGCCTAGTTATGCATATTAGCATTGGTGACTGCTGGTTTTCCCGAGTGCTCATATGTAAGATGTTTATGGCAGTATGCAGATGACAGGATATTTGCTTGCCCCATCTACAGGCATAAACCCTGTGATGTCTACTTGCCAGTCCCTGAGCGGACAGGTAGACTATGTACTTGTCTCATCAAAGCATATATTTGCCAGGGCCCTAATTGGAAGCAGACCCCAGGTGTCAAGGCAGCAGGCAGAATATACAAGTGTTTCTTGGAGACCTTGGATCTTCTCCAGCCTATGTTGGCTCTCTGGTGATCAGACTTTGTATGAACCCAGCAGATAGCTTCTTGTGGCCCTCGAAGCAGATGGCCTGCATTTTGTATTTTGGTAAAGATATCTGATCCCTAGTTTCCAGGAAGGTTCTCAGGCTGTGTGCTGCCCTGTGAGGAACCACTAGGGACTCTGGTTTCTGCTGAGCTCTGTTATACATCCCTTACAAGCCTGTTGTCCTCACTGTGGCCAATCCAGAGCACACCAGTTCTCTCTTCCCCACTGACCATCCAATACAGCCAGCTGTCATCAGATGATGCCACGGGTCAAGCCTCAGAGCTGGCACCATTCCCATTACTCTTAAGTCAGTTGTGGGTCACCCCTTCCCTCTCTTCTCTCCAGCCACATGGTGAAAGCATTTATTCAAACGGCTGCAAACATCTACTCCTATCTGGTGACCTTGTCTCTACTATTGGTGTGACAATCATCTATAGGAATGAGAACTGTTGTCAGCACCTTGCCTAGTGGTTCAAATACTGGGTAGGACTTGGAAGCTTGGAAAGACACTGAACCCAGTGCAACCTGGAGGGCATCAGTGAAAGCGCTTGCAAGCACCATGCCATATTACTGTAAATGTGTGCCACCTTTGCAGAATTACATTCTATGCCACCCCAGAAGAAGGTTTGACCCTTCGGAAGGCATCTTTCATCCCGGCCTATTATCAGATAAGCTGCTTTCACTGTCACTGAGATAGAACCAGCGATGGAGTCCATCTGTCACAATACTTTATATGCCACTAGCAAATCACTGTGCTAGCACTGTATACCAAGCTCTTTTCTTTTCCATGACTGAGACCAACACCCCATTAGGACTATATTGCTCAAGCCATTTCTTGTGTAGCCCCTGGTTGTAGCCTTCTGAGCTTCTGGTGACCTCTAACATGAAGGAACACTGGAGGATGGAAGCATAAAACTGTTTAGTTTGCCCTACAAAAAAAAATCTTCAAGCCTTACAGAGCCTTTCTGTCCCAATCCCACATGGCACCCTTCTGTCAAGTTAGACAAAGTATAAGCAATTCAGGCAAGGTGGAGCGTGAAAGTGGCCCAGTGTTCCAGAAGCCCCAGGAACACCTGCAGCTGGTTTATACCTGCAAATACAGGCTGTTCTAGGATGTTCTGAATAACTATGTCAAGTATCATCCATATCTTATTCTACCATAAGACATCCCCAAATCTCACAGCTGTGACTGGTCCCTGCACCTGGAGTGGATTGGTTTCCCATCCTTGGTCCTAAATTTGAATGTACTTCCAACTTCCAGGTGCTTTTCTAAATCTAGAAGACATTCTGATCTGCATCCTATCATCTGTGTAGTGAAATCTTTTAAAGACTTTAAAAATATCTATTTTGGGGCTGGAGAGATGGCTCAGCAGTTAAGAGCACTGGCTACTCTTCCAGAGGTCTTGAGTCCAATTCCCAACAACCACATGGTGGCTCACAACTGTCTATAGTGGGATCAAATTCCCTCTTCTGGTGTGTCTGAAGACAGTGACAGTGTACTCATATACATAAAATAAAAAAATAATTCTTTTTTTAAAATGTCTATTCTTAATTTTGTATGCATGGATGTTTTGTCTGTATGTATGTCTGTGCACCACTTACATAATTCATGCCCACAGATGGCAGAAGAGGGTGTCAGATCCCCTGGAGCTGGAGTCACAGGAAGTTGTGAGCCACCCAACATGGGTGCTAGGAACCAAACTGAGGTCCTCTACAAGGGCACTACCCCCCTTTTGGGTCCATCTCTACACCCTATAAGGGTACTTTAAAAAGTGTTAGCAAGGTCCTATAGAATAAAGATCTCATCATTTGTACCAGCTATTCTGCCAAAGAGCAATGCCGTGTACAGTAGTATGGGTGTGGGGGTCTATGTACAGTAATATGGGTGTGGGGGTCCCTGTCTTATCTGGATCACCATCACCACAGTCTTCTCCATCAACTCCCTGGCTTCTTTTAACATGTTTACTTAGTTTTATTTCACGTGTATGAATTATTCGCCTGTATGTGTACCATACATATGCTTGCTACCTGTAGAGGCCAGAAGAGGATGTCCGAGCCCCTGAAGCTGGAGTTAATTGTGTTAAAGCCAATTGTGAGCTGCTAGGTGGGTGCTGAAAATTGAACACACGTCCTCTGAGAGAGCAGCCGAGGTTCTTAACCACTAAGTGATCTCTATGAGGCCCTGTCTGACTTTGTCACTGTTGAAAGGACTTTGGACTAAGCAAATAGTCACCTTTTCTAATTCCTCAATGGCAGCTGGGATTCAGGCTTCTCTCATCCCCTCTGCCTTTACAGTTCAACTCTCAGGAGAAACTCTCCCATGGTGTTGTGTGACTCTCCCTGGGAAAGTGTGAATGCACATCTATTCGCTCCAGACTGGGCATGAGTGACAAACCAAAGACAGAAGCCCTCCACATCTAATTTAGGGAACTAGGAGTCGTTTGGGGTTACCTATAGAAGCATGCTAACTCAAAGGTAAAATTCCCATCTCCAGGCTGGAGAGATGGCTCAGTGGTTAAGAGCACTGACTGCTCTTCCCAAGGTCCTGAGTTCAAATTCCAGCAACCACATGGTGGCTCACAACCATCTGTAATGGGATCTGATGCCCTCTTCTGGTGTATCTGAAGACAGCTACAGTGTACTTATATATAATAAATAAATAAATCTTAAAAAAACAAAAAACAGTAAAAAAAAAAAAAAATCCCACCTCTGACACAGGAGACAACTCACAAATACATCCTTAGAGCTCTTTGCATAACTTGCTTGGCCTTGTGGAAAGTCTCCTTGCAAAGGCAATTATCTCCTGCTTTTTGTAACCTTGAGCAGGAGCCTTGTAAATCTTGCACATTTTGCTTACTATGTGAGTTGTAAGAGCCTTCCTTTTTGAGGTGGGGGTCGGGGGGATGTTCCAGATCAGACGAAGTAGCTACACGCAGCAAATGGGGGTATGGAGGGCATACCCCAGCAACATGTTAACTCCCAGTATATTTTCTTGCTAAGGAGAAATCTAAAAGTATACTTGGAGGGTTAATGGCCTAACCTAGGGGCAAGCTTAGTGTTTTTCACATGCACTGTCCTTCCTCCACATCTAGCCACTGCTGTCATTGCCTCTTAATGTTTGGAGAGGTCCCCATGAATGAGAGCACACTCAGGCCAAGCACCCACCAAAGCTCAAATGTTTTACATATTAGGGGACCAATAACCCACGATTCAGCATGGAGCCTCCAGTCACCCTGAATTGTAGGAACTCTTAGTCATCCCCTCAGAGCCCTAGGGTGGCTCCCAACCCAGAGATCTCTTTCCACAGCAGAGAGTCTGGTGGGACCTGTCAGCCATGACCACATCACTTTGTAAAGCTCCTTCATTTTGCTTAAACAACGACAATTCCTGAAACATAAAGGTTTTGGTTCCCAGTGACTTGTTTTCTTGATTCTTGGCACTCCCCCGCCTATCCATCCAAGGTAACAGGCCTGAGAGATGCATATTAGCCACCTGATGTTCTTTTACCCACCATGTACCTATTTCCTTCGTTACCCCTAGCAACAAGCAAGAGTGGGCCTAAAAGGAACATTTGCACTTCTCTCTGCCCTTTTCTGCCCTGTAGTTATCCCAGCCTGGAAGCAAATTCAGCTTTCTGGAATTAGAGATTTGACCTCCACAGGCCTGTTTCCAACAAAGCCGGTGCTATTTTGTAGAATCAGTCATCACCATGTGATCACCAACCAGCCTTTGTGGCAAGCATCTTTACTTGCTGAGCCATCAACCTGGGCATAGATGATTTTCTCAATGTTTCTGGAATAGTTGGCTTTCATGCCCAGGTGAGTGACAGAGCCATTTGGATTAACTCGGGAGAGAAGTGACAATGGCTTTTTACAACAAGGCTCCTGCTAGATAGTAATGTTATGCTCTTTGGAGCAGTGCAGAATGTCGCATCTCCACCCAAGGCAGAAGAAATGATCCTCCATTCTTTTGACCAAAATAACACAGGTAAGGTATAAAAGAATCAAATAAAAATAAGTAAATAATTCTATAAATACAGCCACTCTTGGGACTGGAGAGATAGACTAAGGGTTAAAATTCTTGCTATGCAAACATGAGGTTCTGAGCTCAAATTCCCAGAACACAAGTAAAAAGCTGAGCATGGCTGCACATAAACCCAGAGCTGGGGTGGCAGAAGGAGAAGGGATGAGGACAGGAGGATCATTGGGGCTTCCTGCCACCCTAGCTCCAGGTTCAGTGAGAGATGTCTCAAGGAATAAGGTAGAACATGACAGAACAGGATGCCTGATATTGTCTTCCTCTGGCCTGTACACGTGCACAGGGCACACACTCCTGCACACAAACATGCTTATATAACACACACACTCACACACACACACACACATAGCTTTTTTTAATTTTAATTATTTATTTTATGTATATGAGAATACTGTCACTGTCTTCAGACACACCAGAAGAGGGCATTGGATCCCATTACAGATGGTTGTGAGCCACCGTGCGCATGTTGGGAATTGAACTTAGAACCTATGGAAAAGCAATCTGTGTTCTTAACTCCTGACTCATCTCTCCAGCCTCCCCCCTCCCCAACACACACACACACACACACACACACATACACAACTTTTTTTTAAAAAAAGATTTATTTATTATTATGAATAAGTACACTGTAGCTGTCTTCAGACGCACCAGAAGAGGTCATTGGATCCCATTACAGATGGTTGTGAGCCACCATGTGGTTGCTGGGATTTGAACTCATGACCTTTGGCAGAGCAGTCAGTGGTCTTACCCACTGAGCCATCTCACCAGCCCCCCCACCATACACAACTTTTTTAAGTTAAAAAATAAAAATAGGGCTTGGAAGATAGTTTAGTGGGTAAAGCTTTTATCCCAGGCATGAGGACCTGAGCTGTGACCCTCAATACATGGAAGAGCCCAATGTAAGTAGCCCATGTCTATAATCCCAGTATTCTTCCTATGGAAAGATGGGAGGAGGAGACTGGAGAATCCCCAAAAGCTCATGGGTCAGGTAGCCTCACGTATGTAACAACAAACAGCAAAGAAAGCCTGTCTCAAACAAGCCCAACAAAGTGGTCCTCGGCCCTCCACATGTATGCCACGGTACAAGAATGCATGTATTCATACAAACACAAAGATAAGGGGGAAAAAAAGATTTTGAGAACATCCCAACAGGATAATGGGAACAGCTCCTGCAAACCTGTCCTGTGATCACCCTGTATATACACTCAAGTTGAGGAACAAGCAAGCCAAGAACCTCCAGCTGCCATGGGGGCTTCAGCTTAGCTTGGTCTTCACCGCTAAGTTAGTCAACTGCATCCATCTCTTTATTTGCCCATCTGGACACAGGTCTGCCCATTCCCTCTGGTGCCACGACAGTTATGGGTCTCACCTCACTTTCTTAGCCCCATGACACACTGCAGCTCAGCTGAACTCTAACTGCAGAACCTGGCTCTCTCTGCCAGTGGCCCTAGCAGCAACTCCCCCACAGGACTTGTTAGCTCACCCCACCAGGGACTTTGACTCTCTATCAGCTTCCTGCCTCTATCTCCACTATGGCCTTCCTGAATCCTACAGCAACCTTCTTAGCCCTGGGGCAGCCATTCTGTAACCTACCTATGACTAGACAAGAGACTGAGAGATGATAGATGACAGAGAGATGGCCACTGTTGCAGATGTACCTATTGTGTGCCATTTGAGGTATAATCAGAGCATTAACATTAGTAGTCACAATAGGAATAAAAGAAGCTGTGCTTGCCTGAGTCACTAGCAGAGCCAATCAGGACCACTTAACAAATACCAGTCAAAGAAGCCAATGTAGCGTGTGACTTTGTTATTCAATAAATTCTGATATTGTAAAAAGACACGAATGTGTTTATCTGTTTCTGACATTGTGTATTCACAACAAATACCCACTTGTAGGTAGGGTCACTTGCTCCTGTTCTAGGCTGGCGCTGGACAAGAGTTCCAGTTTCACTGACAAAGACAGAGTCCAGGGACTTAATTCCTCTGGGCTCTCTGGAGCCTTCCTGCCTCCCAGGACAGAAAGCGACCATTTATAGTGATCTTACTGTTGCTTACTGGGTTGTAAAACCCTGGTGGTGGTGGTGGCTGGGGTGGAGTAGGGAATGGGGAGCAGGTGCTATCCCCAAGGCAGGAAATCCTGAGGAAGGAGACGCATTACCACTGCCCTTCCAAGGACCTTGTGGTTTGTAGAAGCCAGTGACGCAGGAACAAGCCAGTAACACTAACACAAAGACAATCTATTGCAACTGGGGAGGTCCAGTTCTCTTGTATCCAGGATCCCATGTGAACAGCCACTGTCAGGAATTCTCTTGAACACACTGAAGACAGCACCTCCTCAGGCTGACCCTAGGCTGTGCACAGCAAATACTCCTGCCTGCCAGACAAAGGGGGCATCTGTCCAGATGGCTCAGAGCCTGTGTCCAGACCCTGGAACTTCTTATCAGAAGACACTTCATTGTCTTCTTAGAGAAAAACTTGGACCACGTGAGCAAGCCCAAGCCGTGGTCTTAGCAATTGAGTTCCACTGACAAGAGTATAATTCTCCAGAGGGGAGCCACTCCAAAACAGAATCTCTTCCACAAATGAAGGGAGATGGAGGAGGGTAGGGACAAGCCGGAGCATGCCTGAGATCCAAAAGAACAAGAATTGTTCTACCCACATCCAGCTCAACCCACCTCATTAGAAGATAGGTAAGTGACTAGTCACTGGGGACTATATGAAAGATGGCAGGAAGCACACAAACCACTAGCCTTCTGGGAAAAGCAAGCAAGGATATGCCTACCTCCCTATACCAAATGCTGGTAAGGCAGAAAGCCCCATGCCGCTGATAAGAAAGAATGAGAAATGGCACAGGCTCTCTGGAAAGCAGCTTGTCCGATTCTTGCAAAAGGCAACGTGCGGTTTGGGACCTAGCAACTGCATTCCTGGGCATGGTCCCAGCACGGGAGAGGGCGGGGAGGGTGCTTCACAACAACCTTGTAAACACGTCCTTCAGTGGACAAAGGATCCCAAAACTGTGGTGCACATAGCGCGGAGGCAGCTGTTCAGGAGGCTGAATGAACCACCATACAATACACAACCACTCTTGTGAATCTAGACAGCGACGCCCGAATGATAATCGGCAAGCTCTGCCAAGTCGCACACTGGACAATTGCATATATCTAGCATGTTGGCACTGAATCTAAAAGGATGAGGTGGAGACGACAGCTCAGTGATTTGCTGGAGGTTTGATACCGGCTTCTGCAGCACAGGAGGCACTAACGTGTAACTAGTCATGCAAAATGGCGCCCCCAGGGAGACTTAACCAAGCACACCACAGCTCTCCATCAGTTTCTCCTAACTGCATTCTCCAAGCGCCGTGTGCCACACCTATAATCCCACGACTCGACTGAGGCGGGAGATTGCTAGTTCTAAGCCAGCCTGACAAAATATAATAGTGGAGAATATACCCAGAAAATCGAAACAGCACAAGAAGTGACTAGATTTAAATATCTGTAAAGGCCCGTGTCAGGGGACAGAGCAGAGGAGGTCTGCGCCTGGCTTTGCCGGGGAAGGGAGGCGGGGTCGGATAATTCCAGGGGACCACAGGCTGTGCACTACTGGGTCCGCCATCCCGGCGCACCACCGGTGACAAGCCCGACGACTAAGAAATGACACGAAGCCAGCTGAAGGCTTGGAGTCCTGGGAAGAAGAGGCGCACGCCGGGAGGAAGGCGCCGCCCGCTGCCCAGAAGCTTGCATAGGCACGGACGCCTCCTTAGCATCCTCGCAAGCGAAGCTCGAGGCCGCAGCCGCAGTGTCTCGGAGAGCTAGGGCAGAGTCTCCCAGAGCCAACTCGAGGGGGCGGGGAGAGGAAGGCGGGCCCACGGCCGCAGGACAAGATCACAGAGAGGCCTGGCGACAGCTCCTAGAGCGGCGCCAGAAGGGCGAGAACGAGCGGGCGGGGCTACGGAGCATGCGGTGGTACCACCGAGAGCCCGGCGAGGGTCCTAGAGCGGCCCCGGAGCCGGCTTCGAGTGGTGGGCGGGGCCTGGAGCGCGCGGCAGCACCACCGAGAGGCTGGGAAAGGTAGAGCGGCAGCAGAGGGGCGGGCGCCTTTAGGCGCGGGAGCGGCGGGCTCAAGTGGGCATTGTTAACGGTCGCCCGCCCGCCGGTCAGCCTGCGTACGGCCACGTTCTGCCGGCGGCTATGCTCGCCACCCATCGGGTGCTTTCTCCGTGTGTGCTCGGTATCCCCGACCGGGCGAAGGCCGGCTTCTGAGTCGTTTCTCAGTGGACTACCTCGGCGGTGTTGCGGAGGTCCTGGAGGCGGGGAAGGTGGGCCGGGCTACCTAGCGAAGCCCCTTGTTGCTGGATGCATTGAGCTCCTTGTCCTGCCGGGTCCAGCAGCTCCGTTGATGGACCTGAGTCCTTAGGTCAGCTGAATTCAACTAAGTTGCCTGCATCACTCGCACCTACTCCTGTGCACAGGCCTGTGAAGGGAGGGAGCAGTAAGATAGTCGCTGTGGTCTTCTCCGGTTTTATTGACTATTTCAGTTTTCAATGAGGATGATCCTTGGTGAGCAAGCACAGACACCTGGGTCCCGCTTGTCATTCCGTTCACCAGAGTGATGGTGTTTGAATTGGTACTGAGTGATGCTGTAGACAGGAACTCCTAAGCTGTCCCACAATCGACAGACACTTGCAGATGCTGACATGGTGCAGATGCCTAGCTGATAGTTGCCTGGATCTTGGACTCTGAATCCAGCTAAGAATTGTATCTGCTGGGTTAGATATGTGGGTATTTGTCTAATGCTTAGAACAAAATACAGTGTGTTCCCAAAGTGACAGTTTTGGTTTTTGGAAAAGTGTGGGAGCTCTAGAAGGAACTGCCAGCAGAGCCCACCCCTTTGGGACTCCAGGGATAAAGGGGATGGTGCAGGTTTAGAGATAAAGAGGGGTCACATAGAGAGAGGCTCCTCAGTACAAGGGGGCAGCCTCTGGAGGTGTGATAGGGTTTGCTGTGGATTATGAAGACAGTCCTGAGTTTTCCAGGCTCAGGACCAGACTGTGTATGATAGAGTTACTTCCTGCTCCAGGGTGTTTGCACAGTGCCATTGTGGGCAGGTAGAGAGGATAAGGAAGGACAGGGAAGGTTTAGGGAGGTGGAAAATGGCCATTGGTCCATGATAGATATGGCTTTCACTGGGATGAGTGAAAATCTTGTCTTCAAGCTAAGGAGTGTCAGTGGCGGAGTGAGAGAGTCACTCAAAGAGATGAGCATGCTGTGGACACAACAGTCTCTGAGCTCAGCTTCTAGGCCTGGGGCTAGAGCTCTGGGGAGTCCCCTTTAGTCTGAGAAGCTCATCCTGTGAGCAGCTGGGAAGACAATGGAGCTGCAGAGCTAAGAGCTGCCTCTGACCTGTTGTTCATGCTTTTGCCTCCAGAAGCAAGAAGACCATGGTTCTGTCTGCTTGATGCAGCTTCCTAAGCAGGATGTGGTGAGCTGTCCC
>NW_022196893.1:6381587-6385513 GCF_008632895.1 Mastomys coucha
CTGCCATTCTGGTTAATTCTACTTCCTGCTGGTCAGCAAGGCAAGACCACGTGACTCTTATCTACCGTCTGTGCCAAGTGCTCTGTGAGGTCTGTGTTCTAAAGACAGCAAGTGACTGCTGACCAGGAGGGTAAGTTGGGGGGAAGTTGGTAGAGATTGACATAAAGTAACAAATAGTGGCATTAGTCTTTGGGGCCTCCGCCCTGAAGGAAGCATCCTCAGCCAGAAGCAGAGAAGGGCTTGTCAACAGGAACAGGAACCATGAGAGGGCACTGCCCACGTGACACATGTGGTTATGGTCCCTGGCAGGAATGTTTGACCAGGTGCGGTAGTTCATCTGCATGGTCAACCTGACTGGATCACCTAGGAGACATCAGGTGTGTCTGCAAGGGTGTTGCCAGGGAGATTTAGCTGAAGAGGGGAGACCTACCTAAATGTTGGTAGCGCTGTCACACAGGCTTGGGTCCTAGACTAAATTCAAAAGGAGAAAGCTGGGCCATCGACACGGCTCAGCAGGTAAAGGCACTTGCTTCTCACAGAAGCCTGACAGTTTGAGTTCAGTCCTGGAACCCAAGCTAAAAATGGCAGTGGAGACCCAACTCTTCAGAGCTCTCCTCTGACCTACCCCCTGCCCCCAATGCAGACAGCAGCACTAGAGACACACATAGAGGTCTACAAAGAAAAGCGTGAGCTTTCACCTGTCTGCTTCCCAGTTACAGTAGTGTGACCAACCATGTCACACGCCCCACCATGCTGGTCTGTATCCCGTCAAACCAGCAGCCAAGGAAACCCTCAATTTGCTTTTTCAGACAGTTGCCACAATGACAACTATATAATGAGCTTAGCTGGTCTCTTTCTAGAAGCTGAAACAACACTGTGTGTCTCTGGTGCCTCCTGTGGCACTGGCCTGGCCAGGTTTGCTGATACACTATCAGGAAGTGCAAGCCAGGGCTGCTGTTGGACCAGGCTGCTTGTACTGCCCCTCCCTATGGGACAGAACCTTCCAGGTAGAGATTTTCCCACACTGCACTCTCCTTATGCAAGCATCCCCAGAAGTATTTCACCAATCTTGATCCCCATGGGAGAGAAAGGCTTAATCTAATATGAAAATCTAATAAAGTGAATTGTGAGAAAATGGGTATCAGCTGGTATAGGAGCTCCGTGGCATACTTGGGCAGCATGGCCCTGGAGTAGAGAGGGGTTGCCCACACACTCAGGGAACATTGGAAACCTGGAGTGCTACCAGGTAGCAAGGCAGCGTCCTGATCCCAGCCCATAGCCCAGTCCTTAAGGATGTGTGCTAAGGTCTTAGGGTACAGAATCGCAGCTCCCTCAGTATTGAGGGGAAACCAAAGATAGTATGTGTTCATACACACCGGGAGGGCTACAAAGGCAGGGTGTGCGTGTTCATATACACCAGGGTCATTCCACATGAATTTTGTTCTTGTCTTTGCAGCCACACAGCCACTCACCTGTTCACATACTGCACAGCCCTTACAGAGGGCACAGAATGAATGGGTGTGGCCATGTCCTAACCAAACGTGGCAGAAAGAGGTGCCATGACTTGTTTGCCAACCCATTTGTTTTCTTGTTTATTTTGTTGAGATGGGGGTCTCACTCTAGCCCAGATTGTCTTGGATCTCACTGTGTAGCCTGAATTGGCTTCACACACAGTCCCACCTATGCCTGTGCAATGCTGGAGTCACAGGCATGAACCATCAAACATGGCGAAAATAGATGCAAAGTACTCCCCTTGGGGTCTGATTTTTACCTTGTTTGTTTATTTAAAACAGGGACTTGATATGTAGCTCAGGCTGCTGAGAACTAACTATATAGCCTAGACTGGCCTTGAACTCACCATGATCCTCTGCTCCAGCTTCTAGAGTGCTGGGATTTATAGAGGCATGCACCACCACATGTGATTTCTGACCCCTATTCTTAATGAGGACTATAAGAGAGTTGAAGCCACAGGGAACTTGCAGGCTTGGTGTTCCGAGCCCTCTGTAGGCTTAGCCCTTCAGAACTAGAGCTAGATGTTGGTCAGAAAGCTGGCTTACAGACATCTGGATCCCTGGGTGCAGGAACTAGACTGGAGCAGTTTGATGTTCCAGGACAGTGACAATGTGGACATAGACTTTACACCAACCAAAATTAGTCAAACACAATCCAAGGCTGCCTGCATTGCCTGATTTGATTCGATTTGTGCAGTGCTCTGATAACTCTTGTCATTGGCAAGGAGAAGTGTCACTTTGCATCAATACATAAAGAGCCCTTAATGTTAAACAGCTGGTCCTGGCTCGGCTACTTCCTAACTGAACCCTTTCTGGATTAAATTACAAATAATCTATTCTTTGATGTCTTTTCCACATTTAGAATGTATAGGACAGGCTCGGACAGTGTCATTCAGTCAGCCCCAGGTTGGCCCTGAGAGATACTGTGGCAGTGCCTGGGTGGCCGGGTTGAGTAATTCTCCCCCGCCCCCATAGGTTCATTCATGGTCGCTGTTTGGCTTTTGTGGTCTTGGGGATGGAACCAGGTTTTGTGAGTGCTGGGCTGGTGCTCTGCCACTCAGCTTTACCCCAGCCCAGGGTTCTTTGAAAAGAGGAATCAAGTTACTTGATTTTTGTTTTGTTTTTTTTGTTGTTGTTGTTGTTGTTGTTTTTGAGTAGACCAAGCTGGCCTCCACTCACCATGACCAGCCTGCCTCTGCTTCCTAGGCTGTAGGATCACACAGCACCACACATAGCCAGAGAACCATGTGTAAAGTCTTGATCCATGAGGAGAGAGGAGGTGGGAGAGCCTGAGTCTGTGAGCTGCAGCCTCCTCCTTGCCTGGATCTGGCAGTGTTGGGTGCTGAACCTTGTGTCTCGGTGTCCTGTCATCTGGTGGGGATGACGGTGCCCAACTCTGCAGAGTCAGCTAGAATTCAGTGGCTTGGTGAAAGGTGAGGTGTGGCCAGGAGCGGTGGCGCATGTCTTAAATCTCAGCACTCTGGAGGCAGAGGCAAGCAGATTTCTGAGTTCAAAGCCAGCCTGGTCTACATAGTCAGTTTTAGGACAGTCAGGACTATGTAGTGAAACGCCTGTCTCAAAAGAAGAAAGAAAGCCCAGGTATTGCACTGGCTTGTGCCTGTGGTTTTAGTGATGCACAGTTCCTCTTGTGTGTTGGCATGCTTTTAACATTGTTTTGTGATTATCTTTATTTTTGTATGTTTGTCTGTTTCCCACATACATGCAGTGTTCTCAGAGGCCAGAAGATGCTGTTGGATCCTCTGGAAGTGGAGTTACAGTTAGTTGTTAGTCACCTTGGAGGTGCTAGGAATCAAATCCTGGTCCTCTGGAAGAGCAGCCAGTGCTTTTAACTGCTGGGCCATCTTTCCAGCCCCTTGTTGGCATCCTTAATAATGCCACTCATTCACACTCATGGAAGGCTAGCCTGCAAACTAGCAGCCTGGATGCTCCTTACCCAAGGGGAACAACTGAATTTAACAAAGTCAGCGTGGAAAAGAGTGGGGAAGAAATTGGTTTTTTCAAGTGCAGTTCATGATTATGGAGAAGTCATACAACCAAACCAGCAGGAGGAGGTCATGGGACAGCCCCAGCAGGAGGAGGTCATGGGACAGCCCCAGCGGGGGGAGGGAGCAGTCAGACTGCTACTTGTGTTGTCCTCTGAGCATGTGTGTGTTCCTCTGAGTCTCAGCCCACAGCTGGGGCCCCACATCCCTCAGTACCCTTCGCTTTTCTTTGGGTAGCCAACAGAAGCAGTTTGCACCTAACCCACCTTTCCCTCTAGCGTCGTCTCCTAGTGAGTATGGCACTCCCTCTTGTCATTTACACAAACTGTTCTTTGTTTTTTCTAGGCTGCAAGAGCAGATCTCTCCAGTAAGAAGCTCAGAGAACTCAAGAGAGTCGGTGTCTACCTCTACC
>NW_022196893.1:6386436-6394574 GCF_008632895.1 Mastomys coucha
CAGACAAGGAGACTGGCCTGTGTGCCACATTTACCTTTAGGCCAAGCAATGGTGCCCACCTTCAGCCTGCCCTTTCCAGTGCCTAGTGCCTGTGGAGTTGGGTATTTGCTTTCTCCTGGTTCCTTCTCAAGTAAGACGAGTGGATTGACCTCCTGACTCAAATCCTGTAGGACTGATGCTTTCGTGGGGCAGCTCCCAGAAACACCTAGGTGAGGCTGTTTCCCTGCATCTGGGCCTGCAGTCATTTAGCTTTAGACCTCCAAAGGGTTCCTGGCACCTGCATACTGGTAGCACCCAGCTGGCCTATCCACATCTCACTTCGGCCACATGATCTGGTGGAACCTCCTCTTTCTTGTATCTGGCTGGTGCAGACACCCGTGTGTCCTAATGCCCCATCTGTACACTGCAGTGAGTGGTGCATTCCTCTTAAACAGCCACAGCCATGGCCTGTGGTGTTGTAGCAGACGCTGTCCCCAGTCTGGTGTTTCTGTTTGACATTTGTTAATGCTTACATCCATGTAATATCCTTGGTGCTGTGTCAGTGTTGTGCACATTGGACTAGACATTCTGCTTGGTTGGGCACTTGGTGGCTTCCTTCATATGTGACTCCTCTGCTCCATGGACAGCAGCACTGATGTTCCACGTTGCCTTCCAGTTGCTGCCATGCTTCTGTGAGCAGATGCTGTTGGTGCTGCTCCTGGACATCTATTTTCTCATAAAAGTAAATGTGTTTCCAACTTGCTTACTGTGCTCTGTTGGGTTCCCTACAGTGTGGACAAATGTCCTCAAAGAAGCCACCAGCTTCCTCCACTGGAGACAGCTGCAAGACCAGGGTCCCAGCTGGTCATTGCTTCTTGAGAATGTCTAGGCTACTTCCGGTGACTAAGCTCATGAGAGATAACATGTAATTCAGAAAAGTCACCATTGCTGTACCATGGATGAGGGTGGGGGCTGTACAAAAGCAAGACATCGTTCTGCCTTTGTGGCCCCAGATAATGGGATGCCAGGTTACGGGCTAGTTAGTTGTTCAGTACCTGAAGGAAACCTGGGAAGTGTCCGTCCATTCTTTATTTAGGGCAGTTGTGCGCAACAAGGGGGAATCCTGCAAGGGACACTTAACAGTGCCGGGGGACAGTTTTGCTTGGAGGATCTGGTGAGAAGAGGCAAGGACTTAGCTAAACCTCACAGTACACACAGGTCAACCGCAGCCCGGTAACAGGAGCATTGGTGCCATGTCACTCAGGAAGCCAGGGAGAGTCAGGCTTGGAGCAGCAGAAGCACTAAAGTAAGCCTGCTCTTTCCTGACGCATTCTCCCACAGCTTCGAGACTAACCTTAAGATGAAGTAAAAGGGTCACTTGAGCTTGAAAGTCCTAGAGTAGCCAGGATAAAAATAGTGAGCCCCCCATCTCAAAAACAGGGTGCAAGGGGTGGACTGGAGATGTAACTGAGTGACAAAGCACACACTTAGCACACTTGAGACCCTTTGTTCCAGGCACCATCCACAGCATTGTCAAAGGCATCTGGAGGGATGGCTCAGTGATTGAAAGCACCGGTTGCTCTTCCAGTGGACACGTTTGCGCCTCAGCACACACGTGGCAGCTCACAACCATCCGTAACTCCAGTTCCAGGGGATCTGTCTCCTCTTGCTGCTCTCCACAAGCCCAGGCGAGTAAGCAGCACACAGACATCTAAATAGACGAAACGTGAAAAGTAGATCCCCCGTTGAGAAGTGTCAGTGTATCCACGTGCTGGAGTGATGGTGGTTAGGCTGTTCTGTCTGTCCCTTGCTCATCCTGTCCCATCCTCCCCTTGCTTACCACATCTCACCCTGCCTGCTCTGGTCCAGATTACTGCTAGCGTTTCCCACACCTCAAGACCTTTGCACACACACTGCTTCTGAATCTTACCTCCCTATCACCCCTCCCTCCTCTGATAGCATCTCCTTATGTTATCTTGGATATCAAGCCTCAACTCTCCAGGCCACTGCCTGGGGGGCCGGGGGGATCCACCAGAGAAGACTACGGGGGCAGGAGTATAAGGCAGTAGAAAGTCTTTATTAGCCAGCTCAGGGTAAGCTGTTAAACACAGAAACCATATCCTGGATTGACATACCTCAGTTAACAAGAACAGTTAGCCAGAAGCAGAGCTACTGAAGCCAAAAAGCAAGGTTAGTACATTTAGAGACTTTCCCAGGACTATGGGCTTTGCTGTGCTAGGTCTTTGGGTTGGTGTTTTGTGGTTATTTGTTTTTTTGTTTTTTTTGGGGGGGGGGTTGGTTTGGTTTTTGTCCAGTGGTGATGTCTGTGTGCTGAGTTTGATGACTTGAATGGTACTTTCATTATGAAGTCAGTATACAAAGCGCTAAGGACCATTAATTTTACCAAATTGTTACATAATTGGCCATCTAGTTTAAGATGCAGGGCCCCACCATTGATACAGTTAGAATAAGCAAGGCCCAGGCAGTGCTGATGGTGTGAGGGCCGAAGAAACTTCCTTCTATGCTAGGTATCCATCTCAGTACTCGGTAGCCATTTGTCTCTAACTCCAGTCCCTGGAATATCAGTTCCCAGTAACCCTGACTCAGTCACTCCCACCCAGAAATGTACAGTCATGACCATCTACTTGTTAGGACATTTTTGGCTTCTGTAACCAGCTGTGGCTTATGCAGACATTCAAGGCCTGAGGTCGTCCTGACTACCTACCCTTCGCAGAGCAGCACAGCTCCTAGCTTGCTTGTGCAGGTGCACAGTGTGGGTTTTGCTGTTACAAATCCTTCCCTCGAACAGCAGTCTCTAGTTTGCTCAGAGACTGCTGTCCTTCTAGTGGTTTCAATAAATTTAACTAAGTATCATCTGGATTGAGTCTGTGGTCTTTTCCTGGGGTGTCTTGAGCTCCCTAGCATTTAGGGGCTCATCCAGGATCCCTGGGAGATCCCAGACTCAGAGTCAGGGGTCTTGGGATAGTCCCTAAGTGGAAACAAGTCCAAGGTGAACTTGGAGGCCCAGGGGAACCCCAGACTGTGATCACCACAAGTTTGTAAATGCCCAGCACTCGTGAAACAGGCAAGCGGCTCTCTGAATTTCAGGCCAGCCTGGTCTACAGAGGAAGTTCCAGGATAGGCAGGACTACACAAAAAAGCCCTCTTTTGGAGGGGGGGGATGTAAAATTTACAGCCAATGCACATTTGAAACCCGAACCATTTGTTGAGTTATTATGGAAGTCCCGACTTCTGGAGAGACATAGGGGAGATCGGACAAGATCATAGACTGTTTCCAGGGACGAAACAGGAGACCTTTTGTCCCCCTGGTTCTGGTGTATGGGTAAAGGTGACCACCACATGTCTGTCTGTCTGTCTGGTCTCTGACTGTGTGGACATTCTGTCTTTTTAAGTTGTTTGCTTTTGTCTGATGGATTTGTTTACTAATGTGCTTATAAATTTTGTTTCAGACATGGGAGCCAGACCACCATCACCACCTATGGCTTCCTCTGTCTCAGTCCCTCTCATTGGCTTGATGAGCCTGCGGTTTAAGTCTCACAGATGGTTGTCCCTGAGCTTTCTTTATTCTTTGATTGCTCTCATCACTGGATTCAGTTTTGTGAGGATTCAGGTGTCTTTGGGATACAGATAACATTGAAGTACTGCTTTATGCTGTCCTACTGTATCAAAAACCTAGCTCTAGGGTTGCATTATGCCCCGCTTGCCTGACCCAAGCATGCTTGTTTAAAAGTTTTCCCCAGAATCTCTGTATTGGGTCAGACAGGCCTCCTGCCTCTGTCAGTGAAAGGAAAAACCGAACAGCCCAGGAAAAGACAGCAGGTGCTTTAAACAGCTACAAGTAGACTGTCCAATGGGAGTTAGAGCTGCTTACCTCTTCTCCTTTCCTTGGCTTTACTTAGCTCTCTCACACTCTTGTTAAAGTACAAACTTACCTCAAGACTTGTAACACTATTATATAGACTTTCTGTGCCGTAACATTTGGAGGTTTATTGGATATGGTGAAAAATCTGTAAACACGCCAGGCAGTGGTAGCACAGGCCTTTAATCCCAGTACTTGGGAGGCAGAGGCAGGCGGATTTCTGAGTTCGAGGCCAGTCTGGTCTACAGAGTGAGTTCCAGGACAGCCAGGGCTACACAGAGCAACCCTGTCTCCAGAAACAAACAAAAACAAAAAAAATCTGTAAACACAAAAGCAACCTGCTGCCAAGACTTTCTGAGTTCCCAGGGTGTCATGTTTCCACTGTTCTCTGTTTAGTGCCCTCTAGGTTACAGATACTTACATTACTCTGCAACTTGATGACCTAAAAAGGAAAAAAGTATCTATGAAGCTTTTCAGGTTGTCTGCCTCCATCCGCAGACACACAAACTGGTTATAAAGTAAATGAAACCCTGTGTTTAAAATCTCTCACCTTTAATCCCAGCACTTGGGAGGCAGAGACAGGTGGATTTCTGAGTTCAAGGCCAGCCTGGTCTACAGAGTGAGTTCCAGGACAGCCAGGGCTACACAGGGAGACCATATTTTGAAAAACAAAAATAAATAAATAAAAATAAAATATCTCCCTAATAACTCCAGATATGCCTGCTTAAAATAATCAGAGCTGGGCTTGTTGAAACAAAAACAAGGAGATGGACAAGATCATTAGACCTTCACTCCAGCATCCAGTCACTCCTCCCAGTTAGTTGTATGCAGTTAGGACCTAACTACACGAGGTCCCAAGGTTTTCTGGAAACACTAGGGTGTGCAGGCTGAACCTGTATACTGGGTAAAGGTTGTACCCACCTGTCTATCATCCCTTAGGAGAAATTTCTTACAACAAGTGGTATTTTATTTGTTATTATGTCTCCCTTAAAATTTTTAATTAAAATTTTTTAATTGAAAAAGATATATAAAAATTAAAATGGTTAAATGTAATTACAGATATCTAACTCTGACTTCTTCCCCCTTTTTTGGTTCTTGTTAGGAAAAAAACAAATGTTCCCTCACTCAAGGTCATGGATATTCACAGAGTTCTTGATAAAATGTAAACTTTATTTCTCTCAGGATCTGTAAGATTATTGTGTGTCAGGGGTGGGGGAGTGGATGACATGGTCAGGAGTGCTGTAAAATTCCAAGCAAAAAGTTCTGTAATGATCAAGATTTACAAATTCTTAGGGTTATAAAAGTCTACTCAGGTTAACAGAAACTGACTTTAAAAAGTATGCCTAACTACTTATGTCTTTCTTAACTGTGTTCAATACTGATTTTAAAATAACATGATTGGTAACTAAGATATATTTGATAATAAGGTTTATTAACTCCTTAGGACTATTCAGGCTAGCAGAAACTGACTTAAAGATGTAGGTCTAGCCTTTTTTTGTCTTTGCTGATTTTGTTTAACATTAGGTATTTGGATGAATTGAGTCATAATAAAACTTTGATATGAAAAGATAAAAAAATGTAAGGCTCCCAATCTCTCTGTGGACTGTATTTACGGTCTAAAGTTTTATTTTACTGCTAGAGGATTTTCAATTAAATCTTCAATTCAAATTTCTAAGGATAAAACTAATCAAAGATAAAAACGTAAAATCCCAATCTTGTAAAAGCTGCTGAATTATAAACCATTAAAGATAATTAAGACCTGCAAGTTAATGGTCAGCCACCTTCTAAATGATCAAATTATTTAATGTGCTCAGAACTATGTTTATAGTCATGCTAAGTACATTCATTTAGAGAATGAAAAGTTTTAGTCGTCTGTATATGATCGAGAGGTTAAGCCAAAAGCAAGGAACTAAAACCAGTAATGGTGAGGAGCTGCCAACTGCTGGTCTCGCAGCTGAGAAGACAGTGTGAGGGGTCTTCTAAGTAAGTCACATGGGCATTGCAAGAGGATTGGTCACACTGTGAACTGCAATGTTGTGTTAGTTGGGGGGTGGGGAAACACTGATTCTAGTTGTGGTGTGGCTCAGCCCTTAGCACACACCTTTAATCCCAATCACTTTACCAGTGAAGGTAAAGCTAATTTGTAGAAGGAAGCACCCATGTTTGAAAGCGATGTCTAATTGAATGGTAGACAAAGTGACTACCACTTTGTGTCAGAGAAAGATTTGAAAGAAGAGAAGGAAAGGGAACAGACCTAAAGAAGAGAGGACAGTGCAAAGAGAGGAGACGGTTTTACAGTGACAGTTTTATAGAGACAGGTTGCAGAAAGAACAAGCTAGATACACGTGAAGACAGAACGAGCCAGAGAATGAGAAGGAGCAAGAAAATTAGACATATTGTCAAAGTTAGTATGAGGCCAAGTCGGAGAATTCAGGGTGAGGGTTGGGGGAAGGGCAGGTTGAATCAGTCAGCTTGGAGGGGGGTTTGAGCCAAAACAGCTGAGTTGAATCAGCCAGCCAGAGACCAGAAAGAGCAAAACAGAGTGAGTTTATTCAATAGTAAATAAATCTCAGAGGCTGAAAATATTCTAGGCCTAGATAAGATTGTACAAAGACTAGAAACTTCCAGGACTAAGCCTAGGGTGAAACCAAGCACTTGGGAGCTGCAGTAGTCACTTCAGCTGAAGGGATTTTGGCCCACATAACTTGGTTTCATTTTTCAGTGACAATCATGGATGAGCACCTGAGGGTCGTTATCAGGCAAGAGGGTAGCAGGACTGATGGCAGTGGGTTTCTCAAACCAGACTTGGAGTAGGGCCTAGAACCCAGTCACACAGCCAATGTTTGGTGTTCCTCAGAGGGCACTCAACCATGTGGAGTGCTATAAGATGCTAACCCAGAGTTAACTTAACTTGTTTGTTTGATTAGACAAGCAGAGGCTGCCACAGCTCTTAGACAGGTGGGCAATCCTTTGGACGGGTATGTTACAGGGCACCTCCATGGCCCCAAGTTGAGGGTTTAGAAACCCCTTTGTAATGTCTGTCACAGTTGGGGTGGGCTTTGAGGTCATATATGCTCAAGCTACAACCAGTGGGGTAGAAAGTCTCTTGCTATAGATCAAGATGTAGAACTCTCAGCTCCTCCAGCCCCACGTCTGCCTGGATGCTGCCATGCTTCCCACCATGGTGATAATGGACTAAACCTCTGAACCTATAAGCCAACTCCAATTAAATGTTTTTCCTTTATAAGAATTGCCTTGGTCATGGTGTCGCTTCACAGCAGTAAACCCCTAAGGCACAGATGAAAAGGTTTTGAACATCTGGAAGTGCTAGGGCTGGAACCAGAGCTGCTATTAAACCCTCAAATATTTGTGTTTGGCCTCAGTCAAGATTAGGGGCTCAGTGTCCCCCTACACTTCTGGTGGTGTATACAGGCCTTGCTGTATCCACAAACTCTGGTATCCAGAGGAAACAATACCCAGCCACACCTAGGAAGGCTAGAACTACATCTTAGTCTTTGCAGTTGGGATCTGAAGAATTGTAGCTGACTACCAGCTGTACAGTCAAGCAAGGTTCACCTAAAAGGAGGGCTGGAAATGGAAGGACAGGACGAGAGAAGATGAAGCCAAGATTGTGTTCTGATCAAGGCTCAAAGTTTAATATTCAGCACAGTGTATATAAAGGGGGAAAAAAAACCACAAAACCCATCCCCAGGACAGTACTGCGGGGAAGCAACAGCACAGCAGCCAATCCAATAAATTTCCATTTCTTGCCAGCTGGTTATTTCCAGTACATCAAAACTCAAAGCTGCAGCCAAGGCAGGTGTCTCTGTTCAGGCCGATAAGGTCTATCGTTCAAGGTCTGTTTAGCTGGCCTGTTGCAGCAAATATTCAAGGTCTGTCTAGCCAAAGTCTGTTCAGCCTGCCTGGCAAACGTTCAAGGTCTGCTTGGCCTGTACAGGCTGGGGAGGCCACAAAGGATGGCAGTAGTCATCCTCTGAGACAGGCTCCTTTTGCCTCCCCACAGGTGGTGGTCAGGATATGTGGCCTCTGATGTACAAAGTTGGGCTTTCTTAGCTGATGTTCTGTGACCCAGGGTCTGTCACTCTTGTAGCAGTTCTTCAGTGGCCCCTTTATAACTTATTTTAGTTTTAGAGGCTAGGGGCAGGCCATTTACATATTGTAAGAGTGTGATCCCAGAAAGACTGGCAGGCAGACCAGCATTTAGTGTCTCCTCAAACAGGATTGGAGATTTTTTAAATCCTTGGGGCAACCTGGTCCA